>NW_009648955.1:5373588-5389573 GCF_000708025.1 Charadrius vociferus
TGCATGTTAGTGAAGTAAAGAATGACACCCACAAAGCCCCAACCTTACTCTGTGTGAGTGGTGGTGAGGGCTCCGGGCAGGTCAGCAAGTGCCATTTCCATTTAGCAGCTCAGTTCAAAATTGAGTTGCACAGTTTTCATATCATCTGTTATTTAGGGCACAGAGTGCCCAAGAGCCTGGGACAGACCATTTGACCCCAAGTAATCAGCAGGGCCTCCCATTTCAATCCTTTCCTCTGCTTTCTGTGCCGTACACCAGCCCTTCTCCAGCCCTTTGAAGCAAGGGATCCTCCTTCTCTCCTGGGCCACTGCTGGGATGAAAGGGAGGTCTGATGTGGCAGGAATCTGACAGGAAAATCCTGCAAACAGTCACCACATCTGCAGAGCAGGGCACCAACCTCCCTCATGGACAAAACACACGTGGAGAGCCCCCACCCCAGCCCCAGAGGAAAAGAAATGTTTCCTTCAGTGTGCCGTCCTGGGGTCAAATCAGAGCTGTTTGGGGCAGGTGGACACTGACCCTGTAAAGAAAGGGTCTCACAGAGGCGCACAGCACTTGTGACCAAGCTCTGAGGAAACATCCTTTGTCACTTTCCCCAGGGTGGAAGTTTGCATCCATGTCACCATCACGGCTGGCAGTGATGGTTAGGGTGATGACCGTCTGAGGTGGTTAGTGTTTCCAAATCTGGCCCAAGCAGGAGTTTTCTTTCCTCCTTGTGCAGTCTTACAAAGTCCTGCTCAGCACCACACCCAAGCACCTAGCAATACACACCAAATTCCAAGGCTACTATCTGTGCAAATGATATGGTATTTTTCTTGTCCAGCTCCTTGAAGAGTGTCTTGTCTCCCTGACAAACGGCTCAATAACTCTGCCTTTCCTGTTTTGTGGAATGGCAGCTGTCTGTCCTGAAACTCTAGGTGAAAAAAGGAGCAGTATTTTTACTTGGAGGCTTCTGCAATTACAATCTGTGCATGGCACTTAATGTCTCCTCCTAACTGTATCTATAAAATGTGGTCATTATGCACCTTAATAAGAAAGGTTTAAAATTTCATGGTTGAAATAAATTTGGATCCTAGTAAAAATCCAGATAAAATGGAAAGAGCCAGGAGGCTAGAGAGTTTTACAGGTCTAATGTTCTGTCCCATTTCCCAAAATATATTTGTTCAAGTAATTCAAACTGTCATTACAATTAACTTGTCCTTTCATTTCCCTCTCTGATTTCCCTCTAAGCTAAACACACAATTTTCTTCTATAAATCTGCGTGACAAGTAGAGCGGTAAAGTTTTGGGGTTTTTTTCCACATCATTTATACTCATTTTGCATGGATTGAGTTGCCAAGCACTTTCCCAAGCTAATTTCTATGGTTGCAAGTGCACATAGCCACACTCGGAGACCCCCTAAAAGACTTGTGGGAGAAGTCCAGTTTGGACAACTGGCCATGATAAGTCTTGTGCATTTTCTCAAAGGCAGGAAATCTTAAAAATTGGTCTTCGAATTATCTGCTAAGGGGTCTGCTGCCTGCTCTGGGAGGGGGCAATGCAGGGTTGTCCTGGTTCAGGGGTCTCCTTTTACGGGTGCAATGTAGGCTAGCATCAAAAGTCAGTGGCATGAGGCACAATTCATTTAGAGAAAATTTTGCGGACAGCTGTGGGTGTAGATATTTCTTGTCTTCTTTCAAGGTCTCCCTGTCTCAGGCACTACCCCATAGCCAGCCCAAGCCTAACTCCCAGCAGAAGATAGCTTTTTCTTGCCCAAATCAGGGAGTGCCACATGGTGGTGTGTGATGCCCAGGCACAAAGTGCTTGGGAAGGTTGGGTCCTCCAATCCTCACCTCTGCAGTGGGCTCTGCTCAGCCTGGGGCCGCCCCTGCACCGAAGTAAGAGCCAGAGGCCAAGGGCAGCACCTTGCCCCCTGATTGTGCACAATTTCCCTCCCCACATTTCTCACTTCATCTGCAATGGTAATTCCTCTGCCCAGGAAAGTAATGACTCCGATACATTATTTCAAATATCATTTTTGCAACGGAATTAATCAGCTTAGTGCGAGACTGGATTACATTTTAATTTTAATAGTGTTGAAGTCTTGCTGTTTTTTAAATACATTTTCCTGTTCTGTAAATTTCAGCAGGGCAGGATCTCGCTTAGTTAGACTGTACCTTGCTGTAATCTCTCCACTGTGGAAATTTGACAGACAATAGCCATTATTCAGTGGTCCCAGTATCAGCCTCGTCTGTGCGCATTTCATTTAGTCCCATTGTCTGCATTAAGGATAATAGCTGAGATCGGGCAGCCGGGACCTCAGAGGGGTTTTATCTTCCCTTGGTAAGTGTGGAGACAATCTTTTCAAAGGCACAAAAGAGGAATTAAATGACAAGTTCTCATTTATAGACAAATGGAGATTGAGAAATATACCTGCCATTTGGGCTTCTGAAAACGTGCCTTTGAATGTAAGGTAACTATTAAAATTTCTTCAGTTGTGGGCTCCAGTTTTCACAAAAGGTCTCTGTAGCTTATAGCTGTAATTAACGGCTCAGTTTTCCCAAGGAGCTTTGCATACTTCAAAGTACTTGCATGCTTCCACTACATTTCTTCTACCTTTTGAGATGCTTTTTATTTAAAATCAATTACAAATGAGGTGTTTATCCAAATCCTTTACCACTGGGCATTAGCTCATAGGTAAGAGATCTCCAACAGAATTAAAATCACATTTTAAAGTTCACACTATGAAATGAAGTCTTTTCCACTCTCCATCTGTTATTTTTATTACCAGGTTTGAATACAGCGAGCAGCACAGTGGATTGTACCCATTGTACAATGAGTTTAGCATCAGCCTGTCTTGCAAACTTCTCAACACTTCCTTTTTCAGAAGGAAAATGTGAGGGAACCCATAATTTTTATTTATGGAATAACTTGTACCACATTTCTTGGCCCTTGGCTGTCAATAAGAGTAAGTTTTCTGGGCATAATAAAAGGTAATTTACATACAATATATTACAATTCCACGTATGTACACTATTTAACATAGGTACACATCCCAGCGTCTTCCTTTATTATATGCTACCCACATACACATTATACATAGAGAGAGAAAGTTACTTTCTTTCAAAGACATTATTTGGTTAGAAGTAAGTAAAAGGACAATGGAGCCAGATGCAGAATGAGCGGGGCTGACATTTTCTCTCTTTGTCGTTGGATCAGGTTACTTGGAGAAGGCATATTCATCAGTGGGCTTCATTTGCCCAAATCCCTTATGAAAATCCTGTCCTTCGGTAGGTTAATTGTCCAGATGCTTAGTCCTTAGCAGAATTGGACCGTATCCATCAAACAGTATTCAGAGCCTAGCTTCAGGCATTATTTCTCAAAACATTGGTTGGATCTTGCAGCTAGAAGTTAGACAGTGCTCATGAAGTCTCTTGTACCCCAGGGGAGATGAAAGGTGAAATACATTCTCAAGACCACACTTCAAATATTTGTTCTAGCTTCATGCCTAGCCACTCTCCTCTTAATAAGCACAAAAATACAATTCATACGCTGAAGGAGATGTCTTGGTTTTATCTGCATATATACTTTTCATCTATTGTTTTAATGAATAATAAGTGTAAGTGGTGCCCAAGATAGAGAGATTGTTTTTTCCCTTTAATGGAAAAACAGCCTCCTTGATGGTTTTATAAGCTGTGTAATTGTGTCTGGTAGAAACAGACGTCAATGTCTATCAGTTATGTACACATGCATATAACATAACAGTTAGGTAGCCTCTCCAAAAGATGTTTATTAGCTACTATTTAAATTACAGGCAGCAGTAGTGCAAAGATAATGGGATCTAACGGACTGTCTCTGTCACCACATAACTTCTAACGGAAGAGGAGCTTTAATAAAAACAACTGGCAAAGTAAAACACTAGGACTTATTTGTTTTTTTTCCTGTGGCAAGAGGCATTATTCATTGACAATGTTCACTTTTTGGCTGTTTGGCTACATTTATCTCTGGTTTAATATCATTATAACGTGGGGGAGTTATCTGGCTTAATACCCTTATAAGGCGGGGGAGATACCCACTTTCTTCCAGTTGGAGTGATTTAGAGGATGCATTTGAACAACTCGCTGGTAGCTAAGACAAAATCCTTTGGATTCCCACCGGGTGACCTGCTCAGAAATCATAACCGTGCCCCACACACATGCTAGTTAAGCAAGTTAAGCCCCTCGGCACCTCACGAGGTAGGTAAATGTTATTGCTCCCCACTTTCCAGACAGAGGAGATGAGGCACTGACGGGTTAAATGGCACGTGCCATGGGTAACATAGAAAGACTGGCGGAATGGGGGGTACGGGAACTGACTTTCTCACTCCCCGCACTGATGCCTTCGTGGCGCAGTTCTGCTTCCTTCCCCCAGCAAAGGTTCCTTCGCTGCACTGCCCCACTGCCAGCCACGGCATTGGTTTCCATTTTACGCTCAAAACTGCTAACGCTGAAGAACGCACACTGTTATGTCCAGGCTTAGCCTCTCAAAAGATGAGTGGGCTATTTCTTTAATATTTTTTGCCTCTTTATTGCAGTGATGTCTGCCTGCCGATGTAAGAAGTATACAGGCTTCAGCTCCAAGAAGAGCTATGTGTGGTAAATGCACTGACCTGGTAGCCCAGGAGAGAAGTGGCAGGCTGGAATACAGGGCAATCCTCCCTTTCAGGTACTGCCCTTCCATGGCTCCCCTTCTCACCAGTGATTTCAGGGCTGTATTTTCTCACCACACAGAACTCTGGTAATGTCAGTTATTAATATGGCTGATGAAAGCAGAACAGTGTTGTTATATTTAGTTTCTCTTATCAATTTTCTTTCCAGTAAATCAGTGTGACTTAGCAATATTTGAGGCACAAGAAAAATTCTGGTTATTGTTGACAGCCTGGAGTTGACCTGCCATCTTCTGCATCCCTTGAGACTTAAGACATAAGAATTGCTGCTACGGTAAGCAGAAAATTTCACACGCCAACAAATAGTTATGGTTTTATTAGTAATTTTGTTTGCTTTTTTCTTTATTCATGTGATTTATCTGAAGCTGCATGGCCCAACCCCAGTCAGATGTATAACTTAATCTTATCATGGAGTCAGCTTCTAACTTCAGTCCTGGGTCTTCACATTTCAGGCTCTGCCCACCCCGCTGAGTTTCAGCTTGGTAACCAAATGTTTCGTTGAACATAATCTCCACCGCAACCAAAAAGTCATGGTGTTTTGTAAAAATACGGAGCACACCAACCTGGACATCATTCTTTTGCTGCTATCATGTTTCTGCATTCCGGTTTTGCTGTCAGCATTGTTAGCAAAGGAAATGGAGGTATCACAGGATGAAAAATGAAATGCCAAGCACAGAAGCTTGTTACAATGCTCTCCAGCAGCTTCAAAGGACTTACATCGCCCTTGGAGCCAGAGGCCAGACAGGGTCTCATTGAATCCCACAGCATTATTCTTGGCCATTTAATCTCCGACATGCCTGTGTTTCTGCAGAGATTGGTTCTGGCAAACATGTCTCCCTCTTGATCCAAAATGCCTGAACAGAAAGACAATGTGTTGATTGGGAGAGGCACATTGGGATATACAATTTCTCTGTGGGCTGCACTTTCTTCACAGGGGTGAGGAAAATCCTTGAAGGCCACCAGTGCTGCCCTTAACACTGTCTTCTGCTTCTGGAGGGAGAAAGTGATAGTCCCAGAGGTGCTGCCCATTCACCATGTGCTGACTGTACTTGCTACACACTGTCTTCCCTCTCATTTTAGAGGGCATGTGCTACATATCACATGCTGTGCTCAAGATATATGGAGAACACATGCCTTAACCTCATAGATAGAGCTCAGAGGGTTGTGGTTAGTGGCGCAGAGTCTAGTTGGAGGTTAGTAACAAGTGGTGTCCCTCAGGGGTCAGTACTGGGCCCAGTTTTGTTCAACATATTCATCAATGATCTGGATGAAGGGATAGAGTGTACCATCAGCATGTTTGCTGATGACACAAAACTGGGAGGAGTGGCTGACACGCCGGAAGGCTGTGCTGCCTTACAGCGTGACCTCGCCAGGCTGGAGAGTTGGGCAGAAAGAAACCTTATGAAGTTCAACAAGGGTAAGTGTAGGGTACTGCACCTGGGGAGGAATAACCCCATGCACCAGTACAGGTTGGGGGCTGACCTCCTGGAGAGCAGCTCTGTGGAGAGGGACCTGGGAGTCCTGGTGGACAACAGGATGACCATGAGCCAGCAATGTGCCCTGGCGGCCAAGAAGGCGAATGGCATCCTGGGGTGCATCAAGAAGAGTGTGGCCAGCAGGTCGAGGGAGGTCATCCTCCCCCTCTACTCTGCCCTGGTGAGACCGCATCTGGAGTACTGTGTCCAGTTCTGGGCTCCCCAGTTCAAGAAAGACAGGGAACTGCTGGAGAGGGTCCAGCAAAGGGCAACAAAGATGATTAGGGGACTGGAGCACCTTTCTTATGAGGAAAGGCTGAGGGACTTGGGTCTCTTTAGTCTAGAGAAAAGAAGATTGAGGGGGGATCTTATTAATACATACAAATACTTAAAGGGAGGATGCCAGGGGGATGGGAGTAGTCTTTTTTCAGTGGCGCCCAGTGATAGGACGAGGGTTAATGGGCATAAACTTGAACATAGGAAGTTCCATCTTAACATGAGAAGGAACTTCTTTACTTTGAGGGTAGTGGAGCACTGGAACAGGCTGCCCAGAGAGGTGGTGCAGTCTCCCACTCTGGAGACATTCAAAACCCGCCTGGACGCTGTCCTGTGTAATGTGCTGTAGGTGACCCTGCTCTGGCAGGAGGGTTGGACTAGATGATCTCCAGAGGTCCCTTCCAACCCTAACAATTCTGTGAATTCTGTGAACCTCCCTGTTTTCATTACTCATGTACCCCGGGACCCACCTTCTGTGAGTCTGTGGGCTTCTTTGCTCTGCTTCATCATCACTCCTTACTTCTAATCTACAAAAAAATGACCAAACATACCACCCACACTCTGTAACCAACGCTGTTGATCCTGGTCAGTCAGCTGTACCACCAGTATCGATGAAGGTCTTATCCAGAGAAAGCAGAATTTGGACCCTAAAAGGAGATTGTGTTCATAAACCAACGGAAAGAAACATGATGTTCACACAATGAACAAAACCAAAAGAATTTGCTCAAAACCAGAGATTTTGAAATGGAAAGGCCTCATTTAGTTCCCTTACAGGAGATGCACTGTCCAGACCCCTCCTTGCAAGTTGCATTTGTCTAATCCCTCAGGAGAGCCTACGTGAGCATTGTGTCTGGTTGTCCATTGCACAGCAGGCACCACCAGCATGGCCGGCCCCGAGTGAACATACAGCACCTTTTGGGTGAGCGGTGAGCACATATTTTCAAGTATGAGAAACGACAAGTGTCATAAAGCAAACAGGAGCTGGGGTGTGAGTTGGAAAGCAACCAGCACAGCAGGTTCCTCCATGATGCCTGTCCACGGAGTTGCCCACTGGAGGATGTGTCCTCCCCTTTACCCTCCAAAGAAGCAATAAAATAATCTGTCTTCTGGCTTTGCATCCAGATTAGACTGAAAAAGAATCAACAAAAGAGAGTTTTGTAAATGTCTTCTGCTTCAGTCACCGCTGTACCAGCACACTTAGCTAAAGACAGACCAATATATCAAATTAAAAAATATATAGGTGCCTGGAAATATTAATCTTGAGTATTTATCAATTGCATGAGTGTTCTGGATGATGCGCAAGCCTACATGGCCCTTCAGGCCTCTCTTCCTTGATGAGTTAGATTCATTGCTCATAGCTAAGTGCACAACCATCTTTTCTTGTTTTTCTTCCTCTGGGACCATCTGGTTTCTTGTATATCCTGCCAGGCTGTTGGCATCAGATTCGCTGTAGTTTCCATCCAGCATCATAGTTTTCGAATGAGGCATTCCACATGTACATGGAAACTAGGAACATAAACAAGAAATATAGCTGAACACTGGAAGAACACATTAGCAACAGAAATTATGCCTTTCTATTAACAGACAGCCTGTAAACAGTTGAGCTTGAAATTTTAGTTGACATACTCTAAGTTTCTCTTTGAACAAAAAAGTTACTTGTTTTTTCTTGTGTTCCAAAAAGGGAAAGACATAGTTTACCTACGCCGCTTGGACAAGCAGCTTCAGAAAATATTAGAACAGTGCTTTAGCAGACATAAAAACCAACCAAAAGGTTTCGTTAGCTAGCTCTGTTCAGCCTTGTTATCCTGAGATTCCTTATTTTGCAGTCTTTGTATTTATAAATATTCAAGGACAAGATACAGTTTTATTTGTGGAAATGGCTTATCCAGTACATGTTACAGAAAAAAAAGGACCAAGTTCTGGTTTCACAGATGGACATTCTCTTTGTAAATATGATTTTAAACCAAGGAGAGGACCAGTTAAAAGTCTAATGTAAAATACCAGCTCTTTTGAAGTCGATATAAAAACTTGCATTGACTTCAGCAGGACCAGCATGCATCCCACAAGTCTAAGAAAACCAATGAATACAGGTAGAATTTGGAATAGCAAATAGTTTATTCTACTGTTTAAATTCTGCAGGTTTTCTGTCTCAGAAATATGGATTATATATTTGTATGTAATGAAAAGGAACTCCAAACCCTCCTTTCTGCTAGGAGTTCCTGCCTCTGATTCCCCACAGACCGCTTTCCTTACCCAATAACGCTTTGCTGTCAATTCCTTCCTCCACCAACTTTGATGTGTGGGTTTTCCAAGGACACGTTTTCAAGGATAAGTTCCGTTAAAATAATTAAGTGTATATACACAGAAATGTATATATTCTGAATACACATATATAAAAATATATAAAATGTACATATACCTGAATATGCCATATTCAGGATGCCACTGGAAAACTCTGCACTCAAAGCTTTTTCTTCAAATTATTTAACTAACAGGTCACATTGCTTACTGAAAACCTGAAAATCAATTTAGGAGTTGTTTTCTATGTTCTAGTCATAACCAAATGATTTGGTATCAGCAGATTGTGTGCAGAAAAAAATGACAAATTTGTAGCCCATTTGCTTTACTTGTTAGACCCATCACACCAGGAATTTTTTGGAGCATTCCATGGGTACAGCTGAACATCAGTTGGGTTTTAAGACATATTTTATACTAAACAGGTGTATCAAAAAAAAAAAAAACCCACAACCAAACAAAACAACATAAAGAAAAACAACTACCACCAAAAAAACACAGGGAAGAATTACATCAGGCTTTTTATCATCAACTGATGACAGGTCCAGGAGAAGGCGGGTGGGTGGAAGGAAAAGCAGATAATGGCAATAAGCTAATTGCTGCAGGACGCAGCAGAGAAAGAAATTCTGCGGATTTACTCTTAGTCCCCTGGTCAAATTACAGTTCTGTTGGCTTCATGTACATGTGAGGACAGTCAGCCCTCTGGACAAGGGAGCCTAATGTACTAGAAACCCACCTCCACAGAGTCTTAAATTACACCCATCTTCACATAGGCACATACATGTAGAAGTATGCTACACGATTTCACCCTGCAGCGATTTTAGCCTATGTCTAAAGTAATAAATTAAACACAGCCAAAGAGCCTCCCTGGGCACGGGAACTCAGCTGACAATACTATTAGAGTGTCAGAAACTACTCTGTCCTGACTTTTGTCCAAGCCAACAAGCACCAAAAGTTCCCATATATGGTTCGAGAATTAGCATGAGCCATGGACCGTTTGCCACAGGCAGTTCACAACAACTACTCTGATATTGATGAAAAGAAAGTTTAGTTTTAGATACTCTATGTCCATCAGCCTTGGTCCCAGGCACCTTTAATTTCTTATTTTAGACATAACGCAGAGCTCTTCTCTGGGAAGCCTGACACAAGTAGTGTTCCTCAGGGGTCAGTACTGGGACTGGTGCTGTCTAACATCTTTGTTGGTAACATGGATGCTGGGATGGAGTGCACCCTCAGCAAGTTTGCCGACGACACCAAGTTGTGTGGAGCAGTCAACATGCTCGAGGGGAGGGATGCCATCCAGAGGGACCTGGACAGGCTTGAGAGGTGGGCCTGTGTGAACCTCATGAAGTTCCACAAGGCCAAGTGCAAGGTCCTGCACATGGGCTGGGGCAATCGCATGCACAAATAAAGGCTGGGCAGAGAATGGATTGAGAGCAGCCCTGAGGAGGACTTGGGGGTGTTGATTGATGAGAAGCTCAACATGACTCGGCAATGTACGTTTGCAGCCCAGAAGGCCAACCGCATTCTGGGCTGCACCAAAAGAAGCATGGCCAGCAAGTCGAGGGAGGTGATTCTGACACTCTACTCTGGTCTCGTGAGACCCCACCTGGAATAGGGCATCCAGCTCTGGAACCCCCAACATAAGAAGGACATGGACCTGTTGAAGTGCGTCCAGAGGAGGGCCATGAAGATGACCAGAGGGCTGGAGCACCTCTCCTATGAGAGTTGGGATTGTTCAGCCTGGAGAAGAGAAGGCTCTGGGGACAACTTAGAGCAGCCTTCCACTATCTGAAGGGGGCCTACAAGAAGGCTGGAGAGGGACTTTTTACAAGGGTATATCATGATAGGATGAGGGGGAATGGTTTCAGGCTGGAAGAGAGTAGATTTAGAATAGATATTAGGAAGAAATTTTTCACTATGAGGGTGGTGAGGCACTGGAACGAATTGCCCAGGGAAGTTATGGATGCCTCATCCCTGGAGGTGTTCAAGGCCAGGCTGGATGGGGCTTTGAGCAACCTGGTCTAGTGGAAGGTGTCCCTGCCCATGGCAGGGGGGTTGGAAGTAGATGATCTTAAAGGTCTCTTCCAGCCTAATCCATTCTGTGATTCTATGGTATTCAAATTCTTTAGGTCTTTCACAGGGGAGCAGCATTGGCTGGCAAGGTGTACATTTACAGTGAGAAATGTCTCTTCTGCTTCTTCAAGAGCATTCACTTATATTTTGCCACAATCGTCTCAAGTAATGCTGCTTATTATCTCTGTTCCTATTACCACTGTTGAGGACTAACATTGTCACATGCTGAAGACTGGATAGAATATTTTACCTTGTGTTGTAAAAAGGCATTTGCTGAATATAGAATCCAACGCACAAGACTCTATAAAGGGCAGATTTCTCATATAAATAACAAGCTATGCCACCACTGGATGGGGAAATCTTTCCTGAAAACTTAGCAGAACAGTAACAAACCCTCTCAAGTTCATTTCATCCCTCTGATACAGAAGGAGAGTTTTCCAGCCATAAAAAAACAAACAAACAAACAAACAAAAAACCAAAAAAAAAAAACCCACCCAGGTTTATTCTAGGCAAGTCGAACCTAGAAAGGATGATTTTTGTTATTTCCTGAGTACTGTCAAGATGCACTTTATACAAATGCTGTCTTCTTTGGACATTGGAAGCCTGAGCAGAGCTGACTAAAAGGCCACATGACTTGCTGTGCATGCACAGAGCATCTCTGCCTTGTGTTGCAAAGAATTGCTGGGCCCTAGAATGGGGGCACAGATAAATCAAGATACCCAGGATCTGTTCAAGTAGCTTTCCAGAATCACACTATTGTTAAGAAGACTTCAAAAAGAAGTCAAATTTTGTCACAGGAATCTGTTGAATTTATTCCAACTGCTTTTAAAAATGTATCTGACTAAATTTTTGATGAGGTGTCAAATAGGAAAGGTAGTGGGCTGATAGGTGGTCTATTCTGTACTTCAAGGAAGTCATAGGAAGAAGTGCAAGGGGAAGGGAAGGACATGCAAAGCTGAGAGAGCAGTTCAGAGAGGGAAAAGTCATGGTCAAGTCACATGAAAGGTGATGTCTGCATTGCCATTTCTGAAAGGCTGATACAAATTTCTCCAAGAGTCAGAGGCAGCAGGTGACCAATGTTACCTGTCAACTAATGTTGGCAGTTCCTAATGGGAAGAAAGAAACTGTAAAACATGGTTATGTTCTGGATGTGTGCAGACTGAAAAAAATTTGGTTCCAAGCCTTAATGTTCAAAAGGTGATGGTGTTTTGTTTAATGACAAAGAAGGGATCATGGGCCTGTAGGATAATTCAGGCTGGAAGGGAACTCAGGAGCTCTCTAGTCCTATCTCCTGCTCACAGCAGGAACTGGGTGTTCAGAAATGTATCTGGTCAGGTCTTGAAAACCTCCAAGAATGCAGGGTAAGACCCTTCATAGCACATTAAAAAGTACAAGCATAAACTTGGCTGACTGTTGTTTCTGTTTGGTAGCAGGGAACAACTCCACTATTACATCTATTGAATCCAGTTTCCAGAGTAAAGCTGACTGTAGAGGGGGGAAATGAATTTGCTCCGAATAACACCTTTAGCTTAAAAATATAGCAATTGTGGCAGCTGCAGTTAAGTATCAGATTTGATACTTTCCCCTCTTGTGATCCCCACACAGTCCAGGGTTGCAGACTTCCCCAGTTCAGATCACACACTCCTCTTTGACGTTTCTGCGAAGACCCATGAGGCCATCTCCTGTTTTTCTGGTGTTAGCAATTCAGCCTGAGGTAGAGTGGTCCAAACATATCTGATTATACACACATGGATGTCAGTGTTTTCCCATTTATAGACACAAACCAGTTAATATAAAGACCAGATCAGCTGTAAGAAAAAAAGGAATAAATGGATGAACAAAATGAAAGCTTTTCTCACCCTCTCCCGCAGTTTCCTCTCCTTCCGCTCTTGCACCGTAGTCAGGTAATTCACTGCTGCATATTCCAGCACTGAGAGGAAGACAAACACAAAACTGACCCACAAGTAAATGTCCACTGCTTTGATGTAGGAAACACGAGGCATGGAGGCATTCACCCCAGTGATAATCGTTGACATGGTTAGCACAGTGGTTATCCCTGGAAAGAACCAAGAGAAATAAATGTTATTAAATGATACAGCCCATAAGGCTTTTGCCTCAAGAAAAACAGAAATTATGCTCTACGTGATATTCTGAGAGATGTTAGAGATGAAATAAATTTGTGATAAGTATCTCTCCTGCTAATGCAGAACTGTTCCACTGTCTGCATTTTTGTGCACATGATGGGTTTAGTTTTGAGGAGCGAAGAAGCAGTCATCATTTTGCTAGGGAGAACATTTAACTCCCGTCTTAACCTCTGGGCTTTTAGCACAGCACTTAGAGTCAGGTCAGCTAAGACCAGCGGTGACAAGGACTCCTGTTTCCTAGCTGTACCAATCTGTGTTACAGGCACTGCCAGAAAGCAATCTAGTGTCGACTTCTGGTGACAGCTACAGAAGATTTGATCTGAATCACTGATCTTAAAAGGGACATGCAATAATGATAAAATGGTTCGCATGAGACCATGCAAAAGAAAAGCATTCTGTTTTTACCTCTAGGAATATTTGTCTACAGTTCAAGCCGTGTGAACCAAAAAGTTTTGAACAACAACCGTTGTATTACATATATAGACGCGTGCATGTGTATGTGTTTATAAACTTATATGTATGCATTTATGTTTATATACTTATATATGTGCGTGAATATGTATATATAAAGACATATGTATGCGTATATATATATATTTAGATAGATATAGATAAAATCCTGCAAAAGAGTATATACTTTGGATCATCATGGAGAGAAAAATATTTGCAAGTTCCCAAAGCCACTTAAACAGAGAAAACAGAACCAAAAAGGATACATAACTACTTCAGCAATTTCAAAACAGTGACCACTGTAAACACAACTACTGTTGTTCACTTTTCATCAGGATCTAATTTTTTTAAAATAATATCCACTGAACACATTTCTTTCAGTGGAGCAGACTCCAGACTGCCTCTTCTCATGGCTTTGCTGCAGTGCATAGCTCTCTAAGTGAGACAACCTTGTGGGGCTAAAACATTGTTTTTATGCTTTTAGTATTGGAAGCCTTACATATTAACATTCAGAGATTTTTCCTATTACATTTTTGCCTTCCTCTAAGCTATGCATGGAGTGATAAACAAATCGTCTCTCCTTAGAATCACAGAATCATTCAGGTTGGAGAAGACCTTTATGATCATCAAGTCCAACCATTAACTTCTTACTACCAAGTTCACTAAACCACATCCCTTTTTTATACTCAGTTGAAAGAATTTCCTCCAGTCCGGATGTAGACAAAGCTCCTCCTGATGGGTGTTAGATGTTCAGAGCAGCAAATTTGTGTGTGCAGGACTTTCAAACAGCGCCGCCTTCACTTTCCCACTCCCTCAAATGAGAGACTTCCCTACGCCAGAAACGTTGGACCCTCAGTGCAAGGCACCCTTGGGAGAGGAGATACCCAGCCTCCGACTCACCTCGGGGCTGGTGGCCTCTCATCCACAGCACTGCAGATGTGAGAGAAAAGCCACATTGCCTTCACTGCCCTGTTGTTGTCTGAGGCCTGATGTTACAGAGATGCCCTGAGTGTCCCCCGGGGCAGACCGGATGGAGGGACACCTAAGTCTGCAGGTGCCAATAGGACTTGCTGCCTGCCTTTCCCAACGTTCTGTGGCAGCTGGGACATGGCAGGATCCTGCTCGTGAAAAGCACTCATGAAAATTCTAACAGAATCAACTCCCTGTAGGTGGCTAAACTCCTGTGAAACTCTACCCTCACCAATGGCAATGCGTGTCTCAAAACTGCAGGACTGGACAACAGGGAAAAATCTTGATTCATTGACTCATAATTACTGAAATCTCTCTTCTCTGCCCAATTATACTTTTAAAACCACAGCCCTTTCTGTCCTGAGAGAAGTATAGATCAAGAGGACTGCTTAGTGCTGAAGGACTTTTAAAACAAACTTCAACTTCTACATTATATTAATCATCAGATAAAACAAACATTTGCTTGCCCGGTATCTTTAGCCATCAAAATGAACAGTTCCCTTTCCTACCAAAACTTTCACATTCAAAGATTTTCATGCAATCATGGCTTGTTGCAGTTGCTCTCACCCAAAGAGACTCTGGCAGGAACTGCTCGTCGATCAATCCAGAAGGACACCCAGGACAACATAACCATGAGGGTGGCAGGGAAGTAGGTTTGGAGCAAGAAGAAGAAGATGTGTCGGCGTAAAGTGAAGTTTATGTAGAGGCGATTGTACCAACCTTTGAGAGAGGAGGAAAGCCAGAATCAGTGAGAAAAGCCTGGATGGTAGGCACAGAGACACAACATCTTTCTTTTGTGTGTTCTTTTTTTTTATTCCTAAAGGGTAGTGAAAAGAGAAACTGATCTTTCAAAACATGTATTGTCCAGACGGTGAAGACTACATTTCACTGACATATAATCCCAAGAGCTCTCTTGCAAGTAGTTAATGCAGCATTAGCTTTAGCAATAGCATCAAAACAGAAAAGATCATACCTGTGCTACTGTAGAAAGCCAGTCTCGACGTAGTGTGGAATTTTTGTATCAAAAACTGAGACAAAGAAATCTTTTCATCCGTTTTCAGAGATTCATTCCCATTTTTCCAATACAGCATCAGATCTTCATCAGTGTAAGCATCTTAGGTAAAGAAGAAACGCGATGTGATGTGACTTTATCTTGGAGGGGAAGAAAAGTTAATAGATGATCCAGACAAAATTAGCAAACACAAAGGCATCTTTGTAATGCCACAAATGAGTTTGCTAACAACAGTAAGTTAAAAAGATCTTTCCATACGATACACCATGACAACAACAACAGCAAAAATCCCGGTCATCCTGATTCAGGGAAATACACCCTTTTTTTACTCCACACTGATGAAATGACAGCTAGAATGGTACTTTTCTGAGCATCACGTATCAAAAATCATAGACAAGTAATTGCTAACTGATAAGAATAACTCAGGAAATAGTCATGGGTAAAATGACTGAATTGAGAGGAAGGAGGAAACACAGAGATCTCAAACTATCTTAGAATGATAAAAGAAAAAGTGACAGGTGTGATTGGAAGCAGAAATCTGGACATATTTGAAGATGGTAAATGAAAAACTTAAAGAATTAGTGAGCGCACTAGGTAGCAGGAAT
>NW_009648955.1:5389588-5399944 GCF_000708025.1 Charadrius vociferus
AGGAATGGGGAATGAAAAAAGGATTATCAAGATGGCCATGGGGCTGGAGCACATGGCATACGATGAGAGGCTGAGGAAGCTGGGTTTTTCAGCTGGAAGAAGAGCAGTCTGTGGTGGGGTTCAACTGCCGTCCTGCTGAGGGTCATACAGAAGACGAAGACAGGCTTTTTTCAGGCTTTTCTCTGAGAGGTAGAGTGAAAGGACGTGAGGAAAGGGATGCACGCTGTAGCAAGGGATTTTTTTCCCAAGCAAGTAACAGGAAACCTTTTTCAGGATGAGGGCTGTAAAACATTTTAACAGGTTGCACAGTAAAGTTGTGGAGCTGCCATTACCTTGGAGATGTTCAAAACCCAACTGAACACAGTCCTGAACAACACACTCTAAAACTCCCTGCTCTGACCTCAAGACCAACCTGAAACTCTCCTCCCAATCTAAATTACCCTATGGTTCTGTTGTTTGTAGAGGAAAATTTCAGTTAAATAGCTGGGAGGACCTCAAAGCAATTAGTTGTTAGTCTTGGCACACCCTGGAGAAAGTTTACAGAACAGCCATGAAAATCTCACTGTTTAAATCAATTTCTCTGCAGAGTAACTCCTTCCCAAAGAAGCTGAGCCCAAGTCATGATTTTTGCAGGATAAGGATTATATCATACATAAACCTCATTGGTGGTGAAATTTAGAGAAAATTAATGATCCTTATACTCAACTTTTTATTGTGACACTTGAAAGCACCACCTTCCTGTCAGAAGCAATGAACAGAGCAAAACTTCTAGCCCAGATTTTTCATCAGCAAGCTACTGAGTACTAGTATATGTTGAACATTTCTGTTGGTGTTTTTTTTGAAAACTCCATCTACTAAAATTCATACAAAGATCCTTTACGTGCAAATTCACTTGTCTTGCAGCACAAGGGCTAGCCAACACAGTAAGTCAATAGAAAGACTCCCAGTAATTGGTGAACTTTTTTTCGGGCTCTAAAATAGACCGTAATCTGAAATGTGTCCAGTCTACGTGTATGCAGCCAGGCATGGAGCATATCTAGCTAGAAACATAGACACAACATACAGCTTTCCAGCTCCAGAGAACACGTCTGGGAGTCCAGGGGGAAGCGGCTGAAGTCCATGTTACACATTGCTGTCACTGTGATCCTAGAAGTCGAAAATGAGAAAGGTTGGTTTCTATGAGGAGCATTGAGGGGAGAACATTAACAGAGATAAATCATTCTGCAACTTTAAAGCCAGCAATTATGTGTAATGTTAGTATAAGATCCCCAGGAATATGCCTACCAATTCTCCAAGTCCAAGTAAGATGGAGACACAGACACTCCAAAGGAAGCTGTAATTTCAATACCTATCAGGGAACTAAAGTTCTATCTTGGATATTGCAGTAATACTAATGTCAATATGGATAATTCCACCATGTTTTACATCCAACTATTTTCCTACAAGAAAACAACATAAAATAATGTCACCATTTACATTTGAAGATTTCCTCATGTCCAGTTTGATTAAGGTTTCCTCATTTTCCCCTTTGCTCAGTTCCCTCCATAGTCACCCCAAAAATGACCCAAGCCAGAGGAACATGACCAACCTTATTACGAGCCACAAAATTCCTCCAGTATATAAATTATTAAATCAAAAGCAGTTTCTTGCAGCCGTCAATCAAATTCTTTTAATCTGGAGGGTGTTTTTCTGGGGCAGGGGGTGTAAAATGGGTGCAGCTGGTCGTCAACAAGTGAGATTTACCTCTCTTAAGTTTGTGTCTCAGCTAAAGAGCTGCAGCTACCACAGCTCCTGGTTTTAAATGAGTCCAGTTGTGCACATTACATAACAAGTCTTCCAGTGGGTGACTGAGCTTTTGTCTTGTGGACAGATTTGCCGTGGAGCTCCCGATTTAGTAGGGGCAAATCAGCTGTGAGTCATCATTTCAGAGGCCAATTTATGTTGGCCATGACCATTTTCTAGATTCGTTGCAGATGTTGATAAAGAACTTTTCTTCTGTTCAAGGGATTGTGATCCAAATCCTACTCCGACCTACACACTCATCGCCCCTGAAAAGTACACGCTGTTCTTTTTGACTATAAAACTAGAGCAGAATTTCGCCACATGAGCTAAACTTAAAGAAGCTTTTTGGGGTTATGCTCCGGAAGGTGTATTGTAGCAATAACCTCCCACAGTTGTGTGTAGCATTTAAACATCGCACAGCTTAGTCTCATTACAACGTGCTATTTTCTTTCCTTGGGGTCACTTAAACAGTGGCACAACCTGTGGTCATTAACAATTTGTTAGTCAGGGGCAGCACAGAAACTCAGCTCAGCAATAAGATATTCCTCAACTAAAGCCCAGTGCCAACCCCATGCAGATATCTCAAGACATCTTGACATATCATGGAGGACATTTCCAGTGCCACTGGACACCCACACTTAGGCCGCCGGATCACATTCTGAGTGTCCTAAACACCACCAGGCCCCAATATCATGCAGATTCTTGTTGTCCTTGGATTTTATGAATCAAATTATCCTTTTAAGCCCTGTGCAGTCAGCCGCGGTCACTCACATCCTTCTCTCTCATGGGGTAACATTAGGAAGTCACACCACCTCCTTGACAGATCACAGAAAATTTGGAAAGTAAAAACTCTGCATGTGGGCAAATGAGCAGACCTGAGCAATGCTAATGTTTTCCATTAAAAATACTTGTTCCTTCATTTTGGCTGTTGAGCACTGGTAACTAGTGGCATGATGCTGGCTTTAGCGCATCAGAACTGTGGGATGTGAGCAATGGAAACCGATATTAAATTACAATCTGTAGAGGAGGTCCCTACCCTTCTCCTGCTCTTCTCCACTTGATGCTGACCCAAGCTTACATCTAACCTCCTTCTTCATTTTTCTTTCTCTTTCTTGTCTCTCCTGCTGCACGGCACCTTCATCCTCATGCAGTTCTAATAAAATAGACAGTGTCTTTAGGTGTTTAGTTAAGGTGTGAGTAATCAGACCTTTCATGCAATAAATGGATATATTAAATGGGTTCAGAATAGGGAAAGTGTTCCTAAGTGTTTGGTCAAGATAGGATTTTTATCATTAAGACCACGCAGAATGAAGTGGCCACATGGTGCATACTGTCTTTCTTACACACACAGAGGTTTCTTTGTGATTTTAATAATTTGTCCTGGGTTTTTTAAACAAATTCAGTAGAATTATATTTGGCCTATGAAACCAGTGAACTTTAGAGTCCCCAGCTTCAGTGGGATATTGTCCTACTTGGGACAATATCGCCCACTATGTTCATTCTTCAAAGAGAAATAGCCTCCTGAATCAAACTTCATAAAAAAACTTCCCTTGTTTTTAAAAATTATTTTGCCACAGCTGAATTGAATAAGTTCCAGAAAAAGCCTAGAACAGAAATCCCTGTGTTACAAAACATTCAAAGGTCACTGTACACTGAGGGCATGTTTTCTGTCCTGGGGAAATATTCTTTTGTCTGAGCTCTCAAGTTTTCTTCCTCTGGCGGTGGCTCTTTCTCTGCATCTCTTTTTGCATTCTTCTGAAGGAAATGAAATCTGCTGGGTTGCTGATGTGAGCTGCCATAAAGGTGGCCTGGTTAGAAGGGAAAAATCACTGCGTAAAAGAAAATGTTTGCTGAAAAATACTGAGAGAGAAAGGCCCGCCAGCCTGGGAAGCTGCAGCATCCTTGAGAAGTGCAGCCAACCTCTTTGAAGTGCAGCTGGGTACCTAGAAACCTGAGACATCCCAAGGTACCATCAATAAGTGCAAAACCAAGGGACTGTAACAGCAACTTATTCTCTGAAAAGGTGGAAAACAGCCTGGAAAATAAAAATTGGTCTGAAAGAACAAAAAACACCATCATCTAGTAGCTGTTCCAGGTGAAAACCAGAAATGAACAATACCTATTGCCTGCTTGAAGTGGTGGTGTCCTATTCCCTCTTATGTCTCTGTAATTAACGAGGACTTAATTTTTAGCCAAAATGGAGCCTCTCTTTCTGAGAACTTCCCATGCTGCATGTACTTTTCCAGTCCTAAATAGGTTGAATTTCCTGCATGAACTTTCTGCCAGGTCTTGGACTCTCACACCCGGCTGACTCCAGACTTGGTGATGTGGACCATCTCTGAAGTGAGGCTCTGTCTGTTGTCTCATTGGTCTCCCTCTCGGCCCACTTTTGGGGTTGTTTTGGTTTGTCCTACCACCTGTGGCATAATTTGGTTCACCTGATGACAGTATCACTTGATACCAGTATTATATATCTGTATAAGCAATGTATCATAAGTATATCTGCTGTTATGTTGTTTATGAGTTGCTCCACTAATGATAAATTTGTAGTAACCTGTAATAATATATACCTACTTGGTTATTGCTGTTATTGGCTGTTGCTGTATGATTTATTGTTGCTAAATTATTGATTGCTGATAGTAATTTGCACATATATTCACTTTATTAATCATAGGTGTACTGGCTAGTGGTGATTTTGTGGTAGCTTACTTCTTGCTAGTGGTGATTTTTGTGGTATTTTTGGAATCTAATAAGGTAGAGAAGTTTAGAGGATAAAGCCTCCATGTCCTTGTGAATCCTACAAACCCAGTCACAATCTCTGTACACCCACAGGCAGGGTAACCCTTTAGGTCATGACAGACATGCCGCAGGATTCTTCCAGCCAACAAACCTGCTAGAAAATCAGGGACTATGGGGTGTCTTTAATGCTGCCATTTCAGCTTCAATAAACTAAACTTAAACCTTTACACCAACATTAAAATAAAAAAAAAAAAAAGTTTTTCTAGACAAACAGGAAGCAAAATAGGATAATTATAGAGGTCACCATCTGGTATATCAGCAGCTTCCAGTTTAATCACACACTGACCCCGCGATGAACATTCCCGCTCAACTAAGCCCTCCTTTGACTGCAAAGAATTAGGGGAATGTTTCCCCCCAGGAGAAGATTATCCTGTTACTGCCCACAGCATGGTTTCTTGCAGCTTCCTGTAAAGCATCTTGTACTGGACGTGCTGGAAACAGGGCTGTGCAACAGCAGTGGGAGTAGGAGGGTTGGCAGTAGTAGTCCAAAGCCACACTGGGAGCAAAATTGACAATGAAGCCCTGGGGGGTGTTTAGGAGCAGCGCCATTACCTCATGCTGTAGAGGACATGACCATCGGGGAACACTCGCAGCATGATGTTGTCCGTGGTGGTGTCATGAATGAAGGACCTTTTGGAGTGCACAAAGAAGACATCAGGGACCCAGATCTTCTTCACTAGCCTGCCGTCAAAGGTCATGCTCTTGTTGGTGGTGCTGGGAAATGAGAGACGCTCATCCCTCCAGTAGTGCCTTAAGTACAGAGTCATGGTGAAATCCTTCACAAAAAAGGAAGAGAACCAGAGTCTGTCAGTGTTGCTTTCTACACCTACGAAACACCAGACAGAAAACTCATTCCTACCAGGCAGATGAAATCTCTCCCCTCACAACTCCTGTTTCTTCCCTAGACCAATGCTCTTTGTGAACAGATTTTCCTGACAAAATAATTTCAGCCAAAACAAAACATAAAACCCCAATCAATATATTACAGTACTCAGTAATATTCAGTCCTAGAAGGAATATAAATAGACCCCAAGACAAGCACTGCCCTGCAGAAATGATTCTTCAATCCTGTCAAAATTATCTTGAAGGGCTATGCTATCAGTAGCATGTTCAAGAGGAAAAACTTTCAGAATTAGCCTAATGGTCAGGCTAGAAACTAAGCAATCTATCCACAAAAGAACGAAATTGTTGCAAACAGCAAGCAAGTGAGAAAACTGTTCTTCCTACTGTACAAGTATATAAATAAAGCTCTCTCTTAAGCTCATTGAGGGGGCAGGAGCTTCAGTCACACAAAGGAAAACATCTGTTTGTTGATCCCAACCTGGCAGCTGCTGCTTTCAGAGCTGAACCCACTCTCTTGTGCTGAGAGATCAAATACACTTGTTTTCTTTATATTGCCAATTAAGCCAGTGGTTACAGGAACTGCAGCTGCCAAGCCCAGGCAGGGAGGAACACAGACTGGGATCTCTTCCTAACTACTCAGCAACTGCTTCCTAAAACCACCACCACCACCACTGCCACTTCATTTTGCTTTGCCAATGACAAACTGATTAACCCAACTATCCGTTTCAAAGGGCTGCCCTGGCAACAGTGTCATATTGCCAATAGATTTTTCATGAATTTGTCAAAGAAGCCTCCAGTGCCAGCCCTCGCCGTGCTGCCCTGCATGAGGCAGACCTGGCCGGACACCTCCCTCTCTGGTCATGGCAGAAACCTGCTGGAGGGACACTTCTGCTCACCTACCTGCAGGTCCCCACCGTGGAAGACTGGGCCCAGCCTCCATTCCCGCTTACCCCAGGAATGCTGCCAGCTTCTGTTCCCTACTGGCCACTGGCCACCTCCCCTTTCCAGCTACAGTCCCAAAGAAACTCTTCCAGCAACTGCTGCTACCAACAGGGCTTAGGTTGCAACCTGACTGGAGAAGCCAACCTCAGGGGCTGGATGAGGAAAGCACATCACCTTGACCAGTGCTGGGAAAAAGGAAAGCAAGGAAGAGGCATAACTGATGATTTCTTAGGAGGCACTGCCATTCACACCAGAAGGAAAAAAAGGGATAAAAAATGAGCCTGGCTGTTCAGGGTGACCAGCCCTGACCAGCCCTCCAGCCATGATGAGAGAGGAGGGCCAGGCAGCCCCAGGCCACAGCTGCAGAATGCCTCTGGGCAGCTCCATCATGGGACCACAGGGCAACTGGGACTGATGTGGCATCAGCCAGTCACCCCCAAGCGTGACTTACAGCCACTGGGGGGGGCACAGAAACTGCCGGTGGGGACAGCATGGGAAGGGCCACACCTGGTAAGTGGTGTGGCCCTTTCCCCAACCTCACCAAGCAGGAACCCTCTCCTCTCTCACCTTCAGCACCCTTCTCCCTCCAAACAGGCCTCCAATGGCCATCACACAGGGCACCAAGTGCTGCCACCATCAAGCCCAAGTGGCAGCTGATGACAGCTTCTAAGTACAAAATCCAAATTATGGATGTTTTCTCATGGCGTGAGTCAAATGAGGTGGTTTGCAATCACTGACAACTTGTTCCTTTCTCACCAGCACATACACTAGTTACAAAGAAAAGGCATTCATTTCACCATTGATGAGTAGGAAAATCCCTTAGGAAAAAAGTTTTAGGAGTGAGAGAACAATAGTACCAGCTGGAGGCACAGCGAAGGAGCATAGACAAGTGCTTCACTTCTGGCAGCACATTTCACGTTTGTGCCATGCTCCGGGCAGCCTTGAGAGCATCCCCCACCTGTGCACACAGCAGCAGCCATCTCCAGTTGGGTGCTCCTTTGGGGTAGCCTGTTCAAGCAGCGGTAGGCAAAGGCTTCCTGACCGAGGGTACCCATTTCCAAGGCCACTAATCCTTCATAGCAGTTTGAAAGAGGTCCTGCCTGCAGCTCTGCCTTGCCTGCAGCAGGAAGCCCAGGAGGGCAGCCCAGTGCAGGCACAGCCAGCCTGGCTCCCCTGGCCATGCTTACTGCCCTCTCTCCTTTCCGCCAACGCCCATGCTTGGACAAACTGCTGGAAAACCAAACCAGCGTAACCCAGACAGACCTGGGAGACCATCATTCTACCCCAAACATAAATCAGCAACTGCTGTGGAAAGTACTTGTCCTGTGCTTGGAAAATAGGACTGTGGAGATATCTACAGCAAAGGGAGAGAGAGCTGCCCTCGAAGCTTTCTGATGGGCAAGATTTTTCTTGAAATCAGATGCTCCTGACACAAAGCATTGCAAGTTATTCACATGGACTAGTTAGGTCTTTTTGCTGCTACGGCATTTTCTTGATATATTAGAGCTGCAAGTCTCCTCGAGACAGCCATTTCCTGTGATGAAAGTTCCCACGTTCTTCATTGCACGCGTCCCCCCAAACCCTCTCTGTTGATATCCTGGGAGGCAAGCTCCCTTCTTTTAGTGAAGATGTAATTGCACCACAATAAAAGCTGATTGCCCTAATTGGCCTAAAGCTCTTCCTTTAAGTCTTCATGTTTTGCCTAGACCAGAGAAGGTGCCCAAAAACAGGGAAGAAAAGGCAGAAGGAGGAAAGAATCAAGAATTCATCTTCTCCTCTATGTTCCCCTTTCCACTTCTCTTTCTAGTGTTCTTATTCCATTTCATATAGTTAAAAAACAAAGCAAAACAAAACAAAAATAACACAAAACAAACCATAAAAACAAACAGGAAAATGCTTGTGAACGCTCTTTCACTGGGAACACTTTGAATCCTGTTGAGGGTTAACAACGGCCTGTATTTCTTCCTGTTTTTTAATCAATAAAAAAATAAAGGTACTAAATCACAATTGAACGCGCTGCAAATTTCCTGAACAGCATCATCAGTGACTGAAAGATTATTCCCCCACACCACTTCGGCGGGGGCAGTTCAGGCTCCCCCCGGTCGCTCCCACTCATTCACCTCAGTGAGGTTACTCCCAGTAGTGAAGAAGGAGCAGCAGCTCCTTCTCATTTACGTTGCCAACTTAATTTCTAATCTGCCTCCCAGAATCAAGAATTTAAAACAAATGGACTCAATGGTCCCCTAAGGAATAAAACTCTTGCAGTAAGGACGGCTTATGTGAACTTCATCATATACCTTCAAATCTTCCTAAGCATCTGTTTATATTTTTGATTGTGATAGATCCTTCATAGCACTGATTATTCTCCCATTTAAGGTCCCCTTTTCCTTCATATTTTTAATCTTTATCCGAAGATACAGAGATAAGACTTTGATCACCTGGTTTTGTCAAGTCTCTTGTTCTGAGTATCAGCCTCTTCGAATTTCCCGAATTACTTTCATCTGACAAATCATTTGAAATCCAGAGGTTTCAAGTGGGTGGGACTTTTTATGACTAGGAATAATTGAGGCTTAAAAGAGGATTACATACCATGTCAACCTCAGAAATACTGTCCAAGCTTTCAAGTTGCACATCCACCCCAACAGGAATTGCAGGGCCTGTAAGAGAATGAGATTTAGATATGTAAATAACTGTTCTTTTATATCATCTGCATTTAACTAGCACTATAAGGTAGCATGCAAGACATTTCTGAGCTTATGTTATACTTTTCTGTCCATGATTCTTCACGAGGGGGCTGGTGGAATAGTCTGTGAATGACCATGTAAGGCCCCTTTTGAAACACTAAATTATCTTCCTCTTGGCATACACTGCAATGTTGACACTGCCCAGACAATCCAGAGCTTGGATGAAACATTTGCATATGTTTTTAAAAGCTGAGCCATCCCATCATAAATTTTAGGCCTTTATGAACAATTTTGGCCCCAAGAACAGGGGACTGAGAAGAAGAAACTGCAAGCAATGAAGCATTCCTTGTGGGTTTCTCATTTCTTATCAACAAGACAAGCTGCATTAAACTCTCAAGAGCCCATCACCATTTTCATTCATATGACTCATGGATGATGTTACTAGTTTTCCACAGTAGTTTTAAAATTAGCAACCAGAGAATTCACAAAGAATAAATAAGCAAAACATATTCCATAATAAATGCATACTCCTCTATTACTAGAAACACTGTGTCAAAATTTCACTGTAGACTGCGGCTCGTTGATGATCAGGACCTCCTCAGGTTACTCAAGTTCCAGAGTGTGTCCTCACACAGCTTTTTTCCCTTTTGCAGTGCATTGGTGAGGTAAGTGTCTACAGAGATGTGCACACCAAGTACGACCCACCAAGACAGCCCAGCAGGAACTGCTGAGGAACAGTCTAGTTGGACCCACTGTTACCTTGAGTATTACCTCAATGTCTGGCAGTGGGTCCCACAGGGCTCATGCCAATGTGAGTATCTAGAGGATATCTCCAGCCCGGGCACTGTCAGCGAGAGACCGTGGCGAAGGAAGCAGCAGCTCTGCAGACATGTCTGGGACTTGCCCAGCAGAGATTAAGTTTCTGAGCACCATAGCGGCCTCCATGAAGGTTTACAAAGACTTTTAGCACCTAGATTTTGAACCTGATTGGCAGTTGGATGATATTTAAGAGGCATCACAATCCCTTTGTAGATCCAGACCCATATTTGTGCAGTGCCATGCCCAGCAGGGCCTGCTGCGTGCATGTATTTAGCTATCGTAGCATCTTCCTCAAGACCACATCCAAGCTCTGAATACACTGTAAGCCTATCAAGACAGCAGAACTGTCTTGGAAGATGCCATCCATCCTGCTCCTGTACCTGCAGCAGCACGCACAGACCCACACAGATCTTCAGGGCTTTTGAACACAGCCTTACATTTTCCTCTGCTGGAGGAGAAAGAAGCACCAACCTGGCTTTGGTAGGGA
>NW_009648955.1:5400150-5453715 GCF_000708025.1 Charadrius vociferus
GTCCCCCATTGACCCTGGTCCTGTCACTGGGAACCACCAAGAAGAGTGTGGCTCCATCCTCCTTCAACCCACCCTTTAGATATTTGTAAGCAATAATAAGGTCTCCCCTCAGCCTTCTCTTCTCCAGGCTAAAGAGTCCCAGCTCTCTCAGCCTTTCCTCGTAAGGGAGATGCTCCAATCCCTCAATCATCTTGGTTGCCCTTCGCTGGACTCTCTCCAGCAGTTCCCTGTCCCTCTTGAACTGGGGAGCCCAAAACTGGACACAGTATTCCAGTTGTGGCCTCACCAGTGCCGAGTAAAGGGGGAGAATGACCTCCCTCGACCTACTGGACACACTCTTCCATATGCAGCCCAGGATTCCATTGGCCTTTTTGGCAGCAAGGGCACATTGCTGGCTCATTGACAATTTACTATCTACCAGGACCCCCAAATCCTTCTCCTCAGAGCTACTGGCTTTGATAAGCCAGCCTCACCGAAATACATCAGAGAGTGCTGAGAGTTACTGTCCCCCTTCTGCACGCACAGCTCCAGCCTGTTGTACTCATGCTGTCCATCAGTGGTTGTGCTGGGTACAGGCACTCTGAAGCGAGCACTGTGGAGCAGGACCAGGCTCCTCGGCACCATCAATTCCAATTTAAGTGACTGTTGCCCCCAGCGATGAAGCTGAAACGTGGCTAACCCGGCACTTTTAGATGACTCCTAGATGCTTACAGACACCTACACATCACATTCAGACACACAGCTGTGCACTTCATGCTTAAAAAAAATGCCAGCAAACATTTGTTCACTCCTGTTTGTGTCTTGGTGGTGTCTGTCCAAGCCAAAGGGAAGATTTACTGGGGGAGATACTCCAGTTCATCAGCATGGGCATGTTTCTCAGGAGACCAGAGACCTCAGTAAGATTTTTCACTCCAACAACATGAACCCATCTTGTTCCCTTTCAGTTGCTTATGTACTCTAAGGAGGCCAAGGAAATTCTCACCCTGTTGGTGTTCAGTTCCCCTTCTCCCGGGTATTCCCTGAAGCTGAGAAAACCCACAAAGCCCCAGTCTGCACCCACTGATGAAATGCAGACATGCTGCCACAACTGCATCCAGCAATGGGGCTGAGAAGTGCTAAAGATTTTTTTCCTCTTGCACACAGGGCTTCACAACACAGGTATGCTCATTCAGCAGGTGAGAACAGTCCTCAGCTCCCTCCCCAAATTACACAGGGAATAACTTTCAGCAAAGGGTGAAGTTGCATAGAGGAGTAGACTGAGCTTACAATGGGACCTTCTGTAAGACTGTTCAGCCCACTGACCCACAGAAAATTAACCCAGACAAAACCAACAGCAGCGTCAGCAGCAATTGGACTATTTTCTTCCAAATCAGTGACTTGACTCAGCCCAGAGAAAGACCTGTCAGGTGGCCAAGTTCGTCACAGGGGCCAGAGGAGACAGGAGGGGAGGAGGACGGCAGATCAGAGAGCCCGTTGCTTTTGGTAGTACCAGCTCAACTCCTCATGATCCAGCCCCTGCCTGCCAGGCCAGGAAACATGGTTGGTTCCTACTGATCTGGCCACAGGATGCAACTATTCATCAGCCAGTAGATTCCTTCTCAGACCATTGTAACTCATCAAAGAGAGGCAAATCCATGGCAAAATCACAAATATCTTTTCCTTGTCACCTTTGCCATGCATCCTTTCTTTTGACTGGCTCCTTGCCATGGGAGTACACATTGCTGATGTCCAAGGCAGATGTCTCCTTCCTAATGCGCAATCCAGCATCCAGCAGACAATGACAAGCACGTGGCCCTTCTGTCACCCCACAAATGCATCATCTTCTGGTTTGACCAGAGGAAATAGTGGCTTCCTGAAGTGGAAATACCGTGGCTATGGCTTTGCAGTATTCTGCTCCCCTTTGTCCTCATCAGTTGAGTAGTTGTGGAATATGACAAGATTGAACAAGCAAATTAGCTTATAGAGTGCTGTTTTTAAGGAGGTGGCTTGTTACTTATGGTTCTTTCAGTTGACCTAACAAGTGATGCTACATCTCATGACATACCCTGCCTGTGTTACATACAGTATTTTAATGCGGTCCTTTTCAATCTGAAATCACTCTGAGTTTACGCCTTGGTTGCAGCCACACTTCCTTCTACTCTCTTTAATTACTTAGGACATCGAGTAGACAAAGGTTAAAAACAACACCATGAGAAAGAATTTCTATATGACATTCCTTCAGCCCAGTAAAACATGCTTTGTTTTTTTTAAACAAGGTAGCAAAAGGCACTGTATCTTTGGTGATAACAAGCATTTTGATGTGCAGTATAATCAATAGGGAGACAACACAAGCCTGCTGATAAGCAGTGCCCTGTTGGTAGCCAATTAGCATTTCTTTGCTCAGATACCTCATGGTGGTCAAGAAGAGCCTGGGGAATGATTCAAATACTTACCTATTCCTAATGTTTTTAAATATCTAATAGCTCTTCAGTGTCATTGCGTTTGTGACACTTGACTTAGGCCTCTCCTAGAGCAAGGCTCAATGCTCAGAGTAAATCACTTCAGAAAGGCTCCATGGTCCAACACAGCCAACGTCAGGGAAGGCACAAGGCTGGCCTCAGCACTGCCTCTGGCTCTTGCCAGAGAAAGCATTTGTAACTAATATTATTTGTTGTCACACGCAGCTGTTGACATTGCAGTAGGGCCCACAGTGCTTCCAGACAGCCATGTCGTGGTAGGCACAGTGCTAACAGAGAAGACACGGTCTCTGCCAGGACGGCTTCACAGCGCAATCAGGTTGTGCCAGAAGAGGAAGGCAGCAGTCGGCCGTGGTACTTCCCACTGGGTCTCGCTGGTGCCGAGGGGCTGCGTGCCCAGCACATGCTGGGCAGCCCCCCTCAACTTCCAGACTGCAAGAGACACACTCTGTGTGTGAATGCTTAATTTAGCCTTGATTCAGGAAATCAAAAGCCATCCAAATTCTATTTACTGCTGCAATTTCCACGCTTGTCTGAACACTAATCAGAGATTAAAAAAAAAAAACAAAAACAAAAAAAACCAAACCAAAACCGAAACACAAAAAAAACAAAACCACAAACAGAAGATCACTGCCAAATTAGTATTTGTCCCTCTCTCCTATTCCTTCTCTATCTGGTCTTGAAGATGAAAAAGAAAAGAGTACGGACATCATATTTTATGTTCCTGCACCAAACACTCAGTTTGGCTCCCAGATAACCAGCAGGTACCTCATTGCAAGGACAAAGTCTAAGGTTCAGTCTGGAGCTGCCATGAAGCTTTATTAAACCCAAAATAAAAGGCGTTCAGTGTAAAGCTGGACGGTCTTGAAAGTCTTGGAAAGAAGAGGCCTGAGGTTGGGTTAGGTGTCTTGTAAATCCCTGAAAATGCTTTTACTTTTTTTCTTTTCTGCAGTTAATCATGAATTTGAGGGATGATAAAACACTGAGTATAATATAGAGAGGGAGAAATCCCTTGAACTCTGGACTTAAACATGAAGTTCTTAATACAGACAGTGTGAAGATGAGACTGTAAAATTTACTTATCAGTGGAAATATTTACCCTGCCTTTCCCAGGCAAAATCCTACTACAATCAGCAGGAGCAATCACTGCTTTTCCCTTCTCCCTGCTCCTCATTCAGCACCTGGGGCTGAGTCAATGAGAAAGCACATGAACGGGAATGAGGGCACGTTGAGACACTGAGACCCTTTGGAGGAGGCTTGGACAAGAGGTTGGGCAGAGCAGGGGAGAGTGGGTGAAGGGCCAGTGGGACCAGCCCAAACATTGCTACCTGGTAGCGAGTGGCTGGAATCCAACAATCTCCAAGTCCTGCTTTAGGCAATGTGCATAACTGCTAATGGTAATTGCATATTCACTTGGCCCATCACTCTTCAAAACTTCTACTAAGATGCAGCTTGGCCAAGGCACTTGATGCGAGCTACATTGTAAATGCATGCAGTGTCTGAAGCAAAACTGAAGCCCTGTAAAAAAATGCCCTCTTTAAACAACAGAAACAAACCCTGGGTTTCCTTAAAGGTCATCTTGTCTACAGCATATACCATTGAATTAAACGGCTGTTGATCAGTCACAGAAAGTTGTCAAGAGATCTTTGGTCTTACTAATTCTTGGAGTCAGTTGGGAACTGCTAGATTTTTAATCCTGTTCCTCTAGAAACTAAACTGTTCAGCCACTGGGACTCCAGATGTTTTGCCAAATTCCCCATGAAATGCCACTAGGGATGAGCAAACAGGAAAAAATCTCTTTATTGAGAGGGAGCAGAAGATGATGGAGGTGGGAATGGGAAGGGAAAAGAACAGCTGGGATGATATCTGACACACTGAGCAGGTAGAGGACAAGTAACTTAGATTATAGCATTAAATGTAAAAAAGCCCTCATCAACTAGCTTTACTTTGGCATAAACAATATTTTATCAATATTCATTTTTTCTTCAGAGAGAGGAACTACAGAAGGAAGGAAAAAAACTGAATACTGTAACAATGGAGAAATCTCAAAGCTCAGGCTCCTCTCGAGGTTGTTCACTGCTGGATGGGAAGCCAAATGGATCCATGTGAAAGCTGTGGATTTGGCTGAGAAGAGGAAGCAGTGCTGCTTTGCTCAGAGACTGCAGGCCAGCAAAGCTTTTCAGCTCATACTTTCGGGTGTCTGAAAAGTGTCAGCCAAATTCATGGAATTATTCATATTAAACATGAGCTCAAGTATTTATAGATCAAGGTCTAGAGAGAAATTGTATAACCTTCAACTGAAGCATTTCTTCCAGAAACAGCATACATGTCAACATCCATTATCTCCATCACTGTCCACAGCAGTATCTTGCAGAACACAAAACCTAATTAAGCAGGACTGATACAACCAGAAAGCAAAACCTGGACTCTTTAAAAACTTCATAAAAGCCACAGACTTCCACTTCAAACACAGAAACGAACTTATCACTAAACTATTGCCCTTGCATCTCAGACACAGCACAGTAAGCTCAAGACGCTCGCAGAGTCATTAGCAAATTTGATGATATAAATATTGAAAATGGAAAGTAGGAGTTTTTCATTTTGAGGGATATATTTATATTTGCAGGTTGAGAGAGGATTTAATTGACATGAAGCACAATCTGAGGCTGATGGGAGCGCTTCTACTTTCTCTCTTGTATTGGTCAGTACCCATTAGCCCCACAGTTTCTGCATAGGATTTACAAGTGATACGATAAAGCACCCTCGCACCTCCTCACTGCAAAGGTACCACCTTCTGAAACTGCATCAGCAACATCTTATTTCTGTAAATTCTTGCATGTCAGTGGTTTTGCCTCAATCAAACTTGGGTATTAAAAAGATACTCAGGGACCAGCCCGTCAAGGTGTTTGTGGCTTTATAGGTCTTTATTCCTTCTCCAAATTCACAACCCAGTGTCCTGAGAATCAGCGGTGAGAGTGATCCGTCATTTCTCTTTCCTCTGCAGTGAGCTTCTCTGTCTTGTGATCTGCTCTTCGGTGAAAGCCATTACACATTTGAGTTAGATGCTGCATATAGAAAAGATGCTGTACTGATTACCTTTAGAGAAGCCTTACATCGCATCTGCATTCAGTGGTTGTACAAGTAGAATAGACGGACACAACAAGTCTCCATTTTGGGTGGGTTGTGACACCATGAAGACCTTGTGGCTTGTTTCACCTGGCAAAAACTCCAGTTTGAATACTAAACTTTGTCCCAGGTTGAATGGGAGATCTGGTCTGTGGCTAACCACTCCAGGGAACCCAGAAGGTTTCATAGAATCATAGAATGGGTTAGGTTGGAAAGGACCTTGAAGATCATTGAGTCCCACCCCCCCTGCCATAGACAGGGACCCCTCCCACTAGACCAGGTTGCCCAAGGCCATGTCCAGCCTGGCCTTAAACACCTCCAGGGATGGGGCCTCAACGACCTCTCTGGGCAACCTGTTCCAGTGCCTTACAACCCTTACAGTGAAAAATTTCTTCCTAAAGTTTAATCTAAACCTGCCCTCGTCCCATTTAAAGCCATTCCCCCTCGTCCTATCACTACATGCCCTAGTAAAAAGTCCTTCCCCAGCTCTCCTGTAGGCCCCCTTTAGGTACTGGAAGGCCACAATAAGATCTCCCCGGAGCCTTCTCTTCTCCAGGCTGAACAGCCCCAACTCTCTCAGCCTCTTCTCATAGGAGAGGTGCTCCAGCCCTCGGATCATCCTCGTGGCTCTAGTTTCCGCAAGTCCTGTTCAGAAATGACTTCAGAAGGTGCCCAGCATTAAAGCCTGTTGCATCCCGGCACGTCTCAGCACCTAAAACCACCCACTGAGGAGCAGCCAGGAAAGCTGCGAAGGGCGAGTCAGTTCCCAGTCAGAAACAGGGACTGAATACAAACATGGTTTATATTTTTTAACACTGCACCAGGCTTTGAAAGATAGGGAAGCGCGTGCTACCGTGAAAATGCCTGGAGCCAGTTTTCCATTCCAGCTCTGAGACTAAAGCTTTGTGACATCTCTTTAATTTTTCTGTTTGGCAGCAATTTCAAAGGCTCATTGTTTTTCTCCGAGACAGTCTCTCTGTCCCCTCATCTGTCTTTGAGGGAGTGAGGCAGACGTAGGCCCTGAGATAAAAATATCTACATAGCAAACAAGCAGGTTTCAGACTTCTTTGCTGCCAGATATTTTGTGCACACCCAGAGAGGCTCGCAAACGCCCGTATGAGACCCCATGTCTGCAAGCTGCAAAACAGTCTTCAGTGTTTCTGCATGTATGTGTGTGTGTATAGATATGTATTTTTATAATGAATGTATATATGTTTGGGACCTCTTAGGTGTGGGCAAATTCCAGGTAACCACCACCAGGATACACTCCTCGGCTGCCACCTGACTGCAGAGAGTGTCATTCCTCTGCATCTCACTGAGGGCTGGTGATCAAGGGAGAAGCCCTTGATACTAACCCTAAGTGAACTACTTATGCTTCGTTGACCCCACCATTCATCCATCCTGACAAAAATACTGCCCAGAAAGGGCAATGAGGACCAGCTGACGTTAGGCTATTAGGCTATGAAGAAATATAATAAAAGTACAGCATTAGGTTGTTCCTCAGCAAAGAAGATACAGCTATTTTAGGTATCAGCTAAAGCTGCTTATTCACAGGCTCCCTGTAAAATATGAGATGTCAGAGATGAAATGCTTAAAATGGATGTTTAAGGAAGGCAGCAAAACAAACATTTTCATAATCTTTAAATATTAATATTTGTAAATAATACCTGAACATCTGCTAGCTAGAACAAGGTCACTGACATGGAGACAACTCCCTAAGGGTCAAAACAAACGCAGTCTATTTTAGCTTATGTAGGCTACTTTGAACATCAGCAAAGCAAAAATCTTTGTCCTTACCACCGTAGTCAATAGTCTGTCTCTAATGTGCTGAGAGCAGGCAAGACAACTGTGCTTATTGGGCTGTTAATAACACAACTTACACAACATTTGCTTGCTCACTTGCTTTTTACAAAGACACTTTTACTTGAAAAAAACCCTTCACCTTTCTCTAATGTTTTCCTTCCATTTCACCTTGCATAACCCCAGCCCGCTCTGTCCAGTGGTCACAGCTGCGTTGGGCTGGCAGGTTGCTAACCGTCCCCTGCAGACCAGCAAGAGTCATCGTGGCCACAATAAAGCAGCTACAGAGCTCATCCCCTTTTTAGCTTAAAGTTTTAGACTAGTCCACCAAACATGCTGAAGGTTAACAGCTGCCCATTATTCCACCAAGCTTGAGAACCATCACTTTTACAGTACTGGGTTTCTTTATAGTCTAGTGTCACTCACAATCTCCTTATGACATTATTTATGTTTTCCAGAGATGAGTTGCCTTTCCCACCCACACCATAACATCACAGAGCCAATGCAATGCCATGGAGCTGGACTCTCCATTAGACCATGGTCCTGGAGCTGCTCTCACAAACCAGAGAGGGTCTTGGGGCAGTGACCAGTCACATGCGTCCCACAGGCTCCTCTACTCTGCTTCAGCAGTACAAAAGCCTTTTTATCCTTCGCAGGTCAGATGACATCAGTTTGACTGGCATTCCCACAGCAAAAAACTGGAAGGACTCACAGGGCATCGCAAATCACTGTGACTGCCCGACAAATAACATTACAGAAGAAAAATATAAAGATCGCCTCTTACCAGGCTTTTGTTTTCTTTCCTTTCCGGTTTTTTTTTTTTCCATCAGGCTTATCATCTGTCACTAAAAATACGCTGCATAATTCAGCAGCTGTGCAAGAACCTGTAGCACCCGAGCTATCTCCGTGCATATGAATCATGCTTTCCAAGGCTGGAGCCTCAACAAAGCTGTTGCCATGTTTTGTTCCATATCATATGCAACTTTAGTGCAGCTTTCTGAACACCCCACCTTTGCCCCAGGTATCTCTGCAAGATAAGGAGGTTTTGAGCAAAAATTACTGAAACACCATGTTTTTCCTTTACAAAAAAGTCAACTTCTCACCAAAGTCTGTTAGGATATTTCTCAATTTTATAAATGTTACTCCAAGTTTTTAGGCTCTAGCAGTATCTTAACGCCTGTGATGGGAGGTAGCATAGGAAAGCAAGACAAGAAAGAGATTGAAATGCAGCTATATTAGCACTGGAAGAGTAACTATGTAACTATGTGTATCGACTTGGTGGGAACTGTGCACAAAGATGTTCCTCATGGGCTCTGTGACATTGACAAAAGTAGCAAAAATTTGGTCTGTTTACAGAAATACTGCACAGTGGTGACACTGGACATCAAAACCTAAACCATCAGCACAACAGAACAAAACCCCTCAGCTTCCCCAAAAAGCACAGGCACCATGTCCCTGACATACATCCAACTAGGGGGTGAAACATCACAGTGGCTCCCCAGCTATCTCCAACTGAGTCAAGGGAAGGAGTCCAAATGTCTTCCCAGAGAAGTCCTGGCATCCCACCCCATCAACCCCAGGAGCCAGCAGGTCTTTTGGCCAGAATGGTGGCACCAAGGAGAGAGTGGCGCTTCCAGTCTGTCCACATCAGACATTCAGAATTCATCAGCCAAACTGCAAAAACTGAGGTTGGCTTAAAAAAAAAAAAAAATCTGAAAACCCAACATGGCACCCCAATCTTTAATGATTTGGGTTTCTAAGGTTTTGATGCATATGCTTTGAGGCTTTTCTCTGCTACCTAGAAGACTAGTAAGATTCCCTCTCTGACGCTGACACTGATTTTTGCTCACTGAAGGGAAAGCTTGATCCCTTCCCTTTGGGACCAGCAGAGTTTGTCACCAACTTCACTGGCTGGGAAACCCATTTACTGTTAAAACCAACTCTATTCAACCTAGAGTCACCAAGACAAATAAGAACACTGTAGCTGCACTCAGTCTCTGAGCTGACTATTTTTCACTGCTTGTTCTATTCCCTTGCATTTTAATATGATGAAATATGCCTTGGATGGCAACCCTCAGTGAGATTAGTTTAGTGGTGACTGCTGTCTCATGAGCTGGCAAAAGGCAAGCATTTGGGATTTTCCTCCTTTCCACTGCCGTAATGTGCAAGCTGGGCATGGTCCTGTCCACTCAGTGCCTGCAACTGTAGACGATGCATACTGTGTCTGCCCTAGCAGCTACCAACCTGTGGTCCTGTGTGCTTTCAAATCTAAATCTGACTCTACATTTTGCTTCTTCCCTCTTGTTTGCTCCAGGATAGCCACCGGAATGAGCAAGATCACCTCCCGACATGATTGGAGGCGAGCAGGGATGATCTTCAGCACCAGAAACACCATTTTCTCTTCTCTGAGACAAAAGGAACAATTCCAGCACAGGCAGCAGGCTTGCAGTAAGGAGTGAAAATGGTCAAAGGAAAATGTATTTGCAGCCAGATTATTATAGGACAGTGGTTCCTATCTGAACATAAGAGAAGAATAAAGTCAAGAAAAAGTTGCTGTTTCGGAAGCAGCCACAGGAGCTTTCCACACTGCTCTCTGTTAAGGCCCTCGGGAGGGAAGAGGAGAAGGACAGAGGATCTACAGGATGGGAAGTAGGGGGGGGACCCTCTGAGCTTATAGCAGTACAGGGCATACGTGATATTTAGGGATGTATGTATACTTCATTGAACGCACTAAACAGAGCGTAATATCTACTTCTTAGCATCTAGTCTTCTGTTAGGAAAGATGAAGCACACCAAATCAGCAATCCACCTTCACATGTGTGAAACCATGCAACCTCCTATCCCCCTTCAGAAGACAACATACAATCTAGTGACACAAATCAATGAAGTGTTGATCAAAATCAATGAAATATTGATCCCATCATTGGAAGCGTTCGAGGTCAGGTTGGATAGAGCTGTGAGCAACCTGACCTAGAGAAAGATGTCCCTGCCCATGGAACCAGATGATCTTTAAGGTCCTTTCCAACCCAAACCGTTGTGTGATTCTGTGATAAAGCACTGCTGTGATGGACAAGCCATGTGGGATGGCACACGATCACCAGTATCCATGACAGAGCAGCGTGCCAACACAACGAAACCAGACTGAAGGCCGTGGACATCCAGCCAACACACGACAGATGCAAGCTTTGCAGACAGAGCAGAAGAATGGAAAATAGAAGCCTAAAAAGTCAGGTAAAGAAAACCGAGACCAGTAAATAAATAAACAAACGGGAGAGTGAGCCAATGAGGTGTCTGGCTGGACAATCTTCACAGTGACCATCTCCTCCTGGAGCCAAGAGGATTTAGGTCAGTCCATGACACCAATCTCACGGCTCCCTGGTCTTCTCATCTTTCAGGGGTCAGGCTCCTTCCTAAATCCACCCTGCTGAAAGTCGTACCTTCCAAAAGAAACAACATGTCAGGAGAGGAAATACTAGCAATAATTCATAATCTCCCTTTCCCTAACCAGAGGGTGGAGCAGCAGTGTCACTGTCAAGGAGATTCCCACCTGGAGCAGGTGAGGGGCCCAAGGGCAGCTGATTCAGCATCACTTTTACAGCTGGTTCAAAGAGGAGCTGGCATGCCCTCTGCCTCCAGAGCCAGCTCCCAGACTTCAGCCCTGAATGTCAGCTTCATGCCTGGGCTTGTCAGATGTGCTCACACCAACCCCAGGAAGATTTGCCTGTGTTCCACCCACAGGACAATTTGAGGCAAACTCTTCAAGCTTAGAAATAGCAGATCAAGTTATCAAGAGTTACCTCCAATGGGCAGGCTGGACTGCAACTTGTTAGTAAATTACAAGGAGGATGGAGGGAACACTGGTGATGACACATTTTGGACTCTGGCGTTTGGAGATACATAAATTGTGAGCACGGGGACAGCGCTGTGCTGTCAGATCAACACATCTGCACTGCGGGACGAGAAACATCTTTCCAGCCATGCCAAGAGAGGGCAGGTCAGAGGACCTCTGTTCTATGGACTAGGTGTAAAATGCAAAATACCCCTGTGACCTACTGGACAGGGAGATGTTGCACTTCATCCTAGAAGGCCTATTGACAAAGGATGCAGTATTATTCATTCAGCAAAAGCTGCAGAAAACTCTGTCCTTAGCTCTGAAGGGATTTGCTTGTTACGGATCTAAGAAGAGGGATTTCCATGCTGGTATACCAGCACGTTTTTTATTCAAGTATTCTTTTACCTCTGCAGCAGTGAGCTTAGAAAGAACAGGTGAGCATGTTCCTGTGACTGGATACAACAGAAGACAGAAGTGAAGAGCCTCCCCTCCTGCTCTTTTGGTTGCTTTAGAGAGTTCAAGACAAGATTTTATCTGGACAAAAACATTCCATTATCTCCTAGCAAGGATGGGATGTGTTCCACCTGATGAGTTCTTTACTTTGCAATTTGATCACATCAGCTAATAAGATCATTGCAACATCACAACTACAACTGAACATTAAAACCTGCAGCTTGCTCATCTTCTCAACAGTGAAATACTTACCGGGAGGGTCTGTTCTGAGCTCTGGGGAGCACTGGCCAAAAAATGAGCCAACTTCAGCAACAGGGAGGACTGTAGGAGCTGCACAGAGGACTATGAGGTGAGGATGAAGGCTCTCTGAATTGCTTTGAATGTCTCCTGAAACCAGCCAAGTCTTTCCCTTCACACTGGTGCACGTCTGGCCAGAGGCTTTTTTTTTTTTAATTACATGGTTAATTAGGTAACTTTTAATTGGATGAGGATGAAATCAAGAGAACTGTTTTATTCTCACCTCCAAAAGCCGGCCGCATGGTGAAGTCATGATCATCAACCCTGAGAAGCTGCTCCGTCTTTCCTTTCCAAGTTTTGGTCACGTCATGGTTCTTCTTATAGATGTGACTGCAAAAGACAACAGCAGCATTGGTCTGACATCTCTGTGGCCTGAGTGGCACTTTGCAGCCGACTTGTGCCTGCCCAATATCAGAGCCGCAGGAGCAGCAGCTTTGTGGGCACAGCCCCACAGAGGGAAGTGGTGTTGCTGCCAGCACCGTGGCATACAGCAACATGGCAGCCCTAGCGCTTCCTCTCCACCTGGCCCCCGCTACAGGCAGTCCTGCCATCTCAGACAGCTCCAAGGTGGACATGGTGTTCTCTCCACCTTGTACACCGCAGTTCCCGGGGCGGCACGAGGTCGAGAGCACAGCATCTCACAGAGGAGCAGGGATGCAGCAAATGTGACAGAGCAGGCAACAGGAGAAGCAATCGACTCTGCCCTACATGTTACCCAGCCAGGACTTGGCTGGTGACCAAGGTGACTTGATCATGGGAAAGCTCTTTCCGACGATGGTCACGCAATGTCATACGCTATTCTGAGACTATCTGGGCCAGGAACATCAGTTGAGTACCAGCAGTTTGTGTGGACTCCCTTTGCCTTTTGACTTTTAACAATGACAAAATCACCCATTTCCCTCCACAGCAGAAAAGGAAAGAGGTGTTTTATTTAAAGAAATCAGCAAGATCTGCAATCCTTCACTTTTCTGAATGTTAAGGGGGAAAAAGTCCTAACCTTTTATTTGAGAGATAGATACATAACAGCAGAACAAGGATGACAACAAACCCCTGAGGAAAGTGTAAGAACATCACTAAAATGGCATATGTGGGTAACTAAACAGCAGACAGACAGATACTGCATGGACTTTCAGAAGAAAATCCAGATCAGCATGCCTGGCATTCCCCTGCGGTGCAGGAAGGAAGACTTGGACCATTAAGATTCCCCAACCCCTTTGAGCATAAGAACTGACAAAGTTGTAAATACTGCTGCAATTAGCTGTTTGGCAGCAAATTACTAAAAAGAATAATAATAAACAGAAAGAATTTTATTCAAAACAGTTTGGATTCATTTGCCTGTGTGGGAGAAATATTACTGACAGTAAAGAGCAAAAATCTTGGAGGAAAAATAAAGGGACTATTCTAGTAGATACAAAAATGAGGGTGAATTAGGCATAAAATCTTGATCAAACATTCAGAGCTTAGAAAATCGTCATCACACACGTAAGTGTGGCTGTGGAAGGGCCATGGATGTGCTTTAGGGTCATTAAAACACAAACCATGATGAGTATGAGCAAAGGGAGCATAAATTGCAAATCAGAAGAGAAGTTTCCCATCAGAGCGTTCAATTCAGAAAAGAAATGACAAAAGCTGAGGGGCATTGATAGCTGCTGACATGGGTAACCTGCTTACTTTAATAAGGAGGTGAAAAAGAAGCAACAGAATTTAAGAAGTTGTATTAAATGGATGTTTTGAAGTATAAGCCCTTGTGCTCCAGGGCACATGCTACGTAGGAAAATTTGGATCTCCCTCCCCTCACTTTGGGCTCCTGTTTAAATGGGGATGTCAGAGCATCTCTCTCCCTGCTGGCTGTAAAAAAGAGCCAGCTGGAGCAGGCGCGCTCCCAACACGGCTGCATTAACCGTCACCTAAAAAAAGCAGGAGGATAAACCCAAGCACAGCCAGTAAGGGGAATGGTTGCAGGCAAAAGTTTAGCTTATAACTGCTGGCTGCAGGGGGAGGTTGTGTTTCTTTGCACAGGTCGGGGCTGCTGACAAAGCGCTGTGCTTCGCAGTCTGCAGTGGTGCCTCTGCTCCCGAAATGCTGGAAGTGGAGAAGAATTATCTTGCTGTGTCTGCTTGGCTTCACCCATGAGGGAAAAGCCTAAGTGCCAATGAATGTTCAATCAAATTTCTTTACTCGAAGGGGGGGGGCGGGGGGGGGGGGTTCAAATTAAAAATCCAATAAAACTATGGATTGCACGCTGTAAGAGGGAATAGTACGGAAAACACTGACAGTATTACAGTGCCATCTTGTAAGTAGATGGCACAGCCTCACTGAAACGCCAGGCTCTGATCAATTAATTTAAAAATCACCAAACAGCAAATAGCACACAAGAGAGCTGCTAAGAACAGGTCTGTGGCTGGGGAGGCTTGGCGGGGCTGGTGGGGGACACCGCTGCTGCCTTAGGGAGAAAACAGAGGTTTTCAGGAACTTCCTGAGCCAGGGGTTGCATTTAATAGCCAGAATTTAGTCATCAGTTCATGTCCAGTCCTTCAGGTACATGACAGACAATTCCAAATTTACAGATAAGAGGTCTGTCATTTAATTTTTAATCAATTTACTCCATTTAGAAAGATTTCTGTATGGAGCTATTTTTAATGACAGGCAGTCTACACAGCCTTTGAAATGTATAACAGCTATTTTTGCCAATTTAATCCAAAAGCAAGACCAAGTCTGTTTGAAAAAAAACCCCATTCTTTATAACAGTGCATGAAAACATCCTTTGCTGGTATCTTCTGATCCTCTCCAGCAGGTTTCCAATGCCACCCCCACCACTCTTTGGCATAGGAATTATGTCATTATCTGCAGCAAAGGTGAATACAGCCGCCAGTGCCTTTGCAGAGCTGAGGGATGCACTGACCACTCCTTCCCATCGGGAGCCTTTACTGACAATCTGATCACCAGTACCTTGTAAATCCTCCCTGATGTACTTATGGTCTTTAGCAGTTCTGATCACAGATTTGCCAGGGTTCCTTTCAGCTTTATGTACTTTCTGCAATTCACCACTATTCATTTAAAGCCACGCATCTCTTTTTTTGCCGTGTTTTTCACATATAATTGTATTGCTATTTACACTTTGCTCACGTGGGATGATTTTGGTAAAACTGTCTTTTGTGACAACTTGTTGCTGTTTACAGAGGAGAGAAGGGGACAGGTATCACATTAAGTTTCTGTAAAGGCTTCTCTGTTATTGCCCTTAAGTTTTTTATATTTTGCTTTCCAGCCACTTTTAGTCAGAATTGTTCTCAATTGCATAAGATAGATCTTTTTTTATAGTGCCAAATATATCAAAGAAAATTAAATTCTGATGGCATAAGAAATCACAGATAACAGCTCAGCAGGACTGAAAAAAGCAGTGGGTATCTATGCAGACATTCAGACCTTTCCAGAGCAAGATAAAGAACTTATAAAATTGGAAATGGTCCTCATGCTGTAGGGCATAAGGCAATGGCTCAGTGGTGAGCCTGAAAGGACACGTGATCCCCGGCCGGAGCGTGGTGCAGCTGCCGGCAACCAGGGTCCGGGAGGTTTCTGCACCTCCCTCTGGAGAATTCAGCATTGACTTTGGTCACAAGAAGATGGTATCTCACAGTCATGGGACATTGGCTGCTTTTATCCCATTTCCTATTGGGATTTGGAAAATACTTCTACAGTTTCAGTGAAAATCTTACCACACTTCACTATATTCTTTGGAGGAAAAACCCAAAACGCATTAGTTGAAGGTGTCATTTACTTCACGTAGCAGCCACAGCAAGCTGGAGGAGGTGCACACTGCGTAAACCTAGCACCAAGAAATGTTCAAAACCTCCTGCTTTTCTAACCAGCAAAGTATACGACTGCTGCAAAGGTGCCCAAGAAGATAAATGAAAAAGAGAAAGTGAAGTAACACACAGCTTATGACTACCGTAACAATTAACTTGCTCCTAGAAGAGCATTCCAAATCTGTTTTTGCCATTACTCTATGAATGTATCCCACATAGATGTGTATCTTTAATATTAATGTACACAGATCACATGGGATCAGATATGACCAGGAATTTTCTGACAAGCCTGTGAACCTCCAGGTCCTTGATTCTGGGGAGGTCCCCTTCCATTGCCTGTTAGGGCCACCATTTCAAGGGCTTGACAAGTCCCAGTTGACCAAGAGGCCCTGGTAGCTCCACAAGAAGACAGGTCTATCCTGGTTTACATGGGTGCCCACACCAGTCCCTATTGTTCCCAGAGCCTCAGGGGAGAGAGACTCTGTTGCTCTTCCTCTGGCTGTAACATGCTCCACACTGACATGTCTGTGGTTTTATGCCTGCAGCAGGAAAGAAAGGAAAGTGACTTTCCTTGCCAGATTTCTAGAAAAAAAAAATAAAATAATCAGACTCTGGGAAACGATGGACACAAACTCAGAGGATGCACACGATCACTGTTATCACACAGATTAGGAATATTTCATGGTCATATACCAAATACACCTTATCACCTGTTGCTTAGGACCCCCCATTTTTGCTCGGTTTTTATAAATTATGGTTTTTAACCAGAAAAAAAAAAACAACCTGTTCCATGGTTGTTCATGTTTTCAGCTTATTAAAGATGAATGGAGAATACATTTGTTCTTCACAGCAATAAATGGAACCACTTATTTAGCAAGTGTACCCCAAACCCTGCACTCCTTGCCTCTTCCTACATCCATCCATCTGTCCAGCCCAAAGCCAACAGCAGTAACATCACCAGAAGGTAACAGGTCTAGCAAAGGGGACCAGAGGCTGCTGCTCTGCTGAAGAGGCAGAAGGAGCCACAACTGCTGAAGAGACAGTGCTGAATGCACGCAGGCTGGTGAGGAAGCAGCGTGGAGGCCCTAAACATCTCACAGCCTACACTGACAACTACAAAACTACTACAAAGTCAGAGGGGGCAACATTAGCAACAGCAGAGAAGTCATAGTGACAGACACGAAGACGTGGAGCATGCAGCCAAGATAAGGCATAAGGTTCACTTCCCACATCTGCTGTCGCCATTTGCATGTGTGCACGTCTCTCCCTGCTTTTGTTTCACACTGCTGCTTGGCCCTGCTGTGATGCCTCAGTGTTGGCGAAAAAAAAATATCTCAGGAGACATCAAACCTTGCACAACTACAGGCTGTGCAATGCCTTAAATGCCTGACTTGAAACGCAGGCAAGCAACGTGCCTGTAAAAAGCAGTTCGCAACATTTTAACCACTGAGTCACTTACAAATACCCAATTTTCTGAGAAACCACCACAGGCCAGAAGACATGTCTGCAGCACCTGGTCAGAAGTTGGAGGAAAAAAAATGCAGCCCTGCAAGGCAACGGATGGAGCACACCTGCCAGCCACAGCTGTTTCAGCAGGGGATCAGCAAAGTACAGCAAAGGGCTACAGAGATGTTTGGGGGACTGGAGCATCTTTCTTACGAGGAAAGACCGGGGTACTTGGGTCTTTTTAGTCTAGAGAAAAGGAGACTGAGGGGAGATCTTATTAATGCTTATAAATACTTGAAGGGAAGGTGCCAGGGGGATGGGAACAGTCTTCTTTCAGTGGTGCCCAGTGATAGGACAAGAGGCAACGGGCCCAAACTTGAACATAGGACGTTGCATTTTAACATGAGGAGGAACTTCTTTACTTTGAGGGTGGCAGACCACTGGAACAGGCTGCCCAGAGAGGTTGTGGGGTCTCCCACACTGGAGACATTCAAAACCCGCCTGGACACCGTCCTGCGCAACCTGTTGTAGGTGACCCTGCTCTGGTGGGGGGGTTGGACTGGATGATCTCCAGAGGTCCCTTCCAACCCTGACCACTCTGTGATTCTGTGATACTAACCCCTGTGTCCTGCTGTTTGGAAAAAGAGTCTGTGTGCTGAGCCTTGTGCTGCCATGCCCTGATGGTTGTCTTCTGCTTCTGGGTCCCAACCTAAGGCTGGCACATAGTATCCCCTGAAAATTACATCTCTAATGAGATACTCCAAATCACTGACCACTTCCAAAAAACCTTGGCAGAAAGTGTTAACAGAAGCTCAAAGCCACTTCTATTTTAAAAGCACAGTGTGACTGCTGGTTAAAGCAAGAGGTTTCACACAGCTGGCAGGAGAGAGGAATAGGCTCAGAGACTCGGAGCGGGACAGGCAGAGGCCACTGGAAACACAGCATTCACCGGCACAATCGAGATGGCAAATGTTTCGTGAGCCTTCGCTTCTAGGACAATTTATGCAGAGCAATAAACATTACCAGAAGCATTATCAAGCAATTTTTATAGAGCAATAAATATTAAACAAAAGCACTGGTTTTTAGAGTTTCTCTTTTTCTGTGTGGAAATTCTGCCCAGCTGGATAGCCTGCGAGCACCGCTGGCATTTGTTTGCGATTCCTGAGACGCAGTCACTGCAGAGCTACTGAGGAGTACCCCAAGCTGTGTGAGAACCCCAGGGTTGGCCAGGCCAACAGCACTTGCTTGGCACTTACAGTAAGGCTGATGCTCTGAGGAAGCTACAAGCACACATACGCACGCATCGTACAGTCAGTACGATGCACCACAAGTTTGACGTGCCCCGGCAGCAGTAGCCTGGACCGTGTACACATCTCTCCGGAAAATCCCGGCTTGCAACGCAGCAGCACAGACCATGGCCCATCCGACGCATACACCTGCACCCTTCCACACTTCCACCCTCTCCTTCAGCACCAGTCCTTTCTTCCCACCTGGAAATTTATTCCCTGGTGCATAGGTAAGGCCAGGGCCGACATCCCCTGCCCAGCAGTCACCCAGGTAACTCCGACAAAAAGTTTTACTTTGCCATTCATTTATCACTTGATTTCTTCAAACAGAATGAAACATAAAGTATTTTAACCAACAATTCTGCTAGTTTTGAGCCCTTGGTTTCGTGCACCATTTGTCAGCTTGCACATCAGCAAGAACGCTCTCAACTTCATAGAAACAGGTGTCACCAATATCTTTCTCCCAGTTTTGCAATATAAATGACAGAGACTGTATTACTGGAAAAATGTAAAAAACCTACCATTGACATACCGAGCCAGAGGCTGTTGCTCAGCGAGCACACACCAGTTTCCTATGCAAAGCCCAGGCTCTCCAGAGCATAACACGAAGCTGCACCAGGCAATGGTCACAGCAATGCTACACAGAGGCAGTTGCTTCTGTAAGTCCTAACTCAATTCATAGAAGAGTTGCATTATCGATGAGGTGGGAGATACAGGAGTAAGGGAAAATTAAACACGGCGCAGTTTCTAATGAAGCAAGTGTTATCCATTCAGCGTGCTGAGTGAGGTACCACTCGGAAAAAATCATAGAATGGTTTAGGTCAGAAGGGATCTTAAAGATCATCTAGTCCAACCCCCCTGCCATGGGCAGGGACACCTCCCACTAGACCAGGTTGCTCAAAGCCCCATCCAACCTGGCCTTGAACACCTCCAGAGATGGGGCATCCACAACTGGATGTGTTGCAATCTTTAATTAACATAAATCAAGGGGAGTAGTTAAGGATGCACAGGCAACCCTTAACCTGGCATTTCTTAATTTGGGTTCCCAACGCCACAGCCCTCACTTGGCTTTAGCATTTTCCTTTTCCATGAAGGCACAGGCTCCGCTTCTCTGCATAGACTTGGCAGAGAGCTGCCTCGGCGCCTGCAGGACCGGTTACCCCAATCCCTCAGAGCTCCGTGGGTAAGAACCTCTATACAATGTCCAAGTAACGAACGACAGAAGTGAAGACGTTCTGCACTTGCACAACCCAAGCTACCTTCATGAAATCAACATAAAGATCTGTAGGTTGAGCTGATGTATTGCCTTAAAGGACACAAAATATCAAACTTATCAAATGTAAATTTCCAAACACAGGAATAGATTTTCTTGACTAATACATTTACCGTAAAATTTACTGCATTTTTTATGATAAGTCAGCAAAAGCAATACTAAGCAGAACATGTGAATAAATTATTGAAAAGAACACTGTTTTCATTTCTCTTGCATGATTACAAACCAGCATAGGAACCGGTTTTAATTTCCTTTTACTACAAGTGCCCACTATTCATCCCTAGTTTAGAGTCAATTATATTTTTCTACATAACAGGAAATTTAAAATGTCACAGCTCCATACACTTTTTTTTTTTTCAGTATTGCAGAATTCTCTGTGTTTAAAACATCATTCACATTTGATAGTCCCTAAAACTTGATTTTATATACTTTTAAACAAGTACAATGCATAGGAAATGTGTGTGTGCGTGTCTGTGTATGTGTGTATATATATATATATAAAAGGCATATAGTTCCAGAGGTTCTACCTGGCTGGAAAACTGTTCATTAAAATCATTATTCCACAGGAAACCAAACAGTATCGCTTTATTCTTTACAGTAAACTCATTTATATAAATAATTTCAGCAGTGCTTTGAACTCCACTCTTATCACGGCTTCAAAAAAAGTAACAGCACTGTAGAAATTGTAAATTATTTTCACAACGTTTAAATGAAGTACAAAACATTCAAATAACTTTTAACCCAGAGAATGTCACTACTTTGAGGCAAAGTCATGTTTAAAAGAAGGATTTATACTATTTTATTGCTCCAGAGAAGATAATCTCTACTACACGAGAACAGTTTGCAAGAAAATGCTCCTTTTGAATCTCCCATATTTCCCAGAAATAGACTTGGAAAAATTTTCCGAGTTAAATGAAATAACGGAGATTCTGTGGAAATCAGTGGGAAAACTTCAGTTGGCTTCAGGATTTCAGAATCAGGCCCTAGCTGCTTCAGCTTTATAACATTTATGTCACTAAAAGCATATGCTACTATACTTTCCAATAAGTGGTATAAATCTGAGAGCACATTAGGTATTCCTTGCTTTCAATTGCATTGCATTTCTTTGTACAATGTTCAAGTAACAACACTCCCTGGAGAAGCACTGAGTGTTAAACCAAGAACCCCAACAACATAAATGAAAAGATGAAGGTTTACAGCCACAGTGAGGCCATTTAATAAGATGGATTAACCCAATTTTATTTTTGAGCCCTTCAAACAATGAGAAATCTTGTAAGATATAATTGCCACTGGATGACATAGCTACAAAAAAGGATAACATACTTTGGACTGTCTGACAGGTTTGGAAGATTATCTTTTCTAACGTAAACCTCTGGTCAAATCTCAGCAACAGTAAATCTAATAAACTTTACTAAGACCTTTAACTCTTTATTGTGCCTTTTCTTGACTTCAAAATCTGTTTTTTTGTGAAGTTTCCCTGTATTTCTTCAAAATTTATTTTTAATTTTAGAATCCCTGAGTAACCTCCAGGGATTTATGTTATTAATTAATACCGTGCATGCTACCCAACACCCCCACCTCAAACTGTTAGAAAATAACATGTAATTTCACGTGAATATAAGTAGCACAGACATTCCAGCAAGCAGAGTAAATAACCTGCCCTTCAAACAGTGCCAGAACAACATGCAGATTTGAACATCTCTATTAATTGCAACTTCTCTGAATTCTTTCTGTAATTCACTTATAGGGCTAAAAATATTTTTACCAAGCTGCTGTAGACAACCTCTCTACAAAACCTGCCTCATTAACAGTTAGTTATCATTAAATGTTGCCATTTACAGTTCTAACTGAATATAGTATCAGGCACTATTCAAAAAACATTATCTATAAAGCTGTTTGCATATACAATATACACAAAGACACTGACAAGGCAGATTTTTCTGTCTATGTATTTGTACGCTCCAGGAGGAGAAACCCGTGTGTTTTAACAGCCCTTACCTTGCCCTCTGCACCTCCAGCTGGCTTGTCCACCTCCTCCTCCTGTGCTTTCTGCTTTCCACAAGAAGAACTAAGCAAAAGATGAATAAAAGGAGTTTTGCAAAATAAGGCATCCTGCTGGAAATAGGAGCCGGGCTCTCTGCACTCCAGTGACCTCCTGCAGTACAAGTCCCCCTGGGTTTAAACATTGAATCAACTCTAATTCCGGCGTCGCATGTTGGTCAGCAATGGGTGGTAGAAATGTTGCTTTCTCGACGTGATGCTCTCGACAGGCTTTCGGGGGCTTCTCACTCAAAGCTTTTCCCTCATCCCCGCTTAACGATTGGCCATTACTCACGAAGTTTCCCTCACCAAACATTTCCACTGGGTCCTAAAGGATATTGACTAAAGCCATTATATAAAAACCCGCAATTCTGCACGCCGGCTTTTTGCTCAATCCCCTAATCTCAGGACAGTGCTATCCTTCTGCCAGACTGTGTAAAACCAGGCTGTCCCCTTTCATTAGGCTTTCCAGACTTTCTGTTCCTTCGCATGGCATCTTCTTCAACTGGAAACCGCCCGTGCCATGTTTCAGACAGATATATTGTTGTAAAACGTACATATTTTTATGGGTTTATAGCAGCTGAGATTTTATTTTGCAGTTTAGTCTGGCTCTTTATGCAGTTGAAGATAAAAGATGAGCTATTTCCTCTGAAAATGATGATTTTATTTACCGTTAACTTTTAAAGGAAAATTAAAACACAGTAATCTCCAAAGTATCTCTACATGCAATAGACTCTTTACATAAATCGAGTCACCATTAATATTTACTTTTTCAAATAGACATTTGCACAACCAGGCATTTTAAGTTCCATTTTAAAAGTCTGAAATAAAAATGAGAAGCCACAAAGCAGCTGTTTCTTTAATCACAAGGAAGAGGCTGTTTTCACACACCATTCAAAGCTTATTTTCTCATAGCCCACTCAAAGGGGAAGGTAGCCGGCCTCGCCGCAGAAGACTGAGCTGCTTTAACAGCCAATATGTGGTACAGGTACAAGAGCAAAAGTTTGCTTGTCACAGCAGTGAGTCTCTAGGAAAAGAACCGCACATTCAGAGCAAAGCTTCCGGAGGAGCGAGCGAGTCAAAACCCAGCAAAGCCATCTCGTGGGTCAGACCTCTTCCAGAACTCCCTCTTCTGTGAGCCCAGGTTTGCAATACTTGAACAGAACAGGCATTCAAGCAACATACCGACTCAGAAACACAGTACTTTTATTTCAGTGGTGACAGGATCTGGAGAGGGTTTTTTTTGGCTTTTGGTGTGGGTTTTTCCGGTTGTTGTGTTGTTTTTTAAAAAAAATTTCTAATGAAATAAACATACAAATTAGGTAAAACCACAACAATTAATATATTGACATCAGATTGTTCTGCTGCAAAATGTTGTGGAAGTAACTGCTTAACCAGCTGATCAAACTATAACCTTTTGTCTGAACTTCTCAAGAAAACTATTTTTTGATCTCTGTTCCATTGTACCTGCAAACAAGATTATCAACAATCCAGAAGAAATACTAAAAAACTGTTTGGGTTTTTTTTTTGTGGTTTGTTGTTTGGTGTTTTTTGTTGTTTTTTTTTTAATTTCCCCATCCCCCTTAGACACACAATGGGCTTTCCTTATTTCAGAAGTTGTTATACCTACTTTAATGTTTCAAAACATTAATACATCTATATTTAACAAAATTTAGGAAAGCTGTAGGTAGCCCGATAAATACTTGCCGAGAAACAGGATGAGACTCTCACTTAAGTCAGTGCTATCATGTTCGACAGCAACGAATTTAGCTAAATTTCATTGTCTTTGAAATAAACATGCTAGAATACATTTAAATCTGAACAGTAATACAAGAATATTATCCCACTGATTCTTTTACTTCATTGCAATACTTAAGCATTCACAAACAAAACCTCTCAAAACCCTAACAGTTGTAGGTCTATTGCTTGTATATGTCATTTTACAGCATTCATGAGTATTACCAACTGTTAATTTTTTTAATAAAATAATAATGCAGAAAGCCTCCAGGCCCCTTATTGATTTTAGGTTTAAAAGAAACGGAAAAAAAAAAATAATCAAAAGGCCATGTGACACTTGAAACATAACCGAAGACTGGCTTGAAACTCTTTATTACTACCAAGGTTTTAATAAATATTTCTCTTAAGCATGTTCATATATATGAGAGTTTAAGCATAATAAGGTTTAAATTTTCTTTAGTAAATAAAACCACATATGAAACAGTCAGTTCAACACATTATGTGTATTCCTGGTATAATTAAAAGACAATAGCTCTGGGTAAATAATTATATTACATATTTATAACTATTGCAAGAATAGACATGTTTTATATAATCTTCAACTCTAAAAAAACCAAGATATACAATTGAGAGTATTAGAAGAGGATATTCAAATCTTGCAAAAGATTATCCCATCTTTCTTCCAAAAAAATAAAAATCGAAATAATGCAAGTAGTTTACTGGCCCCTTCTTTCCTCCCCTACTCCTTTCCCTCCTTCACACACACAAAGCAGCATCACAACCAATTTGTATGTGTTCTGCCTCTAGAAATGTGTCATGGTAAATAAAAGTGGTTACAAAACTGTATCCCCTCTAAATTAAGAGGTGACTGGACACAAACACTTAGTCCTGTTTCATTTTAGAATTCCTTCCCCAATGTCAAATCTTATACTAACTTAGATGGGGTAATTAATTGCATTTATGTTCCATAAAAAAGTGAATCAACCACTTAATTTTTAAATTGTCTTTTTCTAGTTGATAAATCACTCAAAATGACTCCCCTCCCACATGCCTTCATGTTACTATCCCACTGCACTGTTTCTCCAAGTATCTAGTGGGCACTCAATTAACACTTGTTGTAGTTAAATGTCCAACTTCGCTTTTCTTACAAGTAATGTATCTGTAGGTACATTAACATTCATAAGGATTTAAGCGTAAATACAAAAAGTAACCTTTGTAAACAGTTCTCATGTCATACCCAATACAGAATGTTCAATGAAGCATTCAAGTCACTGCTGTTATGACAGAAACAACCTTATAACTCAAATATATACTCGTTAGCCAAACATATTCTACGAAATATAAGAGCTGCCAATGCAAAAGTCAGAAGGACAATCAGAACAGTTGATCCAGTGTGGTTCATGTTGACTCTTGGCTGCTGTACCCGATTAAAGTCAGTTGAAGATGGAGCCCGTCTCTGACTCTGCTGCTGGGCACGGCGCTGCCGAGGACTCATAGACGTGTTGGTAGACACAGGCGGAGTATGCTCTTGACTGGCCGCTGCACCGTTATTCTCAGTTTCAGACTAAAAAGGAAACATGAAGAGTTGTGAGGCAAGACTACATATGATTAGCAAGGAATAAAGTCATTAGAACTAAAATGTACTCTTCAGATAATTGTTAATACTTGAAAGCCTGATCAAACATGTCACTAGTAGTTACCAGATTGTTATAGCTATTATTTTTGCCCATACACTATCTTGAGAACTCTATTTTAAGCTGCAAATCAGCAGTTCTAAGGACACGAAAAGTCTGAAGAAAGTCTGTCAAACAACATTTGAATTCTAGATGCGTTCCAAATCAAGATACTTCAAATACCTTTGTCTAGGATTTGCTTAACTGTTATCAGTTCAAGAAACCTTTAATAATCCTCCAGATTGTTAAGTCTCTGAGGATTTGTAATGTCACCTATACTGAAGGGGAAACAAGGGCAAGGGCAAGAAAGGGACAGAAGTGCAGGTAACTCCAATTAAGCAATGCTGCACTGCTTCCTGGGGACAGCTGGATCCAACATTCAGCCCTCATCACCAACAACACTGGAAGAAACAAAACAAAACCCCCAAACACAAAACATCCAAGCGATTCCAGCACAAATTATTGAGCACTGTACCTATGCATGCGCGTACCCATTGCCCTCTACTGGTCAAATGTTGGTCTACCATTATATGCAATAAAAAAAAACCCCCAAAACATTAGCAACTGATCTTCAGCTCAGGAGAGTATTCTAAAGAAAAGAATTTTTCAGTTTGTAAGACTGAAGTGACGGGTTCTGATATTTTGCTGGCCTAATCCTGCTTGCAATACTAAAAGCTCCAACTTCCAACATTTCAATACTAAAAACAGTGACACAGCAAAGTTGTTGGAAATAAATATTTTGACAAGGCTCAATTTTGAAGTGTTAAAAAAAAAAAAGTAGCTCTGACAAAAAGTTACTTTTTTGTAAGCCTTCTTTTTACTTTTCAGAACAGTCTGCAGGTATTCCCACTGCAACCTGCAGCTATTTTCCAGAGCTTTTCCAGAGTTAGCTTTCCCCACCTCCTCTCTTCTTCTAAAAGACTGAGCATCGTTACAGCAGGCAAAACTAGGATTCTGGATATTTTACATTTGCTTCCAAGCAAAAGCCTGTTAATGGACACAATATCCATAACTCTGAGTACTGTTTCAGCCAGGTCCTACATCCACAAAAGATATTCTTTCCACATGGCCCAATAGGGAACGTCCTCAACTGTGTATCAGGTTTGATGATCCGCAATACAGTAAGTAGTACTTGGTCCCATCACTCTTTGGCCACGTGCTCTGTATGTGGGAAAAGAATCTCCAAATTTTCACCTAGTCAGTGATTTGACTAGCCCATCATGATTTGACTACCTCCTCATCATTAGTACTTCCCACTGCTTTTTATCAGCAAGGAAGTACTGATGCAATTGCTCACCACATTTGACAACTTGCCTGTTTACGTAGGTTTCTTGCCTAAGCAAGCAAGCAGCTTGGATAGCTTCAAAGAAAAATGTTTTTAAAAGATTTATTTTATCAGCAGAGACACCCAAGAACACCACGAGCAGCTTGGCATGATTTCCATTACACTGCAGAAGAAAGTCATTCTGCTTCATACTGAACCCACTTGAAAGCTCCTCATGCCAAGGAAAATAGAGACGTAGGGAAGCTGAGCCTTTGAACATGAAGTTCCTCGATTCATCTACACTCCCATCTTTCAGAACAGGAGAGGAAGAGAAGTGAATTCAGGAAGCAATGGCACCAAATGCTAGTGTATCTTAAATAATATATACATCTAAAGAAAAATTTTTTTGTTTGTTTGTTTGAAGACTTAATAATTAAGAATCCCAAAAATGGCAGATAGGCTGTATTATAAATAAATAAAAATATCACAATCTTCTTGTCTTCACTTACAGCAAGTTTTTAAATTCTTAAGCAAAAATGTCAAAATTTTTAGACTAACGCAACACCTCACATGACACAATTTCCATCCAATTTTAAGTCATTTTCTGCCAAACCATACTGGCAATGTTGGGAATGAGGGCTTAATAGACTAAAAATAAAAATATTTTATAAGAGCTACATTGTAGCCACCTTTAGTGTCTGATCTTTGCAGTCACTGAATATTCAATTTGTGTGTCATATTATTTCTGAAACTTCTGAAACTATTAGGACTGTCCTTTGCTCCAAGGACATCTGAGTTTGATAAATAAGGCTAGCTCAGTAAAACGTACATATGTTAGAATTAACAAAACATTCTATCGTATAACAAAATGCAAGCAAGGAAACCTACACTATGTTCAGTCTACTTAAGACCAGTAGGGTAGCATTCACTGTATCACTTATGTCTCCAGGCTGTTATTTTAAAAAAATTATCAGAATGCTGGAAGTATTAAACAATCACCTTGGAAGGGATGTTTGAAAAATATATCAAACTCTAGGAACTCAGAACCATATAAATCCTCTGGGTTACTGAAGCCTCTTTCAGTTATACTCATGATCTCAAAGATATACAGAAATAAGAAGATATAAGGGTAGGTAAAATACTTGTTTATCCATGTAATTTCCAACTGAAGAACAGCTGAAGTTTGACACAGCTTGGCTTAACGGCTAACAAGAAATATGTCTAGTTTTTAATGAATCAAAGTCAAGCCAAGTACTCCTGATTGCCAACACATTTAAAATTGTTGCTGTAGTACAACAAAACTTAAGACACCACTTAATAGTGATAAACAGAAACACTTTTTAACAATATACCATTCAGAACATATGATTAAAAATAAGGGCTTCTATAAATCTCACGTATCAGAACATCGCCTCATTTTCTCAGAGAAACTTCCTTCATTAGTTCATGATTAGCTGACTTCAGTTACACTGTTCATTTCATCACTCCTCATTACAACACTTCATCAGGCCAGTACATTCATTGAGGACACTACTATACTATAGTGTTTAATACCACATACACTGAGGTTTAATATATTCCCAGGTTATCAGAAAAAAAAAGTCTAACCCCAGTTTTTAGCTTGTCATTTTGATACTTGATAAGAATTACAATTCTATTCATCAACTATAAACACCAAGGTGGGGCATCATTCCACATCAATACATTAAAAGTAGGTTGCAAAGGCGTGGTAGGAGTTTGGACTCTCATAATAGTCTGTGTAGATTTAGTCAGTGCAATCAGGGGGACGGACAGAGCAATGCAACCTACCAGCCTCCGCTTCTCAGTGAGCTGTAGTGCTCTCCAGCCTCCACTAACTAGTCCCATGGACTGTGATGACAGTTTTGGTACCAACATTTAGGTGACCAATGGCATAGCAGGTGACTTAATCTGGACCTGAGTATCTACAATATATCCATTCAACAACATATTTTTGCTCAGATGTGGAAGAACCTAATTTTCTTAATGCTAAGGGCAATTACTTTTAATCAAGCCAACTTTCAGCAGTACCTTGCTTGATCTTTGAATACTCAAACAGGAGTAATGTACCATTGCTATGCCCTGAGTAGACATCAACAGCTACTACAAATTTAAAAAAGTAAATACAGTGGGAGATGAAGAAGGAAAGGGAGAGTCTAGTCATAGGTGTTTTATAAGACCATTCTGCACTGGCTTTCCACACAAGAATTCAGTTCAACCTATCCCAAGAAGGGCATCACTGTACTCACAATTGTCCTGCCATTAATTCATTGCAAAAATCTCTGTCCTTTCAAGCAGCTTAAAGGTAAAAATCATGGAATAGACAATTGTTGCTGGAAAGAACAAAATTCCACACGAAGCAGATTGGCTTTCCCATAGTAAAACAGCCTACAGAGTCCCTCTTCATCCAAAAGTAGACCCTTTCTTTAGCACCTTTTTACCATCATGTTTTTAATGAAGACTGGTTACAACTGTTCCAAGAACAGAAGAAAGGTAACACTCCATTCTTCCTCCACGATTACTGCTTTTTTTTTTTTTCCCCTCTGTATTGTGCAGCAGGATATAAGGTCCATGACTTTGGAGGTACGCACATTAAATCTACTATACCAGAAGGTACTACGCAAGCTAATACAAGGATTCAGCACTGGGTCTACCTCTGCCCTTTTTACTCTCAAAGGGCATTAAATTTCAAGTTCACAACAGCAAATTTTCTACAATAGCTTTTAATTAAGCACCCATTTGTAGAGTAAGTGGGAAACATTTTATCCAAGAAGAGAAAAAAACCATAGTTCTGATGTTGCCCACATCTAACACTTACAGCTTAGGAAGGTAGAATTACACAAGAACTAACCTCACAAACTGATTTCACGCATGCAAGAAGCCCAGCTGAGTAGAAAGGGTCTGAGGTTTGCATGGATACTCTTAGCAGTATATGAGAGGTTTGCATGGATGCTATTAGCAGTTCAAGGCCTTTGACCCCCTACTTTGGGAAGATTTCTATTAACTTTCGCATGAATAAGAACACAAAAATAGCAAGCTCAAATTCTTTACAATAGTCTTTCCTGTTACACATTTCTTTCTTGCACTGTGTGGCTGTATGTTTTCACTCCCCAACAGCTCCAGAAAATTCCTAACACTCAAAATGTGGCAGCTCAAAAACACAGATACTGCTTCAAACTCTAGAAGTCATGAGTGTGACAGTCTGATCCCTTAGAACATGAATCCACTTTTCATCATTTACAGTTTATTATATATAAAAAATCTACATACATTTATATGTTTAAAAGTCTCATTTCACATGGGACTGTTCTGTTGAAAATTAAGTTAACCATTACTTATTAAATCAGCATAATTGATTAAAACAAGTCTCTTAGAAATGGGATTAATTAAAAAAAAAAATCAGTCTCCTTTTCTTCAAGAAAATGCTAGCAATGCCTTGGCATTTTGGCTAGTTCTTTATTAGCCAGGATTTGTTATAAGAAGAATAAAATAAAATGATTTATTAAATCCTGAACAATCTGGAAAAGTCCTTAATGTGGGAAAAAAGTATGCTATTAGCATGTTTATATTTCTACATAGCTCGAAAATATGTTGCAAACACGCAACAGATGGTCTGACGTTATTTGACGTGTTTTAGTTTTTTTAACCGATCTGCAGCCCCATCCTCTCTAAAAAAGACAGCTTAGCTGGGATTTGCCTGCAATTTATCAGTGAATTTAGATTGCATTTGCCACAGTCATAACAGCAGCTGCCTTGGCCCACCACCAGGCCCTGGTCACTTCTGAAACCATTATGTAAGCCCTACACCTAGCAGTATTAAAACATAAGTGTCATACTTCAAATGGTAAGAATATTTTATTCAGATTTACTGAAGAGGTTATAAAAACCAGGAAGATACCCTTAATTAATATTTAAAAGCTGCAAATTATCACTGAAACATTTTTTGCCTCTGGCTAAGAATTCTATTGCAAAAACCTGTGATATATGACGCAGATCGTAAATTGTAGTACTTCAGACACCATAATATTTTAATGAACTGTTAACCCATACACTAAAGGAACAACTGGGAAGAAGAATTACTAAAAGAACATTATTTATTGCTTTTAAGAGAAGGAAGTGAAAGCAGATTGCTTTTTCTAAAAGTGATTCAGCATACTATTTGCTGAAGTTTATACATAGATTTTATATAAAGGTAAGCAGAAGCTCTGGAAGAAATGTATGAACTACATATTCTTCATGAAGCCTCCAATCAGCTTAACAGTGCTGATTTCATGTTTAGACGACGCTTGCACTTGCACTGATAAAAGCTCAAAGATGGACCATACCGTTGCACTTGTTGGATCCTGGAACGCTCTAGCTGCACCATCCTGCGGGGGCTCACGTGAAGCGGCAGAGTGGTTCAATCCTGACGTGTGTGAGGGTCCAGCATCAGACTTCCTGGATGAATTGACTTCTGCCTACAGGGAGTACACATGTACGCTTCAGAGACGAGATCAAAATTGCTCCAAGGAGATTTGGCTTATTTTGGAATGCGTATTTTAACGTATGAAGAAGATGAGACCTACTGAAATGCAATGTAAAATCAAGTATGCCAACTGCATTTCAATTACACATCAACAGGTTTAAGAAATTCTCCTTCTTTAGAAGTAAGAGTACAGATGTGCAAATGTCAGTTTAAAAAACAATTTTGTTTGCACGTAACAACAGGTATAACGTTCAAAAAAATGGACAGATATATAGAGCAAAGAAGAAAATTCTTTAGAAGATCCAGGATGACATTATGCCAGAAATAACACCATTTTTTAAAACTTGTGTTTCTTACGGCCTTAAGTGAACGCTGACTACTGTTGTTACAAGTGAATTAATACAGCCCGTTTCTTGGCAGGGATAACTAGCCTCCAGTACGTGCTAATTTAATGTGGCTATACTTGTCCTAGTACTGAAGCTGCCTCACAGCCAGAGTGGACATATATGCACAGCACTACACTGTGCCAGGCACACAAAGCCAATTTCCAGTATTTAAATTTCAGCACAAGCAGAGCAAAAGGAGAAATACAAGTTTTGTAATACTGCTTTTGTACGCGTTTATAAAATGTCTAATCAGCATCAACTCCCAGAATTTAGGTTTCATGCTTTTGGACGTTTTAGATGAGAAATCAGTAGTGACATGTAGAAGATCATGAACAAATCTCGTGTTAAAACAGTGTATGTCCCTGCAATAATCTCTTGGGAACAGAAAAAGAAATAGCGTCATAGTCCTGAACTGAAACACTTCAAAATTTATACATATCAAAAACCAAAAAAAGTCATGACCAGATCAATTTTTATCAGCAAGCAAGTCACTTCCCAAGTCATGTATCCAGATCTCATTTTACTGTAAAGATGACAAATCCAAATTTAATACCTGTCTTCAAATGCAGATATAAGTAGTGGTAGTAGTACTAAGAAATACAAACAGTGTATTAGAAACCAACCAGTTATGGTGATAACAAGCTGATAAGATCACAAGACAACAACATCCTTTTTCGTGATACTATTTTGTGTAAGGAAATTAAATTCCCTGTTTCTTGACGTGTGTTATCTCAGGAGAATCTGAAAAATATACCACTGAAACAACCTGAAGATGAATTTAAGATTCAAAAACACTTATAATCTGACAACGCTGCTTTCTTGTTGTACTTGACTATTATTAACTCTAATATTAGATAGGACAAGTTCTGACTCGAATACGGAGAAGCAACAAAGCAACACAGGGTTATGAATAATTTAGACTGGAATGGACCTCTAGATGTTACCTGGTCCAACTCCCTCCTCAAAGTAGAGACATGTTCAGTCAAGTTTTGAGCATCTCCAAAGCTGGAGATTCCACAACCTCTCTGGGCAGCCTGCTCCAACATTTGACAATCCACAGGGTGAATTTTCCTTTCCCCTATCCAGTTGTAAGTTCCTTCCCTGGAATCTGCGACACCACTGCTTTTCATACTGCTTTTTCCAGTAAGAGCTCATTTCATCTTTACTGTCTACGAAGCACATACTCTACAAAATGCGCATTTGATTTATTTTAGTTTATGAAAGTACTAAGTCTAGCATGCTAGAATGAAGTCAGACTAACATTCAAAAAAATAAAGCACTTGAAAGTTCCCAAAACTGAAATATCATTTTCGTCACCTAGTCTCTCTTTTCTCCAACCCTTAACTCTCCTTCCAGAAAAGCTGGAGAGACCACAGAAGATCAACAGATTTAAAAATACTAATGAGGGTGACTGGAGAATTAAATTTACTGCAAAATACACCTTGTGATGGCAATATGTAGATATATAATATTGTTTTACAGTAATGCATATGCTATTAGTCATCCATCTTTTCTTTTTTTAAGCGGAATGGAATTTATGGCATATAGCACCTAAAATGCACAAAACAATTTGCAAGTCAATGTAAAGCTGATTAAAAAAAATTTAATTTTCTATGCAAACAGACAGAAACCAGAGTGGAGGCTCACAGAAGCAGGAAAACTGTAATGTGAAAATACGGTATTTTTTTTTCCTCATGGATTTCATATTCCTGTCTCAATACCACATATGGGTTTGGGTTGTTGGTTTTGTTTTTTTTTAAAGTTAACATTTTGCTTAAGAGTGGTATTAAATAATTTCTCATAATCCCAGGATCATCTAGAAAAAGTTAGGAAATCTCTTCTTTAAGGATCAAGATAACGTAGACTGCTAGTATGCTTGCTAGTAGAGGCTCTCTCAGATTACACAATCATCAATCTGATGTTAAATCTTTCCCCATAAATTGACATGGAATACATCCAAATGATTAAAAACTTTTGTATTCCCTGCTAGTAATTCATACTACTAGTTTACTACAAACACATCAATCGAATGCCTCAGTCTAACATCAATCAAACAATAGCAAAGCAAAGCAGAAAAAAGCATGAAGCTTAAAAAAAGTCCCTAAAAATTGATTTAAGAAAGGGAGGGAAGGCACAACCAGAGGACAGAAATGATTTACCCTATAAAAAACCCACAATGGATTGTAAAAGGCTGTAGAAACCTGAGGCTTTTGTTCATTTTTCCCTTGCTGAGTGGTTGCTCTTAGGAGGTGGAGTTACATGGAACACACCAATATTCTTTAGATATCGATGTCCCTAAGTCTTTAATTTTAAAACTGAAAAAGGTATGAAATGTAAATTAAGAGTTCTTTCTAAAAAAAAAATCTTTCTAAAAAAAATCTGATATTTCTAGAATTTCTGTGATGAAGATTAGCAGCTCTTTAGTAAAAATCAATCCTATACTTTTTAACCCTTATATATTGTAAAAAAAGCCAGGAGCAGGCAGTCCATTGCTTCTCTGAGTAGCTCAACTTTCAAACTCTGTCCCTGTACCTCCTCATCTTTGTAAAATATTTTGAGATGTTTTTATCATAAGCGTTATTACACACAGACCCAACTGTGTCAACATGTCTAGATGTGAGATTGCACAGGAATATGCAGGTCCTGCAGAACAGGCAGTAATGCTCAGTAGGAGGCAATCTTTACTCTCATGGCATACACAAACGCAAAAAGTAGTCTTTCGGACAAGGAGGAGAACATTGGTGATAAAAGGCGACATCCCTGACTGCATCCCTGACCCCAGTGAGGATGTATTCTGCACCAACGTCACATTGTCATGATATATTTGACTGTAGTTCCCTGTCTCACACACAGCAGTCTTCCTTAGTGGCTGATTTAAGAGTTTAGTGGAAAACCCAGTGAAAACCAACAGTGTGCATGCAAGACATGCAATTTTCTAAGGCACATATTTGGCTAAACAAACCTTACTTTCACTGAAACACAAGCTAGAGAACACATTTTTGGGTAACAGCAACTTCCATACCAGAGTTCAACTTTCAGTATCTTCAGCTGCAGAGTAGTTCAAAAGAATTTGCAACCATTTTCCAGTAGGAAAATTTTATTCCTTCCATAAGCCAAAAGGAGAAAAAAAAAAATCACAAAGGAAAAAAAATTAGGTTAGCTTTGCCTAAACTTTCCTAACACTTTTATGATAAGACTAATTCTGGAGAATTTAATCAAGTTATTAGTGACTGAAAATATGGAAGTAAAAGCAACATAGCTAGGCAGTTCTTACCACAGTGCTCACCACTGAAATTAAAGCTAATTGACCTGTGCTTGAGATGCACGGTTTATTAATTGACACATTGCAAGAGAACCTCTCCTATTTTTCTCTTTCAGACTGTCCTACAAAAAACAGGTTTCCATGTAGTGATTGATGAAATTTTATGAGATGATGAATGTTTCTACAATTTACAATTCTCCTCAATATATTTATTTTTTTTTTAATTCTATACAACAGAGATAAAAGTTGAAACAGTGACTTCACCTTGAAGCTAATTTGTCTGGCAAGTTCTTTAGCTTCCTTGTCTGCCTGGCTTGACACACGTCCAGATGTTAGTGGTAAGAGGGCTGTCTTCATAGATGTGCCACACATTTCACAACAGAAGTCTTGTGACCTGGCCACAAACGACATAACTCAGAATAGCATGTTCTCATAATGTTCTTGTGTGCTTGTTTAAACAAACTATTCGCAAAACAATCCACAGAAAGAGAAGTAGTGTCAAGACCAGTAGATGAAAAGTACTTCTCCCCACCCCAAACCACACTATCTTGAAAAAACATTGAGAATTATCTATACTACAAACACATACTCTCTCATGTCATTTAGGAAAATATTAACAACTGACTTACATATTGCTATTATCTATACTCTATTAATAATTTGTTACCATTTTAAAACTTACCTTATACCTGCAGCAAATTAAAATTTTAAATTAAAAAGACCTATTATAACAAATACTAAAACGGACCCAGGAGCTTGCACCTCAAATCCAGGAATTCCAGCTTCTATGAGAGTATTACCTTTCCTCCCTTGCACAGATAATTTGCCTATAGGGCACACTGCAAGCAGCCCTCCAAGACAATGAGAAACCACACCGCCTTGACAGTACAGTGTCAAGACCAACCCACTAAACCCTACCTCTCAACAGCGTTTATTAGCTTTGACTCAGTGCCATGCTAACAGGAAAGTTTTAGCTTCCAACTGGCTCAGAGTACAAGCAGACTAAGCTCACAGCTGCCTTCAAAATAAGGTACTAGATACAATTTGGAATACAGTAACTTTGCTTATAAGATAGGGATATGGTCACTGAATCATAGAATGGTTTAGGTTGGAAGGGACCTTCAAGATCATTTATTCCAACCCCCCTGTCATGGGCAAGGACACCTTCCACTAGACCAGGTTGCGCAAAGCCCCATCCAGCCTGGCCTTGAACACTTCCAGGTCTTTCAAGTACCTTCTCCTCCCCAGATGGGGAAAGGAGAAAGACAAAAAAAACCCCACGGGTGTAAGATTTCATTTATGGATGATCACAGTATAGCTGAGGTTGGGAGGGACCTCTGGAGATCATTTAGTCCAGCCTCCTTACAAAGCAGGGTCAAGCAGAGCACGTTGCTCAGGTCCAGCCACGTTTTTAGTACCTGCCAAGGACAGGGACTCCACCACCTCTCTGGACAACCTGTGCAAGCACTTTGACCATCTTCACAGTAAAAAAAGTGTTTTCTTGCATTCAGATTGAATTTTGTGGGTTTCTGTTTGTGCCCATTGCCTCTTGTCCTGTCACTGGATGCCACTGAGAAGAGCCTGGCTCTGCCTTCTTTAGACGTTCCTTTCAGATATTTGTACACACAGACAAGATCCCTTGAGCCTTCTCTTCTCCAGGATGAACACTCCCAGCTCTCTTAGCCTATACTGGTATAAAACATGTTCCAGCTCCTCAATCACCTTTGTGGCACTGCATTGGATTTGCTCCAGTAAGTCTGCATCTTTCTTGTGAACCTGAACACAGCCCCAGCCTGAACCCAGCACCCCAGATGTCTGACCAGTGCTGAGTACAAAGGAAGATCACTTCCCTTGACCTGCTGCCAGTATTCTTCCTAATGCAGCTCAGAATACCATTAGCCTTCTTTGCTGCAAGGGCACATTGCTGCCTCATGATCAGGTTGGTGTCCACCAGGACCCCCAGGTCCTCCCTTTCCAAGCTCCTTTCCAGCTGGTCGGCTGGTGTTAATCCTCCCCAGGGGCAGAACTTTGCTCTTCTCTTTGTTGAACTTGATGAGATTCCTCCAGCCCATTGAGGTTCCTCTGGATGGCAGCACAACTTTGTGGTTTAACAGCCACTCCTCCCAGTTTTGTATTCCCTGCAAACTTGCTGAGGGTGCACTTTGCCCCATCATCTAGATCATTAATGACACTGAATAGCACTGTCCCCAGTGTCGACCCCTGGAGTACATCAGTAGTGACCAGCCTGCAGCTGGACTTTCTGCTGCTTACCAAAATCCTTTGAGCCAGGCGGCTCAGCCAGTTCTTAATCCACCTTACTGTCCCCACTTACCTAGGCTGTACTTCATGAGTTTCTATGAGGATGGCAAGGAGACAGCACCAAAACCCTGGCTAAAATCTAGAAAAACAACATCCACCGCTTTCTCTTTATCCACTAAGCTAATCGTTTCATCATAGTCGAAAATCTAATTTTAATTTAATTTCCTAAAAATCGTTCAGAAGCTGTTGCTTCAGTTTTTTTGTCATTGTTTCATTATTATTATTTACCTAAGGGGAATGATGCATCATTTTTTGGTTGTTTTCTCCCCCACTTACTACCAATTCCATCATACTCATTTTTCTCAACACTGCAATTACCACTGTATCACAATGTTAATTGTATCTCTAAGCCTGAATTTCAGACGAACCAGTAATTTGACCACACAATGCTGGAAGAACACAGCACTCTCCAAGTATTTTATTTGACCCTAAGTTCCAAGCTTGCATAACGTTCAGAAAAAAAAAAAAACATATACACTGCATAGAACTTTTTTGGTATTTGGAATAAATGCAAGAGAACAGACTGAAGTGACTTACTTTCTACTCAATGCCTTACCCTAAAAGAGAATACATATGTATGTACCTACAGTAACATAGTGCTTACTTCTTTGCAAGAGCTCTTCTTTCTTCTGGTGTATAATCTAGAGATCCTATTGCTCCTTCACCTTTGGTTGGCATAAATCCAATAATGGCTAGTAAAGCGGTTCTTACTGAAATGGGAAAACAGAGATACAAACAAGGTTGCAGAAACAACTGTTACTTCATCTCTCTCTACACTTGGTACAGAAAAGTTGCAGTTCTGCCTGTAAAACTTCATTTTGTCCAAAGGAGTAGTCTGAATTTCATACAAGCAGCACTGTGGTTTTTTGGTATGCAGCAAGGCTTTCTTCATTTTTTAAACATCACATAAATGAAAGCCAAGTCCTTATTCTTCCATCACCCAACACACAGGAGAAAAGATAAGTTGTCCCAAAAATGTTGCATAAATATAAAGATTAGAGTTCCAGACTTTAAAAATGGGTTCTGAAGAAATAAAGTTAAGGCAGAATTAACATATAAATGGGGAAGAAAAGAAGAGAAGGATTCATAAGGCATTCTTCTTTTTGTGCCTGTTTTCTACGAGACACAAATTCTGCGATTTAGTGAACACAAGCTCAGTCGTTTTCTTTTATGCAATATACTGCAGAATTCGTTCCTTTTGTGTCATCATGCTGGGGAAGGAGCTTACTTAAATACTAATAACAGCTCATAACAGAACTGTTATCTAAAACATCTCTTTTGACAATATCTATCCTTCAATTTTGGTTTACATAGTTATGAAATTTAAGAATTCAGGACACTTCGGCTAGTAGATTTGGTAAATAAGTATCACATGAAGCTAAGTACCACAAAACAGAGATAGCATATTTACACCTCCTACTTAGAAGACAGTATTTTCTACTCTTTAAAAAAACAGTAAGAGATTTCACAAAATTTGAAGAGTGGTCTGTTAGAAAACTCCTAAGATCTTATCAACTTATTTTAAAAGTGCAACTGATATCCAAAGAAATATATACGGTACTCAGCAAAACTAAATTATATAAACACAGAAACATTGCCTTGGATGAATTGTGCCAACTCTCAATTTCTGTCATACTGAAATGTAAAAAAAAAAAAAAAAAAAAAAAAAAAAAAAAAAAAAATTCAGTTATTCTGAACACAGACCATGTTGTCTTTCCTCTTGAGTGTTCAGAAGTACAGCATCAGAATTAAAAGCTGAACACTCTCGCCTCTATCAATTTTCAAGCTGGTTTCAATGGTTATACAAAACCAGGGTAAAGTAATATGATTTAAAGTATTTTTACATTTCAACTCAAAAAAATAAGAAAACCCCAAACAAAAACACACAGACCCAAAGAATATTCTAAATAGTCTGAGAATTCTTAATGCTTATGCATCCAAATAAATAAAAGCTTACCATCAATGCGTCAATTTCTCAACCCTTTCCTCCTGCATTTATTTAACACCACTCCCAATTCCCTTCTATGTCGTTCTTCCATGACTTTACATTTCTCAGATTCTCCCATACTTTTACTACCTCAAAATCTGTCTCCTTTTCCACTATAAACATTCTTTATGAGATTTCTTTTTTCAGTGTAAAGATCTAATCGCTTGATGGGGGTAACATTTTCTAAATAATTGTTACTTACTACTCCATGAAGGCTGCCATGTTTCAGGATGATGCCCTGAGATGCTTAAACAAATTTTCTTCCCCACTTCAAACCTGCCATTGGCCTTCAAAGAAAGGAGGAGGATATAATAAAACATACTGGAAGTTAACTCTTGTTTTTTGGTACAAGTTGTAAAAAAACCAAACAAAACTATATGCAAACAATACTTGATAATTATATTAATGCTAACCTCACAGAATTGGCATTCAGCTTTCTGAACAAAGTAGTCTGCCCTCTGGCTCTATTCATGCATGAAGAAATCCTTAACTGATACCTCACATGCCCCAGTGTGACGTGGTGGCTTACCTGTTGTTCCTGTAACCCACACACCACATGCAGAGCCTGAAAAGCTATAGCTCTATGAAACTACGCACAAACATGGCCTTTGTCCCAAACCATAGGTCTGCCTTCCTACACGTGACCAACGTCTCCAACAGAGACCAAGAAGGCCCATGGAGAAAACAGATTAGACAATCACATCAGCAATGTGACTACTCCTGGAGAAAACTTCCATTTATCAGGTGCAAAGCTTCATGTAATTACAGAACACCAAAGTCACCTTGGAAGACTTCTGGTTTTCAACTGGCAACATTAACTATACTATGCCACCTTTCTTACAAACATAACATTACCTTAAATGTCAAGAATGTCTCTGACACCCACGGTTAAATTGATCACGTGAAAAGGAAAAACTAGTAAATGTGCTTACCGTCAGCAAAATAATGCTGGGTGGTTTCATGGGATATTCCGGTGGTAGTACTATTCGCCCGTGATAAATCCCTCCATCGAAATCTGAATCTGGAGGGCCCCTAACGGTAAAGTGCCATTCAAAAAGGTTATCCTAAAATGCCCCCACCAAAGGGACAAGGAAAAAAAAAGAACAAAGAGCGTGTCAAAGAAGTAGACAACTAAGCACCATTTTCTTGAACAGGGACAGGCTAAAGAAACAGAGTAAGACAACAAACACAGTACTAAGATTCTGGTTAAAAGAATAAAATAGCTTAGCTGTCCAGTAATTTTCTCACATAATGGTCTTGTTGCAACCCTCAAATTCATTATTCAAGCTCTTCACTCCAGTTGTATCAATTACGACTAGTTTTATTACCCAACAGATGGAAAACTGAGTCAACTTGGAAAACTGAGTCAATTTGTGAGGCACACTGTCCCCCTGCAGCCCATGGAGAATAACGGTGGAGCAGATATCCACCTGCAGCCCATGGCAGATGCCACAACAGAGCAGGTGGATGCCTGAAGGAGGCTGTGACCCTGTGGGAAAACCATGCTGGAGCAGACTCCTGGCAGGAACCTGTGGCCCTTTGGAGAGAGGAGCCCAAGCTTGAGCAGGTTTTCTGGCAGGATTTGTGACCTCATGCGGGACCCACACTGGAGCAGTCTGTTCCTGAAGGGCTGCACCCTGTGGAAGGGACCCATGCTGGAACAGTTGGTGAAGAACTGCACCCCATGGGAAGGACTCACGTTGGAGAAGTTTGTGGAGGACTGTCTCCCATGGCAGGGACCCCACAGTCGAGCAGGGGAAGAGTGTGAGGAGTCCTTCTCCTGAGGAGGAAGGTGCGGCAGAGACAATGTGTGATGAACTGATTACAACTCCCATTCCCCATCCCCCTTTGCCAGCTCAGGGGAAGGAGGTAGAGAATTCTGGAGTGAAGTTAATGCCAGGAACAAGGGAGGGGTGAGGGGAAGGTGTTTTAAGATTTAGGTTTTATTTCTCATTATCCTACTCTGATTTTGATTGGTAATAATATTAATTTCCCCAAGTCGAGTCTGTTTCACCTGTGATGGTAATTGCTGAGTGATCTCCCTTATCTTGACCCACAAGCCTTTCATTATATTTTCTCTCCCCTGTTTAGCTGAGGAAGGGAGTGATGAAACGGCTTTGGTGGGTACCTGGTGTCCAACCAGGGTCAACCCACTACAATAAACAATTTTGAAATAGCTACAGTGCTTCACTGCACAACAAGTACACTTTGAAATTTGGAATATCATTTTCATTATACATACAAATAACTTCTCTTTAAGCATTATTTCTTTGGAGTTCTGTGTTTGGCTTTGTGTATCAGATCTCATGATGCTCACAACCTCCCCAATATTTACAAGCAGAACAACTCCTACTGTTAGGACAGGAGTCCAAATGAGGCTTACTGTCAGTGAACAAGATCTCTCATCTAATGCCAAACACTGGTATTGCAGCACTGTGACTGCCCACCTAGTTACAATTTTTTCAAGGATGGGAGGTAACAGTCAACATTTCCAGCATTTCCTTTCATCTGCCACTGCTTTCTTCCCAGTGAGTCACTGTTCCAACCCAGAAACAAGACCTTCATGTAAGTTACAAGTAATAGCATGAATTAAACGTCACATTTCACCACAAGAGGAAACACAAGGTATAGAGAAAAATCAGTCGATAACAAGGTATATTTTATAGCACCAAGGAACATGCTATTTTCTGTAAGCATGTTAAGCGTGCTACGCACTTCTGTGAACAGCTAAATCAAATCCCCAAACTGAATACCACAGAACACTGCATTTTTTATTATTCCAGTGAAGTCAGAAAGGGGTTTCCAGAATTGCACACATTTACATTTTTCACAGTTTTTTGTATGCAAAATAGTGAATCATCATAGATCACCTAGGCTTAAGTGTTTTGTTGAGCAACTCGGCAACTGAACCAGATCTCAGGTTTGGGTGTAAAAAACTTAAGTTAAACATAATGCATTTATGTAGTCTCAGGGAAGAGGAGGAGGAGGAATAAATGTATTGTACCTGTGCGATAAAATTACTGAGGTGCAATGTAAAATCAGTATTAGGTACTTTCAGTAACAACCTGGAACTACAATACCATTAAAACAGAATTCTGCTGATTTCCATCATAGGAATAAAAAGAACTGAATCAATTCTAAAAGGTCTGCTAGTATCTAAATATGTACTTTTTAAATACATATGCATACAGAGAACTTAGAGTATATATTAGTAACACAGTCTAATTACAAGCTCTTGCAAACACACAGAGAAACAAACCTCCAAAGGCTGTGCATGATAGTGATCCGTAGGATCCTTCAGTTCTGCAGCCTCTTTCATCAAACGTTTGACAGCTGAAAAAGAGAAAGTGTAAGACATGAAAATAAAGTAAAAAAAGTAATATGCATTGCATACAAAAATACATGAACATTTCTTGAAGAGCTCCTTTCAGCTAACTAATCTTTTCAGCACACCCCAGACTCTTCACTGGAGTTAATAATCCAAGACAGAATATAAATTACTCATGCTGAATACATCTTAAATGATTTATACAAGCACAAAGTCATGAAAAATACGTTACATGGTCACAGAGTTTCTCAACACTAAACACTGGGACTAAAGTAGTTTTACATAATTAATTGCACCAAAGACGACAAAAAACAAAGGTGTCATTAGCGGAGTTTCAGACTTTAAATACAAGATGTACAAGACTAATAACTTCAATATTTTATCATAAAGGACATCATGTGCATCTCTAAACAACTGCATAAAAGCTTTATCCTGACACCTCCCATGACTATTACACGACTACTCCCTTAATTATTCCAAAGGAGGTCATAACACTATTTGAGAGAAACCAACACACCATTAGTACAAGGAGATGAAGTTTTATACTAGATTTGAAAATGCATATGCCCACGCAGAAAAATTTACCCAGGGCCTTTGTCATTTGAACCTTCTATTGAGTCTGGATACACAGGTATTTTTCTATTCTAAATTCAGGATATTCACTAGTTACCCTCTCCAATCTTCTACTTCAGAACCATCAGCATCATCTGTATTTTCTGCATCTCCTTCTTTCTTACCCTTTAGTAAGTTCTGTTACATCACTTGTCCTGCCACGCGCCCTCATGCGTATCATGCATTAATGCCTAATAAAGAACTCGGCCAAACTGAAGAGCAGACTAAACATGAGAACTACAGACAAGAATTTCAAGGATGCTGCCTCATGAGTAAGATTAGGTAGAAAGTTCTTATTCCCTCCTGCTTACTGGAAAAAGTACAAATACCAGATACTTCTTTAAGCAACCATATAGGAACAGGATCCATCAATCCATCCTGCACATTCAGTTCAAACCATGGATGTCCCTCCCACTCATGTAAATCTCTACCTACAAAGGAGGATAAACAATGCTCAAATTCCCTTACAGTGTAAGCATAAAGATATGGTGAAAGTGAACCGTAGTTCCTCAATTGACAAATCCGGGCATCACCAGCTGACTGTAGGCTGTGTAGCACGCTCACACTCCAGGGCTTTACTCACTTTCATGAGGCTGTGAGGTAAACTACTCTTAACCTTCCTGCAGAGGAATTTTTATTTCAATCTACTGTGAAAAGTTATTTTCCTCCTTCGCACTTCTTGACAGCTATAAACAACAGCTTGAAGTTTGAGAATTTCACTTCTTACAACCCAAAAAGCAAACAGACTATGTGGAAATTTGCTATTGCCAGTTGTCCCAATTCTGCTGCTGCCAGGGGGAGGTGTCAATTAAACACCCTGCAGAGCCCATGAGGTCACGTCACAGGCAGCAGCGTCCAGGCTCCACTCTTTCATCCACGCTAAGGTCTACCAGGTCATTAGCAAGGAATAATAAGAAAACCAGCCTGGACCAGTAAAGGCTTCAGACCCAGCATTGCTTCACAGCCAACAAGCCTGGACACTTGCCTTCAGAAGAAGAGTGGCATGCACCAAGTCACGTGAGCTAATTCAGCAGTAAACACCCCATGAAGCAAAAGGGTAACCATGAGAAAACTGAGAACGTATAGAACGAAGCCTAACAAAGACAGAGTAGTCATGGACAAGGCAGACAACTCTGTTACCAAGATTTCCCAGACCAGGGACCAACACAGAAAAGAAAAACAGTCCCCCTATACCAGCATCACGTGCAGTTACCCATGTTAACCGAGGGAAAGCTATTAGAGAAAAAAAAAAAATAATACTAGTTTAAGACTGTTCTACAAAAGTCTACTGACACTCAGCCTACCAACCTAAAACTGTGTGTAGTGTCTTTGGCAGTGTGCACCAGCACTTCAGATTTGTTCCGAAAGGAATAAATTTTTGACCGCTTTAACTCCAAGGCTGTTCCCCGGGCGCAGAGCGCCAGCAGCTGGCAGGCAGAAACAGAAAAACCAAGGGTTTGCACTGAGAAGTAACCAAGACAGGAGCCAGGTGGGGACAAAAAGCAGATGGGCTCCTGTTTAGTAAAATTAAAATGGAAGCAGTTTAAAGCATGGGGGTTTTTTAACATATTTTTGTATTTAATCAACAGTGACACTATATGCATTTTTTCATAGAATTACTTTATTATCAAGAAGCCAGATTACAGGTATTTTAAGAAGCCAGCACAAACTACACTGAAAGAATATGAAATATTATTCCATTCTTGGAGCATGAAATACACCAAAATACATAATTTAGCTTTTGTGTACCATAGAGATAATTTGCTTATATGACATTTACAGTATTAAGCAACCTAGGATATCTTAAGAAAAAGAAACACATGTATATGAAGACAGGCTGAGAGAGTTGGGGTTGTTCAGCCTGGAGAAGAGAAGGCTCTGGGGAGACCCTAATGCAGCCTTCCAGTACTTCAGGGGAGCTTACAAGAAAGATGGAGAAAGACTTTACCGAAGCCTGTAGTGACAGGACACGGGGCAATGGTTTTAAACTGAAAGAGGGTAGGTTTAGATTCGACACAAAAAAGAAATTTTTTTACGGTGAGGGTGGTGAGGCACTGGAACAGGTTGCCCAGAGAAATTGTGGATGCCCCATCCCTGGAAGTGTTCAAGGCCAGGCTGGATGGGGCTTTGAGCAACCTGGTCTAGTGGGAGGTGTCCCTGCCCGTGGCAGGGGGGTTGGACTAGACGATCTTTTGCAGGTGCCTCCCCAGCCCAAACCATTCTGTGGCTCAATTTCCACATTTATGCAAATTGCTAAGTGACAAGCTGCAAAGAACAGCCTGGACCGATAAAGGTTCATTCTGAGAACGTGCGATCCAGTGAAGAAAGCATTAAATTGTTCCTTCTTTAAGCATGGCTGCAGTATTCATAAACACAGTCCTTCCTTTGGCTAATGAAAACTGCAATAGAAGAAACAAACATAATTCAAAGTCTGCCTGCAACAAGTACACTACATTCTTATCCAAACTTAATTAAGAGAGTTTTGATGCAAAATATGGTATTTCAACCCACTTGAAATCACACTGAACCATCTGAGTGAATGTTTGGCAAGGGTAATTCTGAAAAATGAGAACAGTTTGGGCCCATTCAAAATAAAGAATTGCAAACCATCAATAAAATCAAAAAGTATCACTAATTCAGCCAAAAAAAAAAATATTCTAATTGAGACATTCAATTTGTCGAAGTCAGGTTTTAGAGAAAAAATAATAAAGGTATTTTTTAATGTGGCATGACTGTCAGCATGAAAAATAACCATGCTTTCACAGGCACACTTGGCTACAATTTATCATAATGTTCATTGACATTAAATACTGAGGAAATTAAGTTTCTCGGCTAACTCTAAAGAGTACAGGAGAGTTCCCGCCCCGGCAGGAGGCACGGGAGCTCCCCACTGCTCTTGGGAGAAAACGAAAGAGTGGGTGTTACAGGCCAGAGGCTCTGTGTGACAATCTGCCTCTTGTATTACACTGAACTTACCAAATTTTTCTGAAAAGCAAAACGTGGATTTTAAAAGTCTGAGAATCAAATTTAAAGCCACCAGCTTGCTTGTTTAGAATAACACAATTAATGAGCAAAATTTGTATAATGCATGCATGTATAATTTGTAGATTTATTTCTGTCAAAAACTATGTCCTGGTCAAATTCTACTTCTTAACAACGTTTACCTTAAACTGCCTGTTCAACATAATTACTTTTCTTGGATATATCTTGAAGTCACATTTAAGTACTCCTGCTATCACTCCCAACTAGACAAGTTCGCACCTCATGGCTCAGGAAACCCTTCTGTATACAGAAAACGCAAGTAAGCAGTCTTCATAAGTGTCAAAATTGCTGCTTAAAGAAATGACAGGATCTGAACATCAATGGTGTTCTCCTTGTAAAATATTACGCCTTATTTTTTAAAAAAATGTTATTGTGAAAATAAAGATAGGCTTAAAATAAAGCAATTATAATTAGCCTTGTAGAGGTTTGTTTTGTTAGTAATCTGCTGTATTTAATAAGGAAGGATTTTAGTTCATTTTTACATTATCAGTGAACAGTGCATGTGACAATCAAATGAGCTGATCAAGGTTTAATTAATGTAAACATAATGCACAACATCGCCAACAGGATTTATTTCAGCATAACAAAGTTGCATACCTTTTGCTCACTGGAAGTTCAGAAAATCTGATACAAGTTCCAACTCCCTCCAACACTCAAAAACCAAAAACCCAGACACCGTTACAAGCTTCCTGAAGATCTGCCACAACTTGTCTACAAAAGGCAACAATGCTCAGGTCCAAGAGCTCAACAGGAGAAGCAGACCCAGGCGAGGGGGCGGCAGAGGTGAGGTGGGTGACCCTGTAATCAAACCCAAGCCAGGGAGCATGGGGAGGGCGGTCTCAGTTCAGCAAGGCTCAGCCCCAAGTACTTCGTCACATGAAGAGACAGCATTTTGTGCACCCAAAGATGATTGCAGGATAAAAGAAACAAATTCATATTTAAGGGATATGGGTTGTACGCGACAGTATCTTCCTTAAATGGATAGAAACCTTTTCATTCTGCCAATTTTCAGTTCTTCTGTTTGAAAAAGAAAGTACGTAATAAACAAATAAAGGAACCTGAAACAGACGGCATAAAGCTAGAGATCTCATCTTTCAAGTTGACTTATCTGATCTGGTAAAAAAAAGTAGTAAAACAATCTGACAGCTTTTACTGCTTCAGCAAATGCTTTCTACTTTTTTTTTTTATTATTATTATTTTAAGTGAGATTTAGAGGTCTACTCAGGAGAAATAGAGAAAAAGTAGTCATTTTTCCCCACAGTTCTGCTGACCAAGACAGCATAAGTAAGGGTGCAATTGACTTATCAAATCCAGGTTTTCTAATGAATTAATAAAACTCAAAGTTTCTCTGGGATGAAGGGTTTTATAACTACTCACCCCACTTAAGCTATTAGTAAAATACAAGTCATCTTGATTACGTGTTTGCCTACTAATGATACCACTATTATCATTTAGCAAAAATATTAGAGGATAATATTAGAAAAATAAAGACGTTGAAACTGCACAATCAATTTGAGACAAGCATCAAGGCCCTTCAATTAGATGATGCATACGTCATGGATGATATTTTGGGAAAGTCTTTAAATACAGTTGTCTTTGGTTTTTCCCCCTCAGCTCAATACCCGACCACTGAGCCAAGAGCACCCAACCTATGGCTGCTGTAACCACGAAATGACTTTAGAGCTCTCAGTGCCCTGTGTCACCCGCTGAATCACCACCACCAGTCGCCCCAGCAGCCCAAAGCACCTGAGAACCCATTCACCCAAACTGCCTGTACTTGCATTCAAAAGAAAACCCTGTTTACTAAAGGTAAGTTTAAATTTCACATAAGGGGAAAAATAACCGTGAATCAGTGTCAGTCAGGTTCAACTGCAAAAAGACTGCATCATGCTATAAAAAAAAAACAAAAAAAAACAGTCAGGATTAAATTTATGTGTAAAGTACACAGGATTTCTCATAAGATGACCACACTTGATGAGCTTTGACGTGTTAAGTCAAATAAATCACTTTAAGTGATGTGGTCACTAAAGCAGGCAAGAAAACATACTTACAGCAAAGAGTCACAGCAGACTGGAGATTTATGAAATATTTTTACTACAGCTCTTTGGTATGCATAATGGTATCTTTTTTAAGTAGTGTTGTACTCACTAGAGAATGGTTTATTCAATCTAAACATACAGAGACTCTAATAGGTTCACAGCGACCTGCATGTCACTAGGTAACTGTGTGTCACATGCTCCACTGTGGATGTGATTTCCTTGACAGCTTAGAACCTGTAAATGCTATGTGATCATTAGTGAATTAAAAACAAGGAAAGGGGGGGAAAGGGGGCTTGAGACAAAAGTAACCTGAAATATAAATTACTATCCTTTTGCAGAATAGTGTCAAATTGTATCTACTCTAGAAATAAACCCACGTTACCACACTTTCAAGTGAGCTCCACATTACTAATGCTTTTCTCCTCTGCCTCGACATTTCTTGTGCTTATTAATTTTGCCCCCACCTTTCTTAACCCTTCAGAGTTCACATCTGTTTTTAAACAAATTTTCAGTTCCTGTATATATGTCATTTCACCAAAATGTGACTATATTTTCATAAAAATTTGCACAGCAGTTTATGGTCACTTAATTTTGAATCAGACCACATCTACAGTTTCACCAGGACTGAGACACCTGATCTTTCTTCATTAAAAAAAAAACAAAAAACAACCACAAAACAAAGCCCACACATCCCAGTCACATCTATCCAAATTAAAATCCCTGGAAGACACATTAAACTTTCAGTTGGGCAAGTCCTTAAACCATTGGTGATGAGAATATACTACATATTTGGTTTCTTCAAAGCATTGCCTACTGTCTCTGTCAATGATGAGACAGTGGACTACACCAATCTTTGCTCTGACAACTCAGCAACAAAAGTATGTAGAACCAGGCATACCTGCAACAGACCATGCAAAGATTTCCAGATTTGTCAGTCTTCTGAAGCTAGAAAGCCAGCAGAGGAAGCAACCCATAATGCTAATGATCCTTCCCATGCTGCCAGTGACCACCTTATCAAACCTACATCCTCCAGCGCTAGAGGAATGGGCAAAATGAAGAAGAGTTAAAAATTCAGTCTCAGGTGAACAGCATCACCACTTTAAAGCCATCTCTACTGAAATCTACTCCAGTTTCAACATTATTCTAAACATCATAATCTGTGGAACACTATTTCTCCATACTAGAGAAAGCACACTTCTCTGTCTAAATAAAGACAAATGGAGACAATGACGTTGCTCATCATTCACAGATTCTGTGATGTTCTCCACTAGTCAAGTTCCCATTTTGTGCTAATCTCATGTAACAAGACAGAACAATTGTTCTTACAAAACGGAAATGTGCAGTTGCAGAACTCTAACAACTGTCTGGGGCAGCTATAGGTTCCAAAACTGCTTTTATTTTAAAATTCAGTTTGACGGTTCCTTTGACTTCTGCTACAATAACAAATGGAAATACCATTTGCCAAGAGACAGGCCAGCTGCTTTACATCTTCAGGGTCTCAGATACATCCTTTCCCAAGACCCACAAGCCTCCTGAATAGCTGCTTTACATCTTCACACGTATATCCTTTAGCAAGGCCCACAAGCGTGCTGTACTCATATAAGTACTGAAAACAAAACAAACAAAAAAAACAAACAAGAAAAGATACTTTTAATTAGCCTATTCTCTCTTTCCTCTCACTGTTAGAAATGACAGATGTTTAGTCTTCATTTCCCTCAGAGCAGCAGGAAGTACAGGACTCTCTCTGTAGTTACAATTCAAAACTGTTCAGTCAACACAAAGGGAGATAAAACTTACCAAATGTAAGGTGCTTGTTAAACACAGTAAGATCAAACAATATCTCCAGCTTTAATCAAATTTTAACATCCATTCAACTTTGTATTTTAAAAAAAAATCTATCTTTATTTCATACATGGAAGGTACTAAGCAGCACAGTACCTACTGGCTATTTCCTATTAACTGTTTTTTATTAACAAAGTACTGATGCATGCTTGTTGACAAGGAATACCTCTTTCTTGTAAAAAGTATGCATCGGAAATACAAGTATAGTTTTTAGGAAAAGCAGTAAATATATTAAAGATGACAGCTAAGAGGATCACAATCTTGGCACGTTATGTACCCTGTGCATCTAAGATCCAAAAGCACTGTCCCTGGGCAGCAAATGCAGGACACACGCGCCATGCCTCCCTCCATGTGCTCTCCCCTGTCCTCCAGTGCCCTCACTAGTCAAATTCTAGATGAGGAGGTCTGCTGAAAACAAACCAAAAAAAACCCACTCAAAACAATAAAAAGCACTGTTGTTTGTGGACTCTATGTGAGTCACTGTAAGTAGCTGTTCATAATTCTTCAAGTGTGTCTGTGCTAATACCCGCTCAGAAGACTGGTAACAACATCCTACATGAAAGAGGGAGACTGTCACTACAAAAACAGTGACTACAAGCTTTGGTGTCTGATCTTGCAGCAGGCTATGGGTCACAGCTCTTGGGGGAAAAAAAAAAGTAAAGAGATTATTCCAAGTAGCTGTCTTATAAATTTCAGAAAATAGGGATGTTCCTGAAGCATGAAGAGGATGAAGTCTGTGCTTCAGTCAGCTGAGCTTTAATATTGACGGAAGAGGTTTATCAGCCATATGGTAGCAGGCTGATATACATTGATTAATCCATTTTGAAATCCTAAGACAGAAAATAGCTTGCCCTTTTACAAGTGCCAAAACCAGACATAAAAATATGAAGCAACAGCTTAAAAGGCTTTGCCTTACTGAGGCAATACAAAGAAGCCTGAAGTGAGGAATATGAAATTTCTTTCCTTCCAAAATTAATGGTCTTTTGGAAAGAAATAAAAAAAAAACAACCCAACATGTTCGTAGATGGTATAAGGAGACAGCTTCAGGTGAATGCCCCCACACCTCCTTGCCCTTATAGAAGGTAACTGCCAAGACCCAGCAGCAGCTTAGTGCACCACCCTCACCAAGCCCAGACCTGCGTCAGCCATGACATGTACCTATGGTAAACCAAGAGCTGCCAGAGCACCAGCTGCGCTGCCTCTCATCGACAGAGACACAGCATGCAAGGGAACAATTTGTTTCATGTTGTGGAGAGTTACTGTCTTTTAGATACACTGCAATGAACTAACATTAGCTGGAGAAACTGGGATAAGGAGGAAGATGAATATATTGACTAGCAGCAATTAGCAGCGGGACAAAGCTGTGTAGCAATAATGTTCTTTACGTGGTCTATACAAAAGCACACAAAAAAGAAAGGCACTAGAGAGCCTCATTGACCAATGTGGTCTAGCACACCTACTCACATAAGAGGGATCCATGTAGCCATGTATCACCATAGAAGAACTGCAGCTCCAGTCATAGCTCTTCAGCAGAATTTGGCTTAAAAGGGAGATCAATAAAAGCGCAGATTTCTTTTAATGAAATTTTCCAATCTAGAATGTGTTTTCCTCTATGATATTTCTGATATACCCTACTATAATCATTAAAATAAATTATATTAAAGCTGTAAATAGTATTTGCTGTCTTTAAAACTACTGAGCAGACAGAAGTCACCATCTGCAAACAGAGTTTGCTCAAGTCCAAATGCAGGTTTCAACAGGAGAAGCTTCTTGTGCGGGTACAACATTATTATTTTCTTCACTCTGTTTCAAGATAGCACACTCCAAATCCCTAAAGCTGACCAGGACCTAAAGGTTAGCAGCTGGATTTTTCCTCTATTCAAGTGAGAACAAAAAGAGCAACAGGCATGAGGACAGCTACTAGTTCTAAAGCCTTAGAGGACTCAGTTACCAAAATAATCCCTTCAGTCCACAGACGACACAACTGTTTGAAATAGGAAACATGGTGGATTTGTTTTCAGGTATTTCAGCGTATTTACATTAATTAAAACCACCTTAATATTAGAACACTCTATACTTCCATCTTAAGCCTTCAGTTGAATAGGAAGTGTAAGATACCGTTATTAAACTGCACATGTGACAGTAACAAGACAGGAATTTGTAAAACATACCCAAAAACATTAAATAATTGCACATGCTTATCTACCTCATTAGCAAGAAAAGTGCAAGACTAAAAGCAGTGGGTAGACATAACTGCAGTCAACTTGTTTTAACGGACAACTGTTGAAAAAACAATATTTATTTTAAATCATTTTTTGTATTTATTCAATACTTTTTTGCTCATCTTTTTTAATGAAAGATTTCAACCATATTGAGTTACTATTGAAATAAGTGTTTTAAATCATATTACAGAGGTTTATAAAGTGATTTAAATAATTTATAGAATTTCAGCATCCATGTGGAAAGAAATTATTTAACACATTAATAGGCTATAGAGCATGTTTAATTTCAGGAAGCAATATTGACCCATTGTATGAATCATTTGTCTTTGCCAAGAAAGGTTCATTTTGCTATGGAACAGCACAGGTACTGAAAAATCAATTCCAGTAAAGAGAATTTTCTCTTGAAAACAAAGGGGACTAGTAACAACACAGGGGAAGAACATTTCTAAATTAAACCACACATATTTGCTCTCTCCACCCTGATCCCAGGGGCACATCATACAGCACACCACCACTATTTCCAATGACGTGGCAAACCACAACTAGTGAGCATGTTCATGTGGCCTTGTGAATTCACATATGCAACATATCCAACATATGTCCCTAAAAAAAAAGAAATCATCCTTCCTGATATTTTAAACTATAACAAGTACATCATTTGCATTCTGATCCTTCTTATCTTTCAGTTATGCAACTTGGGTGGAGGGCAAGGGACATAATTTAGCAATAGACACATCATCCACGAGGCATGTTTTGTAAATAAGCCTGTCATTTACTTCTGAAAGGCACAAGTCATCATAATGCTAAGTTTCTCTCCACCTCCCATGCTGGTAATAGGACAGTATGATTAAAGAATAAAGCCAGTATTCATCATAATAACATGAAGCTGATAATACCTACTTCCCAAAACCAGATTAGGGGAAAGCAGGGGCAGGACAGCAACCGACACACAAACCCAACCAGCCCTTACAAACTGTGGAAGAAGTTTTCCTTCAGCAGCAAGGGGCCTCCGGCTGAGTGTGCAGCTCCCAAGAGGTGACACCCGGCATGGGTGGTGAGGGACCACTGCTCCAACGCAGCCATATGGGAGGGACCCGACCTGTCCTCAGTTTCCCTTCCCGGGGAGCAAAACCTTCCCTTCCAGCGCTGTTTCTCAAGACATCTCCCACATCTCTTGAGCCATCCCTCTCACTTCAAGGGTTCAAAAGAAAGTCTAGGAGTTGTAAGGCATGAATTTTAACACAGAATCCCGTGAAAAACCACACACACGTCTGTAAATACAGCATGTACAGTGACGCTTCCGTAGAACAAACTCAGGCCACACAGACTAAGCCATCGTTGGCAATCTGTCCCCTTACACGCACCTATTTGGAAAGGAGGCGATACCCGGGGGAACAGGGCACAGCCACCAGACAGAAAAGTTCAAAGGTACGCTTCCACGGACCTGCAAAACCGTGTGGGCGGGCACGCACACACATACCCGGTAGCCAGCCTGTTTTGAACCGAAGCACATCTCCGAGCCAGTTTTCAACGCCACGCCACTGGGAAGCTAAAGCC
>NW_009648955.1:5454419-5486637 GCF_000708025.1 Charadrius vociferus
GGGCGGCCGGGGCACGGCAGGCCAGGGCGAGGCAGGGGGGCGAGTGACTATTGGTATGGTTGGGTGGCACAAAGTAAAATTCACGAGCTGCCCCCGCTTCTCTGTCGTGGCGTGAAAGAAGAAGCTACTTTCCAGCAGCCACGGGCGATGCTCGGACCCCACAGCAGAGCTGTCGCTCCAGGCACAGCAGCCAGGACAGGACACCATGCTACAAACAGTAGGCCACAGTTTTGCTTGGTGGCCGCCGATAGTGGAAATGCCCCCCGCGTCCCTGTCTCGTGTCTGCCTCGAACCGCAGAGGTGATGGGGTGAGGTGCCTCCAGACATCATAGCACAAGGAGATTGGTTTGAAAACGGGGGGCTGAGAAAAGGGTTTTCCAGGACCCCGCAGACCCGCTGACACCCTGCCCAAAAGACTTCAGCATGCTGTAGCGTCTTGTTTGTTGGCTTTTCAGGATCATGACAGACTAAAATGGTGTCATACACCCAGGACTATTAGTTCAGGCAAGAATTAATCAGCAAGAGCTTGACTTGATGGGCAGATCCCCTTGTCCATCCCACAGTGCCAGAGGAATTGTTGTTTACATCTGCAACTTTGGTTTCTCTGCCGCCTAGTTACAGCCACCATATGCTTGGGATAGCACTTTTAACAATTTATAGCTACGGAAATACATAAAAAAGTGGTCATATTCTCGTTTCCCTTTAATTTACTACATGCTATAAAATAGGAAACGTCTGAGCTTTTATGTGCTTGTCTTCAACAGCATAAGCTTGAAACTGTTGTCTGTAGCTCATGAATTGTCCTTAATTTCATCTTTGTTACTTTTATATTGTTCCTAATCATCTTTAAAAAAAAAAAGTAATGTTTTGATGTCTTAGTTCTCTTTTCCTCTTCCCTTCTTTGATTGAACAGCAATGGAAAACAGTGGTAAACAAAAACATCTGAGTAGGTATATTTTTTCACCTCCTCATGTTCTCAGCATTGCAAAACCAGGTGTTACTCTTCCCTTTCCTGTTCCGTTGCACAGTGGTGTTGTGGTAACAGCAATAAATAAATAAAGCAACTTTACTCAGCTTTAACAAGTGGCTGAATTTTTGAAGGAGCAAAGTAATCTTCCTTTTTACAGGACAAATCACTACAAATAATGTAAAGCATAAATAATGTACATACAGAAGGGAAGAGATAGCATCAGACCTTGGGGTTCCCTCTTACACCAAAAGCACCCCAGGGTACATTTAATGGCCAGCAACTCTTGATGACATCTCAGCATTTCTAGCTAACAATGGCTGATCTGACCACTGGAGATGGTGAGCTGCAGCCACTGGGTGTCATGTTTACAAACTATTTTGGTCATTCTTAGCAGGTACGTCCCATCTTTCCTCATTTGCCCGAGCCATCTTGCTGTGCAGTGGGAGAAGGGCTCTGTGACTAAATCTTGTCCTTCCCTGAAGTAGGAGAGCAGTATTTTGCATTTAGAAATTTGGATATCCATGTAAAAAATTCTGGGATCTATTTTGGTGGAAGATAATTTTAAAAATGGTATTACAACGTGAATAATGGCATGACTCAAGGAGTGATAGGTATTATGAACTAGTTAAGAGTAACGTGGAGTTCAGCTTTCCCTTCTGGGCTCTGGCCTTTGACCCTGGCCACACTTACAATGTCATTTTATATAGTTCAAGGAGGAAGCACCTGCAGTTAACATGAAACTTGGGCTTTTAGCTAAAAAAAAGAAATACACACTCACTGTAACTACATGACATCTAAGCACTATTGAAAATAAGCTGAATAGACTTAAATTTTTAAGTAACAGAAATTGACTGATAGGACATATACATTCTCCCCATTTAAGTAAGATGCATCGTGGCCTGGCTGGGTGCTGGGGTCATCACCGCATGAAATTGTGCAGAGCTATCAGTACGAAACCGCCTGGATTTTCAGCTGTATGATTAGTTAAAAGTCAGAGCTGCAGGAGGTGAATGCTGCCAGATGAAACCACCGATTCCTGTGAAGTGCTCAGCATACCGGTAGAAATCTGGGGATTAAATCCCAGCCCCGCATGTCAGCAGCTGCCTGGGGCCATCAAGGAGCAGGTACTGCAGAGCTCTTGCACAGTCAGTGCTGCCAGTCCAGAGGAGCAGCCTCACTCCTTTTTTTGCCTCTGGTCAAAAATGCCCTTTGGATTTGCGTTTCCATCTGCCTTTTGTTTAGACTTTTGCACGGAGAAGCCATTTTGTGCTAGAACTTCTGGTTTTTAAAACCAAACGCCAAATATAGTAGCAAAATTGCAGTCAAATCCTACATGCTGGCAGCACTTCATGTAGCTTGTGTATCCTGTCATACGATCTAACTTGGTGAAAAAATAAACATGCTCAGCTGAAGCATATAGAAACTGAAAGTTTGCCTGGACACAGCTGCAACAAAGATTTCATTATTTAATACCATGCTGAATCCTTGCAGAAAGATTTTGTACAACATCACCAAATTGGTTGCAGGACAGCAAGAATCATCAATTTTGACAACTCAAAATATTAAAAATTGTGTGGCTTTAGTAATTGTTTTATATTGACGTAAGGCTTCAGATTGACCCCCAAAAAATCACTAATAATTTCTATTTTTTTTTTTTTAATTTCTAGTTTACGAGAAGATGTTTTTGCTCATGTTTCTATGTACTTTTCTGCAGTTGTGGAATACTGATTTTTTTTTCTTTTGGATGAAAACAGAGACAGCCACCTAGCTTCCAAGCAAAGGAGCATATATGCCTCTGGCTTGCAAAAAATATTACAAAATTAATGACAATCATAAGGTCTGATAAAATGTGTAATTCTTCAATTGCAGCCATTTCTACTGTGAAAGAAAGGCCAAATCAGAGCAAACATGGGGGCAGAATTCTGCTGGACAACTGCAGATTATGGATATACATTTCTGAGCTGATTACCAGGGGCTCACTTTATAGCTAATGGAGAGAAACAGGAGCTTTTACAGCAGAGTTCATCTTGCCTGGAATAAACGTTTGCTGTAGATCCAACAAATCAAGCTTTAGAAGTTCCTGGATTTCTCTATCAGCTGCAAAGGGGGATTACGCTAAGTCATCTATGTTCTAGACAGTCCTAATTAGGTATTCTCATATGTACGTATAGCTGCATCTGATATATATCTCTCTCTATATATATCTGATACAAATGTACCATGCATTTCCCCTTAGTTTAAAAGAATTACAAACATTTCAGTCGATAGAGCCTCTTATTTTTAACAGTAAGACTCTTGCTGAACTGACTTTAAAGGTGCAAGAGGGGAGCTCAGCAGGTAGGAATGGGAATGACAAGAGTTCAGGCTGCAGAGTTTGGGGGATGGGCACCAGGATGCCTCCAGCAGGAGCCCCCGAAGAGGGAGTTACTCCCGAAACCACCCCTTTCCCATGGAGGCAGGACACCTGCATGGCACAGGCGTTTGGGTTTTGCATTTGGGTCTGGTGCATCAGTGTATATTCTTGCTGTTCTCGGGGAATTAAGCTAGGTAAGGTGACACTGAACTGTTAATTATTTCGCTGTGCAGGTTAATTGTGTGAGGTAAGGTACATTTCAAACAGGTCATGTAATTGTGTGAGGTAAGGTACATTTCAACAGTGTATACTATAGATTAAGCAATTACCAAAGGTCAGATCAGAGTGGGGTTTGTATGCTTTGTAGGCTGTCTTATAAATTCAGCTGCAAATCATTTATTCTGGAGAAGGTCTGCGATCACAAAAGCATATGAAAATACAATAGTTCTTTGGACAAAGCATTCACACCCTGCTTTCACCAATTCACAAAATGTAGAGCAGTTTGCTTCATTTATAATGCTACCCTTTCAGTACAGACAGTTGGCTGCAGAATTAAACTCTAATGGAATTAAGGAATCTACTATTAATATGCCTATATTATCTGTGGGAACAGATATGAGTCACTTGGAAGAGAAATCATTATTGTGCTCTTTGGTGACTAATACAGTCTCAGCTTTTAAAATCCTTTATGTGAATTCAGACCTGCTAAATCTGGATTCAACAAGTGCACCTCCTCCTCATCGATAAAAACAAGCGCAGCATTGTGTAACCAATGCCCCGTAGCAATTGCACAGATGCGTGGTGCTTCTCAGGAAAGTGATGACTGTCTTTTCTTCAAGCTTAGTTCTAAAGCAACCTGTCTCACAAAATGGGCGGCTTTGCCTACTGACTTTTAATTAGCGTTATTTCAGAAATGATAGAAAGAGAATGAGGGAAGAAGTTACCAGATTGCTGTAACTGCCCAAGCAAGCAAGTGCCTGATCTGGACCATCAGTGCAGAGTTTGTGGGACACCTTACAGTGGTACACACTATGTGAAGTCAAAATAAAGGTACATATTTTTCACCTTTTTTTTTCCCCCCTGAAGAGTGGGAAGAGTCACACCAGTCACTTGGCTCACACCCCTCTGGCATCATGGTTTTAATAGTTCAGAAGGTTCCCTGGTTCAGAAGAAACGTGCAAAGGCACAAGTCAAAGCTGAAGCTGCTGTCTGAGTGACAGCTGTTTGTGTCTCTGCACTTCCCTGATCCAGTTACTCTATCTTTAGCAACTACAGATAATGGCAGAAATTTTCTCTGATGCATATTCTTTACTGTGCAAATTGCAGAGAGTGCTAGGTAGTTGGAGAGTAGTTGGGAACTACTCTGATCAAAAATTGTTTTTCTCCTGTGCCATTATTTAGGGAGAAAATGCCAGGCATAGCCTTTGACTCATGCAGCCAGTTTTTCATGATCCTCCCTCTTCAGGGCTTCAGGCCCCAGGTTTTCTTTTTGTCACTTTTTCCTTATGTGAGTTCCTCCCCACGCCCCTTCACTTGAACTTCATCCCTTAAGCTTCCTTCTGGGAAGGGAGACTCTGTCTTCACAATTACACCACAGCCAGAGAAAAAGAGGTGGGGATTACGTCTGTCAGACTGCCATCAAGCACTGTTTCCACCCCATCCATTCCAAAAATGTTACTCATGACTCTGATGTGAACTTGCATGTACCTGTGTGCGTACAGCTGCTTGCATACAGCTCCTACTGACTCAGCAATGGGACAGTAGGTATCTGGGACACCCAGGAGTTTCTCAGATTGTTAGTAGAAATCTAAAGCTTGATTCAGTTGCACACACAAGAGCATCTGATGCCATACGAGGGATCCCAAGGTATGCCACACAGCCATATGGAGCAGAAAGGTACGATATGGGACACTGGTGCTGTTCTGAACAAAGCAGTAGATGAAGGCCAGGTGGAGTGCCTAGAGCACCTTCAATGACATGAGGGCCCATGTGGGCAACTGGACTAAACCCCTAATGATGATGGTCAGGAGACCCCAGAGCGTGGCTCTGCTGACTGAACATGTCTACCCTCCGGCAAACTGTGTTGCTCTCTGGGCTCCAGCCAACCATATTAACCTGCTCTCCATTGCTAGGAAGTCACCTCCCTCTGCAGCTTCAGCTGTTTGGGCTCCACAGCCCAGCCCTGGTAGGGCCCAGCCCCATCACCTTGGTTGAGCATGCTCAAGGGATCGCTGCACCCTGAGAAAGGGCTGCACAGCAGAGCCAGGCAAGGTGAGGCAGAACCAGAGATGGAGGTAGGGTTGTTGAGATAAGGTCCAGAAGAAAAACATGGATGTGAAAAGGTATAAAATGCTGGAAGGGAAAAGTGGAGAGGCAGAAAATGGCAGTTTGGTGACACTGGCCAGTGAAGGCTCATCTGGTATCTTACAGGGGGAGGTGAACATGTTAATGCTTAGTCTAGTAGCTTGCTAGTCATAGCCACCTGTATTAATCAATACATTATTAATTTACACTTTTAAATTGTGTGTATCTGCTTGCAGGGTTTTTTTGCAGATGGTGGAAGGTGTCTAGCTAAGGGACGCATGAGGGGTGCAAATTGGCAGAGGGTGCAGGCTGCAGAGGAATTCTGTCACTCTGAAAGAGGAATAACAAGAGCTGAAAACAATTGTGCAGTCTGGTCATGTCGTAACTATTCAAATTAGAGATTTATAGCTTGGATTTTATGGGGACTATTAATGGCAGCAATATAAAAAGGGGAGAGAAGAAAGGAACAAACTTCTCCCATCCTAAGGAACTTTCAAGGATGCACTCAGTTCATGGGAGTGGGAAGCTTTCGCCGGAAAGACTGCACTGAGAAAAGCAGGAAAGGCATTTACAATCTGTCAAGAGAACACTAAATTTAAAGCCAGTGCTCAAGTTTCTGCATAACAGGCTTTATGAAGAATTGGAACTTGGAATGACAACTGCTGCTGCTTTGTAGATAGAAAATGTGGAACTGACATATGAAATTGATGAAGGAACAGGACTGGAAACTGTGCTGAGCAAGGGGAATGGGATTGGTAGGAGCGAACCGATTCGTGTGCCTCTGCTGCAGAGCTTGCATTCAGCGCTTGGGATGTGAGACCAGACAGCGTGATGAATGGCATATTGGCAGTCAAAAGAAGTTTGAGCAGCTGTGAAGGGAGTATTGAAAGAAAAGCAATTTGTGGATCAGACCATTTGGCTCACCAGAGGATGATTCAGTCTCTGAAAAGGGCACTGTGGTGCGGAAAAGCAGAGTATGGTTCCACCTCTCAGTGCAGGGTTTAAAGACAAAGGTGTTGGCCCCTGGGACCTTTGGATTTGGCTGAATCCTTTTGATTTGGCTCTACTGGATTTGCCAGAAGGGACACCCCTGTTCTCTCTGTATACTGCTTTGCAAAACGAGTTGAAACAGATTACATTTCCCACGTCTCAGATGGCTCTGGTTGTTATCAAAGCAGTCCCCAAAACTGAAGTGGATGTGCATGAACAACAGGGGAAAATGCAATCAGGAGTTGATTTAACCGTAGAACAAGTAGGAATTGTATCACAAATGTCAGGTCCCTTGAATGATACGACAGTAAAGTGGATGGTGGGGTTTTTAGAAACTCCAGGCGTGCTGGTTAAAGATTTTAACTTTATTGCTCGGACATCCACCATTCCATCCAGTCAGGCAGTTTTATCAGCAGCATTAGAGGAACCCCAGCTGCGGAAGAGAACTCGCAGCATTGGGTGTGAAGGACTCTGAAAGCATTACTGGCTCCCAAACTGCTGGATAGTTGTTTTATCTGGAATAACAAAAAACTGAGGAAGGACTAGAGCAGTCCTATCAAGGAAGCACGCACTAGTGTGTTGGTATGGGCGGTGGAGTGGCTTGTGCTGGTGTCCTCAAGCCAGGACATTTAGGAACGAGACTCGGGTTTTGCATGGGAAGGAGGAAGGAGGCAGCCTAATTAGGAGGACCAAGAACATAAAGTTGCAGCGATGAATGGATTGGTACTAGCAGAGTGGACACCCACCTGCCATATAAACACCTACATGCAAACATGAGTTCATCTGGGTCAGAAACTCGCAGTGCTGATGAGACAGTGAGTTAGGACTACAGCATTCCCTGATGTTAGCACTTGCAGGTAATTGGCATGCTCACCACAACTTATACCCCTTTTCATTGACAAGCTGAGGTTCCTCTTGGACATAGTGAGGCTGATTGCTCTCCCTGTGCTGAGCAGAGGCTGCAGAACATCACTGGCCTCTTGCTTTAGAAATCCATTTCTGATTTCCCATGTGAATGTGTTCGTGCCTGGTTTATACTATTTGTACCAACACTGTCCTTCAGTTCAGCAGAGTCCAGAATGGCTTTTAGCTCACACAGAGTGGAGATTAAAACCTATATAAAGGGTAAATCCTGCCATAATAGCAAAGGCGGCTCTTATACTGTCCTCTAAGTCACTGCCAGGGCACTACTGTGTGGGCCTGTGAGGACCTTGTTGCAACTGAGCTCACTCAGACCACCTCACCATGGATCAACGTACATGCATGCATCTTGTGATAAGCCCCTTGACTTTCTTGGCTTGCATTTTGTAAAAGGCAGCAGCTTGGAACACACTATGAAATGTTCTGGCCTACACACTAGGCCACTCTGGTGGTTTTTTTCTCTCTCACGTTTGCACTCATCTATAAGGTATTTAATCCCAACCCTTCTCAATTTACGCCACATTTAGTTGTCGGTTTGTTGTGTTTTTTTTTAAAAAGGGTATCAGTGTTTTTTTTCTCTACCTTCTGGTATTGCGCAGTAATCCTTTCTTCTTGCAGCAGCTCCTGGTATTACTAAGGAAAATATTCAGTAAAGTATCTCCTCTGACTAGTCTCCTGAAAATCTTTTACCTTATCGAAAATATGTTAGTTTACTCCAAGAGACATTGTGAGACTGCTCCATCTAATCATTTTTTTTTTCCCCTGGACGTATTTATCTATATGAATCTTTTCTTTTAAAATATGTTCTGGAGATGAGTAAGAAATATTTAAAATCTGACTGCCAGTATAAACTGTAACTTGAATATGAACACGTATTTTATGGTGTACATACATACCAAGATTACAGAAATATGTCGTATCTTTTTAAGGGTGTTAGTAGCATGTAATGGTTTTTATACAATTTAGATATTTTTACACTCAATATTTTTTCAGTAAAGTTTTTCTCAAGACCTAGCCTGTAGCTCATAATGCCTATAAGCCAAAGAGAATAAGCGGGCAGGAACCAAGAAGACTGGGTATCTGACCTGCTTACGACAAAACACCTATACAGAGATAGCAAAATGAGAAAGGTAATGCAGAAGATATCAGGGAGAAAACAAATGAAATGAAACAGTCTGTTAGAGTCTTTGTTAAATGTAGCCATTTGAAGATAAGTGCATGAGGTAATGTGCAAATATTAATACAGTGGGAAAATCAAGTGGGATGCCAGCCATATGCCGCTGTATCAGAGGAGCCCAAAAGAATTTCCTAACCAAACTTATTTCCCAGTTTCCACACAGCTGAAATGGTTGAAGTTGATGTGTTTGTCTGTATTTGAGTAAATTCAATTTTGGCTAATGAATATGTAGAATCTGAAGAAGAAATTTTGGTGTTAATGACCTGATTTCCCCATCAAACAGGACATAGATAAAGCCGCAGCAACAAAAATCACTATGTACTGATGTCATGTACGTCTGAGTACAAAAATGGAAAAACCTCAATGTTCAATTTAAAAAAAAAATATTCTGCAATGACTATTGCAAATGACAGGGACAGAAAATATGTCATTAAAACAAACAGTTGCTACTGTGTACGATGACCTGTTTATTTTCTTTAATTTTTCAAATTAATATGACACATATAAAAATGGAAGGAGTTTATAGGTTCTTTAAAATTTCTTTTAAAAATCACTGCAGTTCTTTCACATAATGAACTCCCTCAGTATAAAATTTTATCACAGGAGTGCAATTTCACATGCAAGAAAACCCAGAATTTTTGTTTTGATAAAAAAAAATAAAATTGTTCCATCACAAAACATGAGATCTCAAACAATCAATTTGAATTATGCTTTATCTGAGTAGTTCGCTTCTGTTGATTACACTTCCATGCTAATGCACAGCACATCTGTAATCACAGAATTTTAGAAAGACATTACAGCACTGTAGCATTTTAAATAGCCATGTTCCAGTGCATGCTCAAGGAGGCATTTTAACTCTTCAAAGAATCCATTAAGTACTCAGGGCTGCTGCCTATTGAATTACTTACAGAGATTTCCTCAACTACAAGTTGATGGAACCAATGTTTTATAGTTATTCAGCTCCTGACTTTAAAGTGCCTACGGGAAACTAAATTGGCTTGGGTGTTTTAAAGAGACACGGCTACTTCAATAATGGTCCCTACTATGGCTGGGCAACTCCGATGATCTATACAAATGGAGACTCACAGATCAGGCATTTTGGAAATACTGCACTATTTGGGAAATGATTACTTCTTGCATGATTTATAATTTTAAAAAAGGTATCTCAACACTGCCTTGCCAGAATTGTCTCTTGTAGCACACAGGGTATTTAATCTCTTTAAAATAAAAACTAGAATGTCAATAAAATTTAAAAGAAAAAGCAAAAGATTTGAAATAGGATTTTCTTAAAAAAACCCAAACAACAAAAACCTTGCATGTCTCACTCAGTGTTCAGTCACTTCAGCTAGAACATGAAAACCTGAGGTACTCATTAGAAAATTATTCGAAGTGAAACACGCAGTCATCACCTAACTGAACACACCAAAATTATACAGTAAAACTAATGCACTTTTAACATTTTTTCAGTTTTATAATTAAACATATTTGAAACATAAGTAATCTGATAAAAATTATGCTTACTCTCATAATATCTAATTTGAAATTTTATACATTAGCTAAAGTCACCTTCACTAAATTATGCAACACGACCTATGCCAAATTCTGGAGGGGACTGCAACAGCTAACTTAATTGTCGTAAATAAGTTGATAGTCTCTAAATACAAGAGTACGCATGGCTACATAGAACTCAGGCCAAATATATGGAAACTACATTCTTTAGTTATGATTCATACCATAGCCAATATGATCAAATACTTTATTTAATAAAAAAAAACCCAAATAAACCAAACCAAAACAACAGTGTCTGGTCCAGCGTGGTAGGTGCTGTATGTCCCACATGGTCACCTATACCTGAAGGAGTGAAAGGAGAAGGACAGAGATTGTCACCCAGCGGTGGGTCCCAAACAAAATGAAAGACAAATGTGTGGCCAAAAATTATGGCAGCCCTTCAATGAAAGTCCTGTGGACTGGAGAGCTGTCAAAAGGTGGCTCTTCACCACAGCAATGATGGGTAACTGAAGACAGCTTTGCATTACTTTAACTGAGGGGTTGGGCAGAAGAGCTGCCCTCGCCTAAGATGACAGGTGGTGACAGTACTGAAAGGAATTTGAACTGTCTGCATTTTTTAAGTGTTCTGCTTTGATTACAGCTACTGTCATTATCCTTCACACTGGCACCAGGGCCAGTAGTTTTGGTTATGCTCAATGTTTCTCACCTTCCTGAGCACCTAGAACTACATTACTTATCAAGCGAGCCTTGATGGAGGTCAGCATCTTTTTCTAAGAACCCCACATATATTCAGTAGACTCATGCCAAAAGAGTCAGTTTGTTCCAAAAAGATAAGTCACGTGCATCAGCGGCAGTAAAGGGCTTGGTAACTACCAGTCTCCCTTTTGGCAGTGTTTGTGTAGAGAGCCTTTGCGTTCATGCTAACCAGCTCTCACAGCTCGTGTATTCAGTACAGTACTAGAGCCTCAAGATGCGTCAATATACACCATACAGAAACTCTGCATCTGTATTCAAACCACAAAGGAACTGAACTTGCCTACCACAGGTGAAACCCCTCCTTGTTCAACAGAAGCCAGCAAACACTGGGGGCTCTTAACTCACTGATAGACATGCAGCTTTATGCCTTACCGTGGCTAAGAAAAAACTTTCAAATTCCATCTTCCCTTCTGTCTCCAGAGCTATCTTAGCTGGGGGCAGATGAGTTATGAATGAGTGAGGTATAGCTCCCCTTACCTGTTTCAGGTGTACGGCAAGCTGCCTCCCCTTCAGGTCGACCTCTTCCCAATCCCAACAGCTGCTGACACCACCACTGGACCGTGCGTGCAATTGGTTTGTGGTGGGACTGGGAAAAGAGTTGCTCTTCTGACTTCAGACTATAATTTTGTATCGTTAATTAAACAAAAACAGTGAATACAGAACTCAGAAATTAAGTTTTACTTCTTTTTAGGTTTGAGAGCGCTCTGTTGTCCTGGGCTGATCCTGTGGCAAGTCTGCCCATGTTCCATATTAAAATAAAAAGTAATGATGTATGCTGATTACTACAGCAGGTAGATTGTCCAGTCCTCATTTTAATGGTCTCTTCTTGGTTTCAGTCACAGACGTAATTCTGTTAGAGGGAGTCAGAACCCAGTGCTCACATCTTTAGGCCTTCCTATCAGTACATCAGAACGTCAGGGTGGCAATACATAGAGATTCTTCACTGCACCAACAGTAGATGTGCAGGCTCTCAAAACAAACTTAGCAATGTAAATTCAACATTTCAGATAAAACACCCTCCTCTGAAGCCTTATAAAAATACCAGTGCAACATAGAGCCATTTTACAAAACAATTATCTTTATAGAAAGGTATTTTAGTGGTATATGCTGAGGTAAATAATAAACACAGACCCAACAGAGGGCATGACCAGTGTTATGGAGAACTCTGGATGAAATTTGGCCAAAAGCCTGTTTTATAAAAGCTAATATTTACCTACCAGTTGTGATCCCTGGTAAGGTGCTTATTGCTGTAATACTTCAAAATTAGTCTTCAGTTTACAAATTGAAAAATATACGAAATTAGATCTGTATGAATGTTAGGTATTAGCTGTCACAAATTTTTAAAAGGCATTGTACCAAGTTTTCTTAATTGTTTACTAACCAATTCGATTGTAGCAGGTAAATAAACTACAGCATACATTTTACCTGACACCATGCATCAAAGTCACCATAAAAACTAAGTTTATCAAAGTCCAACTCCACAAGGAAAACATGAAAAAGTGCAAATTATGTACCCAGTATTTCTGTCACAGCTGTTTTTTCTTAATATGGCATGAAAAAGGTTTACAGCATATATTAAGAAAATTCTTACAAGTGTTCACCTCAATGCTTATATATACAACATTTTGCTCAAAGTGCTCACTATATGAAAAAAACTGATCGGATAAAAATATTTAAACAGTGCTTTCTGAACGTTCAGGGAAAATTCATATAATACATCAGTCCCATTAGTTTTCCTCTTCACTCAGTGCAATGAGATGCAGAAGTCACATCAACTTCACGAAAACTTTGCTTGCCACGGTGCCACAAAACCTCAGTTACAGTGGCATTCTTGGTGTCCCATTGGGAGTGGGTCTTTTATTTTTTTGCATGTGGCTTTGATGTTTTCGAGATCTTACTACTTTCATTCTTACTTCAAATACTTCTTGTATGGCTTTTCGAAAACAATGGAAATTGTAGTCTATTAATCCTACAGAGACAGAAATGTTTTCCATATTAATAAAGACATTTATACAAATTAGGTAATAAAAAATTTGCTTATATTCTACATTTAGTGAAATACCACACTGTCTCTCTGGAGGTCATAATCAGTGAATTTTCCAGGCATTTTTTTCTGTGCTAAGCAAAAGCACATTTGAAAATACAAATAATTCAGTAAGCATTATAGTTTCATACTGCGTCTGATATTAAATATACTTATTAGTCTTAAGAGAAAACACATAGAAGTTCATTGGCAGATAACAAAGCCTTAACTTAATAAACAGCTTTGGAGAAGTGCTCAGTATATTACAAGAAAAAATAAAATCTTTCATAAAATACAGTGTCATTTTGTAAGTTTGCTTGCCAGAATAGCTGTGATAAAAATAAATAGCATCTAGTCATGAAAGAATTTTCATTTTTTGACAATGCATAAGCTTTGAAATGGATACTTGATAGAAATACCACCAAATAACAGCCAGCTATATTTTATCTCACATTGTAATTGAAAAATAACACAACAGATATGCTGTTAGATTACATACATACATACATAATAGGCAGATAATATTACCACGTGCGTGGGCTGAATGTGATCCCACAGAAAAGCTGTAAAGCCATACTGGTACTCAATCGGAAGATTTACTGGGTGCTACAATTGTGTAATACTGCAATACAATTTTAGAATTTTGGTACTGAGCTTATGACCTCATTCAAGGTTAATGCCATAAGCTTTCTTAACTCAAATACTGCAGTGTTTTCCACTTCAATTTCCCTAACAGGAGATGATACATATTTTAAGTGGTTTAAATCCACCGTGTTACACTTTGACTTTTTTTTTTCCCAGGAATTATTTTCCCTCTCCCTAGAGTTCAGACAAAATATTATGTGGAAGTCACCAGGCACCAAAAGCTAATCTGCATTATAATACCAAAACTGTACCGTTACAGGCTACAGCACTAAGCGTCCCAAACTATGCAGACACAACAACCTGACACAGTTGTGAACAAACCCTAATGGATGTTTATTCAACACTGTGAAACAGTGTTCTTAGTAGGTATGTCAAAGTAACACTTCTTAGGCTTACAGCTAAAAAAAAAAAAAAAAAAGTGACCACATCAACATTCGTGGATAATAGAGGTGGTAGGGGTATTAAAGAGAAATTCAACCAGTTTAATTTCTATAAAATAAAAGCTAGACAGCCCAGCAAACAGCCCAGCAGACATGGTATGACTACTGCACTCACAAACACACCAGTGCTGACTGGTGAATCACAAGATGGGGACACAAGCCCAGATGATGGCTCATTCTTCCACTGCTCAGTTCTGGTCTCAGGACATTTCAGTAAGACCAGTAACTCAGTGAACATCACGCCAGTGAGCAGAGCGATCATGAACTAAGCTTTCAGTATTGACCTTGACCAGGGTCAGAGAGATAACCAAGAAATTTTATGCACTTTTAACTGCAAAATATGAAAGCCACTTAGTTCCCAAACATGCAGCTTCTCAAAAGCCTCCTTTCAGAGAAGAGGAAAGTAAGAACACGAACATATTTCTTTCTATCAGCCAGTTTCAATAATTTTCCTTTAGTTATGGCATGCAAGCTGTTCCAAATGTGTATGCTGGCGCCAACAGGTACAAATCAATGTTAGCCAAGATAAACTGACACGTTCTACTGTTGCAGATGGAAGCTTTACTGTACTGGATGTAAACTTTCATATGCTTTCACAGCAGAAAGTTGTCAAATACATTTATGATTTCATCTTATCTTAATGCCAGTACAAATATCTCATGCCTTTAAACATCTTATATAAGCTCTATCAAGCTGTACTTACCTTTAATATTTGTGATGCAGCTAGAGACTGTTATCAGCTAACAACAACCACAGTTATTCATTAACTCAATAATACAAGAGAAAAGTAATGCAATACTAGAAAAGGAAAAAATACCTTTTCTCTCGAAGCTTTCTTCTCTGACAAAACAAACAAGAGCAAGGAATTTTGTCACCTCTTTTAAATAAAGAACAGTTGTATTGTTCAGTTTTATGATTGCCATTGATTCTTTGTCATAAGGAGTTCCAGTGCCATCATCTTTAAGCCTAAGGGGAAATATTCAAACAAACAAAGAAACAAGAAAAGATAAGCCATCCGATGAGCTAATGAAAGTACTCCCACATTGGTTCTTTCACCAGATAATCTCAAACTTTATGAAATTTCCATTTTAACCTTTCAGGAAACTCTTCTTCAAACTACATACTACATAAACTAAGAAGACATAGAGATTAAATCACTTTTCCAATCACACACCAAATCTTAGATCTGGGGCTAGAAATCAGATTGTTTGATTGCCAAGTACCTGAACTGGAATGTTATTTTTTCCTCTATTAGTTGCCAACCATTTCCCACAACGTTGTCTGTTTTCTTTTAATCAATGCACTATATTATGACTTTATCTAAAACATGTGAACCAGTAGGTCTGTACTGATAACTCCAAATCTAGTAACCTTGCTTGAGCAGTGGCAGCTGACCAATAGTTTAAGCCATCATGAGACTTTCCTCATGAGATGTTGGCTTTTGCAACATCAAATCATGAAAAGAGATTTCTCCTCCACAACTGATGTGTCATGATGATCACTGTATTAGTTTTATACCTTGCAATTTTACCCTCATTCCTGAATGCACACACACATCTTGTTAAACGGGTAGTTATCACCAACATCCCAGAACAATTAGTATCAATAATATATTAAGGTAGCAAGTTCCACAGATGCTCCAGGAACAGAGCACAAGAAATTAATTCTAATATCACATCCTTAGTCTATAGCTAAAAAACATGGCACACAGATTTCTGGTAATAAATCCTAAATGGTTACACAAAGACAGTGGTAGAGAGCCCCACAAGTGGCATTGTACAGATAATTAAACGCACAGTCTTTTGAAGTACACAGCGTCTTTCTCTGTACAAAAAAAAAGCCACAGAATCAGCATCCTTTATGGTACACTTCTGTAAAACGCAAGTTCTTGTACAATTACTTAAGTGACTAACTCAAAAATCTGAAACACACAGCAGAATATACAAACTTAATAAATTTTAGAAAGGTATTTTGCAATTTGTTGTTCTTTCGACGTTCTTGTGCTTAGGGCACATCTGCACTAGGATTTTCCCTCATAGCTTCTCCAAGAGTGCAAGAAGTCTATCAACGGGTAAGAATGCAAGGCTACCAAAGACTCCCACACTAAGCATGCTGCAGTTTGGCCTCCAAGTCTGTGCACCTTAATGCACTAATTCTTACTGTGCCCCTGCCTTTCCCAGGAATAGCTGGCACTACATTTGGCCAAGCCATCTAAAACATAACTTGCAAGGACATGTACATGCTAGCCCAGGAGATCTCCAGTTGCTAATGTATAAGGAAGGGAAACTGAAAAAAACCAAAACAACACAAAGGTCATGAAGAGAAAAGAGGACTAACAGAGAACTGACGCATGAGTGAAGCCGCTCTCTAAGGCCAGTAGAGGCCACTAGCTATTAAACTAAATATGGCCCCACTTTTTTTTTTTTTTTTTAAATGGCAGGCACCCTTGAACTGTATTTGTCCCTGGGGAACAAAAAAAAAGTTAATGTTAATGTTTCCTTTTATTTCAGGTTGGTTACTTCCCACTCCTTCCTCCACATAAAATTACTAGCATAGAAAGAGGAAGGTGCTCACAAAAGAGGCTGGGCAGGGAATAGTGCTTGCTGCTGGCAGGGGATCTGTACCTCAGAGGCCTGCCATCTCCTACTTCCCCCCTGTCCTGACAAATTACACATTCTCATTATTGTTTATACCCACATCATTCTAATTTTGAGGCCATTCAGTTCTAGGTATGCAGTTTTAGAAAAAACATTAACAATTTACTTACCCATATATACAAGAAATGTCAATCACAACATCTATCATATCGCAGCAGAGCTCATAAGTTTGCATATCCACTGGAGTACTGTCCGTTGCAATATAGATCTTACTAACTACATCAAATAAAAATGCTTTTTCAATCCCGGAATTCTATTATAGAAGAAAAGAAATAAAAATAAAATGGAAACCATGTCTTCAAGTTAATACCAAGCTTTTTTGTTCCCCTATTTGCCTGTTATACAAAAGCTAGGCTGAAGAAGTGGAAGTTAAATTGCAATCAAGCTCATTTTGAAAGAACCGTACATACAGCACTGTCGTGTTTGTAGCAAACCATGATGCTCACAGACCTTCCAACAGTTTCTGCCTCTGAGCAGCCATAATGCCAAGTTACACTCCCAAACTTCCACTCTCTAGAAAACATCTAGAGACATTACATTTATTTTCAGTGGAAAATGCTGGGGGGGAGGGGAAGTCCTTCAAGATGAAGGTTTTGAGGTTTTGATTGTAACAATGGACATAAAAAGAGAGCTGTCATTTAAAGTTATTCTAGCAGGACATCTAAGAAGGTAGAAACAAGGAAAAGAAAAAGTTGATGGACAAAGGCGACAGTAGCGTTCAGGAATTAATTTCTCAAGGAAACTGAGAAATTGTCTCATCAGGGTCTGTAGCTGTTTTACTGTTCTGGTTCCTTAGAACATCTTTTAGGATCACAGGAGAAACACCAGTATTTTATCAGTACTCTTTCAGTTTTCGTGTAGCATTGGTGGTTAAAGCCATGTTTATAATGCTCAGGCTTGCTAATGTGATGACAGCTATGTTCCTGTCATCCTGCCAAGCTGATTAAGACTCTCTCCATCCTAGAGATGTATCATATTCGCAGCTCTCAGAGGCTAGCTAGGAATGCTAGCTCATACTCTTTGTGTAGATAAGTAAACTGCCAAAAGCGTCTACTTCCTGGAAAAAAAAAAAAAAGGAAAAAAAATGTGTACTGTTTAACTGAGAACAGTAGCTTTGCTTGCTGGTATCAAGGGATTGCACCTGGGCAGCTGTCCCAGCATGAACACAAAGGGCAATTTCCCAGTACTGCTAAAACTCAAGCTATGAAATATGCTTCAGAATCCACCTATACAAAGAAGAGAAGCAACTTTCTTCCATAAAACCGAATTTTCTCCGTACATGGGCTTCCCTTTTCAATAGGGTTTGGGACTACTGCCACAGCAGCTTTGTAACTACAAAAAACCCAGACTGAGAACCCCTAACAAGTTTTAATAGCTTCAGCTTCCTTTGCAGTTACAGAACTTTTTGTTTTTCTTCTTCTTCTTTTCTAAGTCAACTATTTAACACATAGTTAAGAGACTAAAGTGACCCTCTCACTTTCCAAATTTCCTGACACAGATAGAAAAATTTCAACCCCAAGTATGCTATTGAACAATGGCCAGGAATATTTTGGGCATTTTCTTCTTAAAAAGGCTTGGAACTAGATGATCTTTGAGGTCCCTTCCAATGCTAACCATTCTATGATTCTATGAATTCTGCCACCATCGCACACACAGCTAAGGCTGGAAACACCCATCTGTAACAACAGAGTATAGAGGTGAATTTCTTGCATTTCGTTATGGAATAGACTCTATGAGTGGCACATTTCAGTAATTCATTAATAAAAGAAATATTCAAAACAAAGTATAAACTGTGGATACCTTAGGTACACAGGCTGAAGTACAAGGACAGTCACAGAGAACTGGGTTTGTTCAGCCTGGAGAAGGCTCGTTGCTATCTACAAATACTTAATGTAAGGGTACACAGAAGACAGAGCCAAACTCTTTTTAGTGCTACAGTGTTGAAGGACAAGAGGCAAAAGGCACAAGATGGAATTCTGACTTGATACAAGAAAAAGAAAAAATTTAGCACGAGAGTGATGAAGCACTGAGAGAATGCTGATCTGAGAGGTTGTAGAGTTTCCATCCTTGGAGATACACAAAGCTGGACTGGACTCAGCCACGAACAACCTGCTCTAACCAGCCTGACTCTGAGCAGGAGCTGGTCTCTAAAGGTCCCTTTCAGCCTATATGGCTCTATGAGTCTAAGTTATTTGAGCAGGAAGAACAAAAATACATGCATATTGTTATGGTTTGAAGAACCCACAACAATTTATTGTCATGATCCTTCCCCACCTGGGAAGGGGAATCAGGAAAAACAATGAAACCCCGATGGTTGAAATATAAACAGATTTAATAGGACAGTACTAAATAATTAACATTAATAATAATAAAGAAGCAAGATTGATGCCGATACCAATATAAAACATACAAGGATTATACTCAGCCCACTCTATCAGTAGGAAGCTGTGCACTCCCAGCAGTGTACAGCAAATGTGGGACACTGAGTGCTATGGCTTAAGGAGGAAGGGAAGGCTTCAGGGGTGTGGCACCAGGGCAAGAAGTTCTCAAGATTGCAGCAATCATAGAAGAGAAAAACTCCTCAGCAAACTTTCTAATTTATATTGAATGTCATGTTCACAGTATGAAATAATTCTGTTGGCCAGCTTGGGTCAAGTGCCCAGGTCTCACTCCTCCTTGTCCCTGCACCTGGCAAGCTTGAAAACACTGAGACCTTGAAACCTGAGTACCATAGCTGGCTATAAAGTAAGTATTTTCACAAATAGAGATACTAGAATCTTCTAAAAATGCAGTTTTCCCAAGCACGGGAAGAGAAAGTAGTCCTGTGTTGCTCAAACCAGGACACATTTATTTTGGTTATTCTAGACACATGTGATAGTTCTGTAATTTTGATTTTCAAATAACAATTCTGACAGCACCTCCCATACTTCAGCAGATGATGTCAAATATCATTAATTGCATAATTCACCTGTAGATATCATATTACTATATAGCCATAATTCATTGCCGAAATACATATTTGAAAATACAAGTCATTTTAGACAAAAGAAGTTGGAACTTGAGCCCTGTAGTGTCATTCATGAGAAGTCAACTATAAAATTTTGTATTATATAGAGACACAGAGTGATAATTTCAGCTGTACAGTTAAGATGTACATTAAATTATTAAGATGCCAGTGACAATATAATAACAGAAGGCTGGAGCACCTCTCCTATGACAACAGGCTGAGAGAGTTGGGGTTGTTCAGCCTGGAGAAGAGAAGCCTCTGAGAAGACCTTATAGCAGCCTTCCAGTATCTGAAGGGGGCCCATAAGAAAGCTAGAGAGGGACTTTTTATAAGGCCATGATGCGATAGGACAAGGTGTAACGGCTTCAAACTGGAAGAAGGGAGATTTAGACTGGACATCAGGGAGAAATTTTTCACTTTGGGGGTGATAAGGCAGCGGAACAGGTTGCCCAGGGAAGCTGTGGATGCGCCATCCCCGGAAGTGTTCAAGGCCAGGCTGGATGGGCCTTTGAGCAACCTGGTCTAGTGGAAGGTGTCCCTGCTCATGGCAGGGAGGTTGGAACTAGATGATCTTCAAGGTCCCTTCCAACCTAAACCATTCTATGATTCCATTTAACAATGAGAAGTGATTTTTCCATCTCAGAACTCTGGCTGCTGCAGCCTTCCTGTACCCACAGTGACAGTTTCAAAGGCTTTCATCCTGAGATGTTTGCTGTGCCAGCAGTCATTGTCTGCTAGTAAGGGCAGAACTTGATGTCTTAAGTTAAACCATGCTCGTTTTCAGTTGAAACTAATACACCTGCTGAGAAACTGGCACATATTTGCTTCTGTCGAACCTTTTATGATGACAGAGACTTCGGTGAAAGGGTAGGATGGACTGCCAGGAGTAGTAACCACTAAATTGTACCCAAATGACTTCACAGATTTCATTTGCCAGGGGTTTTAGTACAACTTTAACCGAAAAAGCAAAGGATTTGTCAGAATGTTTGTTACAAAATTGTTCAAGGAAAAAAAATACCAGTAGAAACAATAATTACAAGTCATAAAAAAATCAGGAAATAGTAGATAAAAATACTATTCAAAGAGACATTATATCATTAACGCTCAGTCAGGGAAAATGACGGTGAAATCAACCGTTTCTGTTACTAGAGCAGGAGGGTTCCTTATTAGAGAAACAAAGGCCAACAGTTGCCTTATGCAACTGAATGAAATGCTGTCATTGATGGCAATGAGAGGAGGGCCAGAATAAGCAATAGTCATCTCTGACACAACCCTACAGTTTGGAAAGAAGATGTGACATGTGCTAGAAGCTCTATCAAGCACTCCAAAGCAATGTAACAGTATTCCATGGCTAATCTGAACCAAGAGAGTCATTGCGAAAAATCTTCTGCAATGAATATATGAGATTTTATTTTGGACAGGTAAAAACCATGTGGTAGCTGAAATTCCAATCATGTTTCTCAACTATATTGGGTTTGATAAAGCAGGCAGTTTCTATTCTTTAAATGGAATGGGTTCAGTAAAACTGGTAGTGTTACTCCAATTCCCAGGTGTAGGTAAATGGGCCTATCTTTTTCCATCTTGAAAGTATGAAAAGTAAGCCAAAATTTGGCCCTAAGAAAGTAACTTTTAAAAGAACTTACCAGTCACAGTTAGGAATGAATTTTGGACAGTTATTAAACAGGTCTTGCAGCAAACAGTAGACTTAGTTAATGGATTTTAAATGCGACATTTGAATTTACAGATTATGAAATTTAAATCATTAAATAAACAAAGCTCCACTTTATTTTATTTTTCCCATGGTAACTCATTGGGTTTTTTTAACATATACTTATTAACATCCCTCAAAAAAAATCCAACAACCCTAAAATGAAAATCCACATTCCTGTGTCACACAACTTGATTGCTTGGTAAGGCCACAGTAATTAAAAAACAGACATCCTTCTATATGAAGCTGATAGAGTGTTAGGTAAGATTTACATGGGGTTTGAATGCCAAATCAACTGTTATTTTATGCTTTACAGGTAGTTACGTTAAAGAATGTAGAAGCAGTATTATCACACTGATGGTTCCTCAAACATACAAGCTAACACACTGTGGCACTATAAAGTTAGGCAAAAACCTGCTGTGAACTTAAAGAGTGATCACAGATCTATTTTTGTAATCATCAGCTTTTCATGTTGGAAGTCTTCATGGCATAAACGAAAGCAAATCCTCATGAATATTGCTGCAAAACCCGAACTACAACACCAGTACACCCACACTTTGATATCTAGCACACTGGCTTCCTGAGGTAAGGCATGACCAAAATCCATGTCAAGATTTGTTGTCACTAAGTTGCTAAAGTAAAGAGACACCCGCTAACTAATTCTACGCTGGAGAATGATGTTTAGTCTTCCTGTGGTTGCAAATAGAGGCATTCTGACTCTCCTGTCTACAGACAGAAGACACTCGTAAAAGCAGACAATAAGCATGCTGAGGACATAGTGACGTAGCTACACCTTGCTCTAGGTCATTAACAAACTGGATTTTCCTCTATTTGGAGCTAAGAAGCAGTTTGAGACTGTTTCCCCTACTGAATAGGGGAAATAGTGTACACCTCTCACTTTTTTTGGACTTCACATTCATTTGAAAGACTTGTTCTTCACTACAAATTACATTTGATATTCTAGATATTATTGGACTGCCTTCTGGGTGTACCAGACATACAAGCAACTATCATCAGTCGTTTAGGAAGCAGCTTGTGCTCGATTCATCTGGTGGTTTGGCAGAAATTCTTCACCAACTCCAAACAGTGAGGAGACCTCATACAGAGATCTGACTCATTATATGAGTGACTGGGGTGACTCTGGCACAAGGACTACCACGGAGACAGCTTTCTCTTTAAGACTGTGTCACATATTCAATATCCAACTGCTCCAGAACTGTTGTCATCACTCCTTCATTACCTTCCTGTCCTAAGTGGAGTTCATGACTGGATGATAACTGGTACATGGTCCAGTCATTTTTGTAGAAACAGATCTTTGTAACAAACCATTCATTATGAAATAGCATCATTTGTTGCCCAATAGTAAGAGAATAAGTTGTGGAAAGATCTTCCTCTAATCGTAGCCCTTCCTTTCAGCAACACATCCAACTTTTCTCTCTATTTTCACACCCTACACTGAGAAACCGTGAAATCTAATTTTATCTTGCAGGCTGTTGAATGATACTAAATAATTTCATTACTTCAAAATCACAAAAAGGCAGCACAAAATACCTTCCTTAGTAATTGAAGCTTGACAAATTAATGCTATATCCAAGTGCAAAATTAGAATGCTGTGAGAAAGGGTGCAGTTTCAGGAGCCACTATGACCTAATTTAACAACCACCAAACGGGGAGTTCTTCCTTTTCACAACCTATTCGCTGTGTTCCCCTCTGCTCATTGCCCCATGTCCCCATCTTTTATCTTGTGCCAAAACAAGAGCATGTTGGACTCCTTCATGACCTGCTTTTAACTAAATTCAATAGTGCATTAGTGTACATCAAAGTGACTCCATGAGGGAACAGGTGAGTGCCAGAACCAGTACAAAGGAGAGGAAGGGACCACACATACAGGAACAGCGGAGCAAGCAATGACCTCTACAGTGATAACAAGCCACTAGATATACAAAGCTTTCTAATTGGCCTTAGGAGTAACTACGGAAGCTGTGACAGTTGTGATGGACTCTACCTCTAAAAATTTCAAGACGAGAAGATTTTCTTAAGCAGGTTAAACTTCGATACAAAGTAGAATTAATTCTAGGAAGGACTACAGACAGCTCTACATAAGAGGTCAGACTAAATGGCATTCCTTGAAGAATTTATTTACACAAATTTTAAGTACTACTTAAACAAATGCATGCAGCACAGACCTTTGCAATATTCAGATTAATGTATGAGCAGAAAAGTGATGGCTGCTAACCCACTTTATGTGATTCAGGAAATACTGTGGGTATCTCAGCAGCTCAGCAACACTGTTTAACAGACAGGGAGGTGAGGCCAAGCAATGCATGTGGGTGCATTTCAACTAAGTTTTGATAATTTCTCTGAGAGTCCACGTTGCTCATAGTCTCTCAGAAGGCAGAGAACACAGTATCTGAACATGCATGTCGGACACAGCTGCATCTACACACAAAGTATATAACAAGTACTTACTGAAATAAAGATGTTAAGCAGGTTTTCCAGTGTTGGGAGCTGTGGAATCAGTTTCTGTACCACTTTGCTAAATGCTTCAAATATAGAATGATCATATATGCTTGTCAGATAAAAGCTGGAAAAAAATGTCACCACATTTTCCTTTTAGCCACATACTGTGAACATGATGTACCTTTCATAATATGAGTGAAATGAAATATTGTCAAACAGCAAGTGCCTACACTTATGCAATTACTCCTTGTGATCAGAAGTCACGCGTTATGATTGAAGCATAGGGCTTCATCTCTATACAAAAAAAAACCCTAGACACTGCAAACTAGACCTCAACATAGAACTTCTTCAGGATGCAACTCCCACCTTGGTCTTCTTACGAAAATATTTTTCAAATTGCAGGAGAGGAATATTACTGAGTATGTCTGTTGTGATCTACTTTTTGAAAGCTGTGGACCTATTTATCAATGCAATGATGCAGTCAAGTTGTTAAGAGCTTGAAAGAGCTGGCATGTTCACAGAGCAAGTCTCTTTAATATATTTGTATTTGGCTTTAAGTGCTAAGAAACAACAACTTGATGTCCTCTAGTTCCCAGTCTGCAGAAGTCCACTATTTTTCATTATTTGCCGCAGTAATCTGCTTTATCAGCGGACATAAGGTAAAGATAAAGCACTTGTCTTCCCAAGTGGCTCCAAGCAGGCTGCAGCAGTGAGGACTAGTGATTGGGAGGGGACTGTGAGGCAGAAAGGTTTCAAAGAAGACAAAAATGATGTAGGTGGCATATACACTCTACTGGCTGGAGCTCTACTGGTCGCTGCCACTGTCCAAGCAACTTATTTCAAGACAGCAGCTGCAGCAAAAACTTGTACGACTCTGGAGTATTTGTTATCTGTTTTTAAGTACATCTCCTCTCCATCTTCCCCTCCAAGACAGCAATCAGAAATAAGGTACTTTGTTTGGCTCAGGTCAAATGCAATGTCTTTGATTATCCTTTTTCTTCATGTATGAAAAGCTCGTTGTCAGCTACTTCAAGAGAACAGAAAATGGTAACTTGTCAAATAAGCTGCTCTCCTCTTTAGGATTCTCTGCACAGCAGCTTTTCTCACCTGAGGTGAATCTTCTCCAGTCCAGCATCTGCAAGGTCATCATTTGCCCTCTGATGAATATCTCTCTGCGTTTCAATCTTATGATCATCAGATAAACCATCCACTTTATGGATAAAGATTTCAAAGTTGATATCCGGATTCACTTTATAGGCTCTGGTCACAGTAAGATGCAGCCGAGCTAATGCTTCCATATAATCATCCTAATGAAGGAAAAGGAAAAGCTACAACTGTAGGACAGTTCTTAAAAAAATATATAAAATTTTATGGTACTTACTTTTAGACAATGCTACAGTTCAACAAAAGCTTATTTTTTTAATTTCTTATAAGTAGAAGCCTGAGACTACATCCAGCATGTGCACCAATCTCCTGCTGTCAGCACTTAGGAATCTGAGATGTTAAAACAAATTAGTTAACATTTGAACATACTGCAGAGACAGATTAAAAATAACCAAACAGCTCCTCAAGTTTTAATGACCTTCTTTTAGTGTGTGTTTGTGATGTAAGTAAAGTCATTTATTTACTTTGAAAAAAATCTATGCTTTCCAATCCATTTGTCTATTGCTGAAGAAAGAAAAGAAAAAGGTAGCTTAAACCACTTTTTTTTTACCTGAGAATCAATAACAAATATCAGTGCTCCAGTGCCTCTGAAAATCATCTCATAGTCAAACGTAGGGTCAAAGAAGTCAATTTGCCCAGGAAAATCCCATATCTGAAAGTTGACAAAGGAGCTGTTGGAAACATCTTCTCTGCAGATCTTGTTTGTGCTCTCCAAGAAGAGAGTCTCATTCGGCGACATTTTGTGAAAGACAACTTTCTGAATGGAAGACTTCCCACTTCTTCTCAATCCCATAAGCAGGATTCTTGGCTTAACTTCAGTACTGAAGGGATCATTGAAATCCAAAACTGAATAAAATCACACAAGAAGAAAAGTAATATACTATGGCAATATAATTAGTAACTGCCAGATAACATGCATTTGACATTTATTTTCATGACATTTGTACTTGGATATCTGCAAATGTTACCAATTTTTAAGCTTAGGGAGCAGTGCTACAGGCATTTTATCTGGAATTATTTGTCCCTTAGGCTATACAATCAGAAAATCTACTTCTCATCTGTAAGACAGTGACTGCAAAAGGCTTGATCGCCCAGTTCATATGTGAAAAATGTGTTGTCACACACAGACATCCTAAAATACCTAATTTTACTCTAACACTATTCCACATACATTCTAACCCAACTTTAAAAGGCTTTAATCCGGTAACAAATACCCTTGTCAACTGATAGCCACATCACGCTGCTGGAAGAAAGGAGTACATTTGTGTTAGATTTGTGTGATCTTCCTAAGGCAACATGAGGGCTTCCTTCCTGTTTAATATATAAATAAATAAATAAATATCACACATCCCAGGAGCTATAGGAAGAGGACGATTCAGCAGGCACACAATTATTCTATGTTTGGACTTACAACACAGTACTGAGCTCACAAGGACTCCTTTTCTAAGGTGGTTAGGACTTCACCTGCTATTGAATAATTTGTGTTACTATCTGTAAAAGTTTGTTATCCAATAAATAACATTACAGCATATCCCCTGCCTATTTGCAAGACAAAGGTCTGGGAACACAGTGATTTCACTGTGTTACCTACCCCAGTTTGAAATGGCTACCACTAAATCAGAACATTTTCTAGTGCTGATGTAGTTATATTAGCATAAAGGTAGTTATGGGAGTAAATTATACTGTTATATCTGTAAGCACATGAATGTACAGCTATCCACACCTGTAAGCACACCAACTTCTGTTTTGGGTATCCCTAATCAAAGCAGTTACAATACAGTCTCAATTGCTGCACTTAGTTGGCCTATAACTTTGAAATGTCCAAGCTGAAGACGGTACTGCACGTAGATGTGAAAAGCTTGCAAACACCTCTGTGATATCCTGTCTGCAGCATCAAACACAAGCAACGCAAAAAAAAAAAAAAAGAAAAAAAAAAAAGAGTTGTCAGTGTTAAATCTGCAGAGTAAGGCTCATAGCACACAGTGGTCAGGTTTAAAAAAATACTGATCAGACCACAGGCTAAACACACTAGCTGTCAGGCAGACCTTCTCCCACCCACTAAGGTACAGATTATTCAACATTATTCAGAGCACAACATAATTGCCTTTCTTTGTCTTTTTCTGCTGGGATAAATTTTGAATTGCAGAAAATCAGCACACATTTGTTCGTACACATCCTTTCTGCATCTCCCTGCATACTTCAAGGGATCAACTTTACTCCAAAAGTTTGAAAATCTAAAACAAGAAACCTCAGCAACGACAACTTGAGCCTGTCAATTTATTACATAGCTTTATGGGCTGAAAAACATGGAAAGCTTGAAGGAATCCATTGCCTTGAAGCATGTTTTGCACCCAAGGGTTGTGATCACATCCAATCTCTTGTGTTCCTCAAGCTTCACTCAACTTTCAGAAACACAAGAGCAGGACATACCTGCCAAGAGGGCACAGAACCTCATTCACATCTGTTTGTGCTTCCTGAGCCTCAGATACCCAGAATTAGGGCTTCTCAACTGAAGGTCTTGCGGTGTTAGCATAAGACATCCCTTGGCACCATCTACTGGCTTGTGAGTGGTTATGCCACTCAGTGTGGGCCCATGTCACCACAGTGACTGACAGGCACTGAAAACTCATTATTGGTGGGATCTTACCCATTTTAAATACATTTGAAAGGCCTTGACAGGTATTACCACTTAACTGTGCACTTGTGAATTATCACAAACACTGCCAGGCTGGAGCAGTGCACAAATGAAAGTCCTTCAAGCAGAATAGCAACAGGTAACTTCATAAGAATCTCATCCCCCTAACGCAGCAATGGCCAGCTTCTGCTGATCCACAGACAACAAATTTGGGAATTAATAAACTACAGTCAACACGCTACACCACTCTTCCTGTCAACCTGAACCATTATAGGACCCTCCAGTGGCTGCAACAAACATGTACCTACAGTACTTCACACCAATGAGGAATAATAAACATCTGCTCTAGAATGATGTAAGAGTATTTTATTTGGAACAGTCTTGTCAATAAAGCAAACCAAAGGTACAGGATTTAATGGTGTTTCCTCCACCCCATTCTCTTCTTTAGCACACAAATTTTCCAAAGCTGCCAAATGTATAGTTGCAATTTCATTAACGTGCACATATCCATACCGCATGCAATTTGCATTTTCACCATCAAAAGGGAAAATAATTTATTGAAAGCTTTACAAGAACTAGTTTGAATAAAATACTTTATAAAGGTATATAAAGAACAGTCTTCTGGTTGAGGCACTATCACACATCTAAAAAAATTTTTAAAAATCCCATTTGCTCTGATTGAAACAGAACTTACAAAGTCAAATGTGCTACGGATGTGTACTTTGTGTCCCCTTCCTCTCCCCACCACAATACCACCAACTTCCCCCTGTATGTCTTATGACATATCCTCCAAATAACAGATATGACATGCTGTGGCTGATCTGCAGCTCAACACATGCTGATTGTCCAGACCTATACATGTGCATGCCGGTTTGCCAGCTGCTGCCACAGAGAACGCAGACATTTGCTCGCTTGTCCCTCTGAGAACGCTTTCATTTGGGTCTCTCCTTTCTTCTGAATGCCAGCCTTCATCAAACTTGTGGGAACTTAATCATCTTTGAGACATCTTTCATTCAAATTCGGTTGAATGTAGACAGCAGTTTCCAAAGTTCTGATCAGTGATGAGACAACCAGAAGACAGGCTACCTACCTCTCTTTTCTTTAAGAAATAGGCTAAAAACTTAGAAGTATTTAAAAAAAAAATCAATAACTTGGGATTTTACACTGTTGTTGTACTAAATTATTCCAGGCTGTTAGGTTTTTATGGACTGTAATACTTACTAGAAAGAAATTGCTTTATATTAAAGCCATACTAAAAAAAATACAGTTGCAAGTGCAAAGAGAGTTACTGATGAGAAGAATGAACACCAGCTCTTCTGCTAGTAAGACTGTTACTTAGCTTTTGAAATCCTGCCAGTTCAAAGACAGGGAAATGTAGATGAGTATCATCCAAACCTGACTCGATAGCAAGGCTGCTATTGCACTTTCCTCTGAGACAGAGTTAAGAGATTACCTTATATGTAAAGGAATTGGATGATGCGCTGCCTGCCCACATTCCTTTGCAGAGTACATGACAACTCCTTCTTTAATTTGCCACAGAAATGCCAGTAGATGTATCACTGCAACTTCCCAGACTAGGTTACCAAGTGAGATCATAATATGCCTAAAAGAAACACTGAACTCTTCTCTATTCTGTAATGGGAAAGAGAATTTTCCCTATTGTGAGATGCAACACATTTCCTGCTTCCTTCCCTTGTACGAAGAGTGTATGTTATAAAATGCCAGTTTCTAATGCCTATCAACAGTTCTTTCTATTTCAACTTTTCTAAGCAGCCATAAAGAACAGAAGTCACACTGGTTAGAGGCCATCCAAGTACTCACAAATCGAACTTAACAAACCCAAAAGCACTTTCCTGACAGAGAAGCACTCATCTCCTTACAAAATGTCTTTAATTGCAGTTGTGTCTTTGCTTAGGGAGTGCAATTTGTGTGCATTGCAACATGCATGAGAGCCCAGCTCTGAGGAGTTAACTGAGAACTGCACGTAGTAGTCCTGCCCTTTCTCACCAGGATGCACAGTACACAATGGATACTCTAACTCTCCTTCATGCTATTAGAGATATTCATTGATAAATAGAACAGTTTTTGAAGCCCATCCTGAATTCCACATCAATTGCAATTAATCGTCAGAGACTATCAGTGCTTCACAGGCACATGCGATGGGGATGGCACGTTGGAAGGTGTATTTGTAGATCTCACCAGTTTTCAAACATCCAAACAAAACATTGCAGTTCATCTGCTCAAGTAATGTCAAGCCAAAAGAAATTATTTTGCTCACGTTACCGTCCATAAGGTAACAAGCCTCTGAGTCTAGTTTTAAACTAATACAGCTAATAATGATTTTTTTTTTCACACTAATGCAATTATGTTATTTTAAAGTTTGAACCTTTTTTTTGTATAAAGGAGAAATAGCAGTCCCAAACTTTCCACTCATGTACCTTCAAGCCCATTGACATCACAGCATTTCCAGTACCGTGACTGTGATATTTGCAGCACTTTGGAGTGTTGTCGAGACAACAGCCTTACAAAACACATTCAATTAACATCTTCAATGCTAACAGATGGCCTGAGCCTAAAGAGTTAACAGAAAAAACTTATATGCAATCAAGAAAGCTGTTCAGCTACTGTGGGTTCATAAACGTTGCAGAAATGCCTGGTGGAAGGAAATTCTTGCGGCTAAAGAAGACTCAGAACCAGAAGACCTGGTTCCACTCTGCCACAAGTGTGGCACTCCGCAATCATGTCTTAAAGCTACTTCCTTGGACACTCTGCAGAGTGTTGCCCTGCTTCTAAATACTTTTTAATTGCAGATATCAAAAATATGACTAGGCTTTACGTAAACTAAGAGCTGTAAGGTCTCTGAGTATGACCCTATGTGTAGAGTAAAAAGATTAAGAAGAGGATAAGAGCTGTGGTTTCAGCATTCAGGCTGGAGACAAGAAACCAGTACAGGGTGAGAGATGACCAATATGAAGTTTTGAAACCTCCCGTATGCCTACAAGCACAAATTATTCTTTTAATTTTAAGCTTGGCTTTTTCCTTCACTTTAAACAGCCATGCATCAAAGCTGTTATCCTTATATGGCCTTTTCCATTTCTTCTTTGTGGAAAAGTGGAGGCTGTGACACTGAATTTTGGACTACTTACTCTACAGGTCCAGGAAGAGAGAAGACAGTAACTGGGAAAAGGAAAGCCCCTTGCCCTGCAGCCCAGTGTTAAACACACAAAATACAGAGCCGAATCCCAAGCCCCTCCATTACAGATGCTCTGTACCTCTTTCTGCAGAGGCTTCAGAATGAAACAGAAAGCCAGGGGATCTGGACTGTTAAAACGGACCTTTGTTTTAATCCTGTGTAAAAAAGATCCCTGCACGGACTGTATTCTCCTGCTATTCAGGATGCAAAGGTTTGTTTCTGTTAAGTACAATATTCTGCTGTTACTATGAAGAAGCAATTGAAATTAGCAGTCTAACAAAGTGACTATTGAAAAATATCCAAATAAATTCCTCTGAGGACAGAATATGGATTACTTCTCTACAGAAAATGCTGTTAGTTTAGCACTAAAGAAATATGCTAAAATATATTATCGATGCATCAAAATAGAGGCATTTTTTAGCAGTTTCAAGTAAGACTTTAATTAGTCTCAGCTACAGCTCTTACAATGTAGCATTCCCACAGCCTTCAATCATGAAGGCTTATACTCAAAGCAATGACCTTCTCCCCCTCCCCAAAATTGCCTTAGTCAGTGGGATACCTCCCACAGCAGCCTGTTGGACTGGGCCTCTAAGGAGAAGGGTTCTGCATGCTAATAATCAAAGTAGCCTTAAAACATGTGGCCTTTTATTGTGCTCTTATAAAAAAGCAATCCTTTTTTTCGCCCTGAGACACTGAGAGCTTTCCATGCTCCTTTGGGAAATACCTCTCAGAAGAATGAATTCAGGCTCTGAATGAAAGCAACAGCTGGCATCGCCTCTTTTTACTGAATGAGGCTGCTTTTCCTGGTAAGCCTGTCCTTCCTAGCATCACCATCCATGCTGACACGGGTACGCAGCGAGTAACACGGGTCTTCATATGCACAGACACACGGACAACAGGCATTTAGCGGAGTCTGCCACTGTGGGGACTGACATTCACAGCTGCAGAGCAGTCCCGGACAGGGAGCTGCGTGTTGCTGCTGCCTTTTATAGCCTGACACCCAACCACCCCCCCGCCGCCTCCTTGGCACGCTCAAGGCACATCACCAGGCTGTGGCCACTAATAACTAATAACTCTCACCCCAGACATGGAAAATACTGAAAGGAGGTTACCCCCCCCCGCACTCCTTTTGCCTCCTCCCTCTCTCCCCCAACGCTTCACCCAACCTGTCAGCCCTGCTCCCTCCTCGGAGCTCCCCACTCGCTCTCACCCCACGGTAGCGCCCAACGAGCGCCCCGTCCCCACGGTCACCTCCGCAGCATCCCCCGCTCAGCCTGGCCTCTTACCACTCACCCCCTTCCCCAGC
>NW_009648955.1:5487742-5490999 GCF_000708025.1 Charadrius vociferus
GGCGGTGCCCAGCTGTGCCAGTCCACCCCACCGAAATTAACTGCTGGTGGTTTTATTACAGGTCGCCCCGCCGGCCGGCCGCGGGGTTAGTCAAGTCCTGCAGCCTCACCCCGGGGCTCTGGGGGCCCTCCGGCATCACCCCCACACGCGCCTCCGGCCTCCAGCACGTGGGAGGTGGCGGGACTTGGGCAGGGCCTGCGTCTGCCCCACGCTGCTCAGCTGGTGGGTCCACCATGGGGGCCAGATGGTGCCGGCAGCGCTGCTGTAGCAGTGAAAGCCATAGTAGTGGAAGCTCCTTGGAAGAGGATGGGATTTGGAAGCCCCTGACAGGCTGAGGTGCGCTCAGCTGGCCACCATTGCTTCCTCCAGACCTGCACCGTGAAGACAGACGTTCTGCCCCGCAGCCAGGCCTCTTCTCAGGCGTTCCCAGTGCCGCTCTTGTCTTGTACAAGCCTGAGCACTGGAGCGTGTGTGTTAGCCCCTGGCTGTCATCCCCTGCTGCCCGCTGTGATGACTGGCAGCTGAGTTCCCGATTCTCCAGCAGCACGTTTTCCTCTGTTTCTGTTTCTCTCTTACTGCTTCTTCCTGTCCCGTTCTCCCTCCTTGTGTTTAGTATAATGGTTGGACTTATGTTTGGAATCTCCACGTGTTTCCTGCAGCTGATTGTTTTCCCATCTCTATGCTGCATTCCGGTGTCTTCTCGTCACCAGGCCTTCCAGGCTGCACTAAGCCACTTGAGATAATGGAGGCACACTTTTGTCCAGAGTGGGGGTAAGAAATCCCCCTCTCGTGTTCCACATCATGGCAAATCTGCCAATACCTGAATTTATCGAAATGCCTTTCTTTATTCTTAATTTATCAACCTGCTGGGAAGTTTTGCTTGAATAGATTAACAATGTACCAAAAGATTATGGGAAACACTTAAAAATTAAACCCCTTACAAGGAATTAGGACTTAAGTTTGGAGCAGGAATTTTTACCTGTCATGTTTTCAGCATTGTGTCTTGGGTCAGCCCTGGGAGACATTAATTTGCTGAAAACTCCTGATGGGAAGAGGAGGAGAGTTTCCAGGTCCATAATGAAGGACCATCTATCTCACTCACTGGATGACCACATCTGCGCAGAAAGAGCTATGAGGTTTTGAGGCTGGCTACGGGAAATGGGTCTTGCCTAGAAATCTGACTGTATGAGGTTTCTTTTATACAAAGAGCTATTAAACATCACAGTGAGAAAGAGAGAATAATTTGGAGATACGAAAATACTAAATCAGGGTGTAGAAGCTCAGGAATGACAGCACTGGTTGCAATGCAGCACTTCCCACAACACCGATGTCAGTGGCCTCCTGGTTGACCACAGCTTTGGGTTCAAAGCCATGTAGACTCCAGGCCTGTTGCCAGGTAAGTTTTTAGAGTAGGGCTGAAGCGCTTCTGCCAACCCCTTGGCGATACAATCTGTCATGGGCTCTACGTAAGCTTCAGGACTTGTTCCTCCTCTGTCCCTTTGCCAGCAAGTTGTTCTCTGTCCCCTCTGCACCTGGCCTTTTTCTTTCCTACTTTTTCTTTTCTCAGGTCATTCAGCTTTGAAGCCTGTTACGCATAGTGAAACAGCACCCAGCCTTCAGTCACGGGACTTGTGGTAATGGCAGGTAGACAAGGGGTTGAGTTTTTGAATATATGACCTGTATAATATTAGATGTGACTGAACTTTGTCTGTGGGGAGCTGCAGTTCATAGACACAACAGACTTTCCGTTTCAGGCAACTGAGAGAATCCCTCATGATTTCTTTTCCCAACAGAAAAAAAAAAATCCGGAAGAAAACAAAATTGGCTGTCTGGATTAAAAAAGGTTAATGATAATTAAGCACAGGGAATGGTCCCACTGACATCCACACAATCGAGGGAGCCCGTCTGCGTCTAGGTTTGCAGGATCGTGACAGGGTCTCATCCTGCTTCTGTTAAAGGGGGAAAAGTCCCGTGAAATAGATTGGTGGCAAATCAGTGCCAAGAAAGCCTTTTTCTGCAAATGTGTTAACATCTTGTTTTTCAATCATAATGATCAAACATAGCCAAAGTAGTTCTGCAAACATTTACATATAGGGAACTTATTTAACATATAGCTTAACTGGTACTCACAGGAATATTTCCATTCCTACATCAGAATTTTACACAATACGAAGTAAAATTCCCATGAAGTGACCTATCTTGAATATGGAAACAAGCAAACAAAATTATAATGTGAGGAATCACAACATATTTTTATGTATTTTAGCAATAACCTTTTAATTTCAGTAATGACACCAGACTTTAGTGCTGTAGTTTTCACAAAGCTACAAAGCTTTGCTGAGGTCATAAAGGTGTCAGAACCCAAAATTCAGTCAGTAAATCTTTCCTGTGGACCACCAAGGGTTTTGATGTGAACCTATGGTGTGACTATTGCCACAGGATGATGAATACCATTGTAATCGCTTAGTGAAAAATGCTGAAGTAGAATCCCCTGCAAAAACATTCAAAAGAACGTATTTGTCACATAACTAGATGGTGCCTGTGATACTTCAACGTTTAGTTCATTTAGGGCATCATCCTGAGAATGGCTGTGAGCCAGAGGAACACCCTTTGAAAGCGATGTGCCCACGGGATCGGGCATTGTACGAGGACCAGCTTTTTGTTTTCTCCTTCTTCTTCAGATCCCGCTTTTATCATTTTACTCAGCCTACTCACACAAACTCCCTTCTCCTGTACTGGTGGCTACAGATGGTCCTGTCTGACTTGCCTCCCTACTGGTTTGTGAATTATGGATGTATACACGTAATTAATTGCCCACACATACACATGACTTGGGTGAACCGAAGGTCCCTGGGACCTTGTAACAGCTGGAGGGGTGGGTGAGGTGGCGAGCAGGCACAGCCAGCGTTCCAGTCAGCCCTCTGTGACCTTCAGCCCAGGCTCCCTGCTGGAGGGAAGGGCATCAGGCCCTTCCCAAAAGCGGTTTGGTAGCACTTTGGCTTCTACGCAAATTATTACCACAGAATCACAGAATGGTCAGGGTTGGAAGGGACCTCTGGAGATCATCTAGTCCAACCCCCCTGCCAGAGCAGGGTCACCTACAGCAGGTTGCACAGGACGGCATCCAGGTGGGTTTTGAGTGTCTCCAGTGTGGGAGACTCCACAACCTCTCTGGGCAGCCTGTTCCAGTGCTCTGCCACCCACAAAGTAAAGAAGTTCCTCCACATGTTAAGATGGAACGTCCTATGTTCAAGTTT
>NW_009648955.1:5491619-5514673 GCF_000708025.1 Charadrius vociferus
GGTCGCGGAGGTGGCAGGGCCGTGGGGGAGCTGCAGCGGGGGACGGGCCCTGCACAATCCGTGCTCAGCGCACGAGTAATTAACGTGTTTCCTTATTAGGGTCCGGGAGTAGGGTCCGGACGGGGATACCCCCCCTCTCCCCCGAGTTCATGCATACGCGAACTCTCCTGGGCTGCCGCATAGATCGGGGAGCCTGTGTTTAATTGCAGGTTTGGGGGGGAGTGTGTATAAACGAGGAGCCTTAAACGCTCTTGTTCCAACTTTTAAGGCTGCGTCTGATGAGAAATGGAAATCTGGCTCGAAGTCATCCTTCCTGTTGTTGACATCACCTGAAAACTCCACTGGAAATATTTCCAGTAGTTTACCCGCAACCAGCAGCATTCCCCCGAGGACTCCGCACCTTGTGAGTACGCGCTCGCCGCTGGTGGAGCGGTCTGGTGTGAGAAATCCATGGCCACGGCGTGTGATTGTTCTGCAGTGTTCGTTTTATTGCAAGCGTTAATAAAGGGCTTATCATGCCCTGGGGGGTTGTGGGCATTACAGCATAGGCTGTAGGCAATGCTCTGTGGTTTTTTTTTTTAAAGGCATAACCAATATCTTAGTGTTTTTGCAATTATGTTTGAAGTGATTGATTGGTTTTCTGTTCAGTGTTTCTTCGATACACATGATCGAAAGGACGTGTTGTCTGCTATAGTCTGCCTTTCATTCACAGGGGAAAAGCTGAGAGGGGTAGAAATATGTTACTAGCAAGGGGGATAGAAAGTGTCTTAATAGCAAAGGGGATCTTCCCTCCATTAGTTGTTTAAATGAACTTAAAATGTCCTACCAGTGTTAAAGGAGCAATCCACTGGGCAGTTCAGTAAATCTGTCTCTGTTCAAAGATGGAAAAATGTAACAAAGACTAAATTCTTATGCAGCATTAGTTAGGCAGGATCCTCTAGTAGGACAGTTTGAGCGCATGGCTTATTCAGAGGAGAATGCTATTTACTTAACTTGCTTGCTTTCAAACATGATGCGTTCGGGTGTGCAGCTAGTTTTATAACAACTTATTTTGGCAGGTTCAAGTTCCAAGTATTGTGTAATCTTCATTCTTTAGATACTTGGAAAACAAAGTGTTTCTGGAGATTATGATTATGTGTAAGATCCTCAGTTGCGTTGCAGACCACAAGACATAGCTTAATGACACTATATCAGAACTGAATAATAATTTCTGAGCAGAAAATACTAGTTACATCCACTGCATGTACCAAAACTGGATGGATACATAAAGTATTAGGCAGCTGCCTTTAGATTTCAGTGAGTGCTTAAGGTCTATAGAAATCCTTATTTAGATGCCTGGTATGTAGATGATGTATGCCTGTTTGTGTCAGTGAGCACCTATTAGTCTGCGAGAGTGGATGGGGATTCTGTAACAGTAGTAATCTCATTGCTTCTCTCCTTGTTGTTTGTTTGAAAAGAAACTAACAAAATTCAAAAGTGGCTTTGTGATAGTACTTAGTTGGGAAAGTTTTCACTTTCCCCTGCTTCTTGATATTTACTCAGAGAGTTCTATCAACCCCGTGTAGGAGACCGGCTTTGAACACTAGAAATGAAATGATCAGTAAATGATGGGTAAAAATACAGTGATTAACCTCCTGATCATCCAGGTGCTTTTCTTCAAGCTTTTTTGAAGAGCTCTTTTCTTTTTTGGGGGAAATGGAAACTGTGGGAAGCAGGCTCCACAAAGGGGTCTCCAATGTTTGCCAAGATAATGTAGTTGCAGCACCAGGCTTAGCATCATGCTCTGTCACAGGTGGCACGTTCTGGAGTTTGCACTGTCAAACTTACGATGTTCTTGGACTTGATTAGATCTTAATAAATCAGGTACTTGTAGGGCATCGTAATGAGCAATTGAGCCTTGAGCTGTATTTCTTCATTTATCTTCAGCTTCACTTCTGCTTAACTTTGCCAGTGAGTCATTTTGTGAGGTAAGAAAAAAAACATACTGCCCCTTATTCTCTAAATCTGTGTAATAGGACTAACAATATTTATCTGTTTGGATGGGTGGCATAACAATGAATATTTGTAAAGCACTTTTAGGTTCTTGAATTAATTATACCATCTGACAACTATGTTTTATTTATTTATTCTCATTAGTTTCAGATTTGCAATTCCTCTTTTTCCCTCAACAGTTAGGACTTTGGATGAACTTACAGAGAACTCATAGGCCTGTTTTTTCTTAGAGATACATCAGTGCAACATGTCACTAGTGGAAGTATTTTATTTAAAACCACAAATGAGGTGCCATATTTCACTGGTAAGATTGGCCTGGGGAGATATTTGTGAAAGGCATAAATGAATTGCAATTGCTTTGGGCAAATAAAAAAATGAAATAAATCATTTTAGCTCATTTTCATAGAATCATAGAATAGTTAGAGTTGGAAGGGACCTTAAAGATCATCTAGTTCCAACCCCCTGCCATGGGCATAGACAGCTTCTGCTAGACCAGGTTGCTCAAAGGCCCATCCAACCTGGCCTCAGCTTCCCTGGGCAATCTGTTCCAGTGTCTCGCCACCCTCAGAGTGAAGAATTTCTTCCTAATATCTATTCTAAACCTCCCCTCTTTCAGTTGAAGCCATTACTCCTCGTCCTATCACTACACTCCTTGACAAAGAGCCCTTCCCCATCTTTCTTGTAGGCCCCCTTCAGTTAATGGAAGGCTGCTATAAGGTCTGCCCACAGCCTTCTCTTCTCTGTTCCGAACAACCTGAACTCTCTCAGCCTGTCCTCATAGGAGAGGTGCTCCTCTGATCATCTTCATGGCCCTCCTCTGGACTCGCTCCAGCAGGTCCACGTCCTTCCCCCATGTTGGGGGCTCCAGAGTTGGATGCAGTACTCCAGGTGGGGTCTCACGAGAGCAGAGTAGAGGGGCAGAATCACCTCCCTTGGCCTGCTGGCCACGCTTCTTTTGATGCAGACCAGGATGTGGCTGACCTTCTGGGCTGCGAGCACACATTGCCAGCTCATGTTGAGCTTCGCATCAACCAACCTTTTATTTATTAGGGAAAGGCTTCTTCAAAAATGATCCAATCAAAACCAGTAGGTGTAGAGCTGCACTTTGGAAAGACCTCAGTCCGTAACAATATAGCAAGGGGCTAATTTTCTTCCCTGTCTCCTGTCCAGCTACGAGTACCCAACTTCAATGCATATCAGGATTTCACTTTTCTTTCTCACAACTGCTATCGATATGCTGTAACAAGCTATTCTTCAGCAGCACCTGCTAGCAGGGAGTGGAGTAGTCAAGAGAGAAGTAAATAAGCCCTTCCAAAAGGGTCCACAAGCTAGCAATGGTGTGCAAGAATATTTGCTATTATTTTACTCAGAAATTATTCAGGAGATTTTTTTCATCAGAATGCCATGTAAGGTGGATATACTGGTAGAGAATATGGTGTGTACGCTGTAGAGAATTATTGACAGGTTTATGAAAATCTGTTGTGTACATAGTTTCATCTGCTGAACACGTACACTCCTTTAGTACTGCGGAGAAATGTGATGGACTGAAGTGCAGCCTTACTTGCTATGTAAATACAGGTTATTTTAATTCTGTACCAGGATTTTATGGGATCAAATTTGTGTCTAAATAATTTTTTTTGGCTACTCAAGGGGTGTAAAAACCAACCTTCTAATCAAAACTCAGATTACGATCTAGATAAATAGTTACATGAGGCAAAGCAGAAACACCAATTCCAGTATCTCTGACAGCTCCAATTGCTCCTAGTGTCTGTTCAATTCTTTAGAGTTTTCTCAGCTTCTTTGAGAAGGAAATCTTAAAGGCACAGGAGCAGACCATCCCCATGTGCTGAAAGATGAGCTGGCAGGGAATAAGGCTGGCCTGGCTGAACAGAGAGCTTTGGCTGGAGCTCAGGAAAAAAAGGAGAGTTTATGACCTTTGGAATAAGGATCATGCCACTCAGGAGGACTACAAGGGTGTCAAAAGGTTATGCAGGGAGAGAACTAGAAGGGGCAAAGCCCAACTATAACTTAATCTGGTTACTGCTGTGAAAGACAATAAAAAATGTTTCTATAAACACATTAGGAACAAAAGCAAAAGGAGGGCTAAGGATAATAATAATAAGGCTCTATTCTTCATTGAGTGCGGGGGGAAACATAGTGACAAAGAATGAGGAAAAGGCTGAGCTACTTAATGCCTTCTTTGCCTCAGTCTTTAATAGCAAGACCAGTTGTTCTGTGGGTATCCAGCCCCCTGAACTGGAAGAAAGGGATGGGAAGCACAATGAAGCCCCCATAATCCCAGGGGAAGTGGTTAGCAACCTGCTACACCACTTACACACACACAAGTCTATGAGGCCGGATGGGATCCAGCTGAGGGTACTGAGGGAGTTGATGGAAGTGCTCACCAAGACACTTTCTATCATTTATCAGCAGTCCTGGCTAACTGGGAAGGTCCCAGTTGACTGGAGGTTAGTAAATGTGACGCCCATCTACAAGAAGAGCCGGAAGGAGGATCCTGGAAACTACACGCCTCTCAGTCTGCCCTTGGTGCCAGGGAAGGTTATGGCGCTCATCATGAGTGCCATCATGTGACATGTACAAGACAACCAGGTGATCAGTCCCAGTCAGCATGGGTTTATGAAAGGCAGGTCCTGCTTGACTAACCTGATCTCTTTCTGTGGCTAGGTGGCCCACTTAGTGGATGAGGGAAAAGCTGTGGATGTTGTCTACCTAGAGTTTAGTAAAGCCTTTGGCACTGTTTCCCACAGCATTCTCTTGGAGAAACTGGCTGCTTATGGCTGGGATGGGCGTACGTTTTACTTTGTAAAAAAATGGCTGGATGGCCGGGGCCAAAGAGTTGTGGTGAATGTAGTTGAATCCAGTTGGCAGCCGGTCACAAGTGGTGTTCCCCAGGGCTCAGTATTGGGGCCAGTTCTGTTTAATATCTTTACCAATGATCTGGACAAGGTGATCAAGTGCACCCTCAGTAAGTTTGCAAATGACACCAAGCTGGGCAGGAGTGTTGATCTGCTTGAGGGTAGCAAGGCTCTACAGAGGGATCTGGACAGGCTGGATGGATGGGCCGAGGCCAATGGTATGAGGTGAGCCAGCAGTGTGCCCAGGTGGCCAAGAAGGCCAACAGCATCCTGGCTTGTATTAGAAATAGTGTGCCCAGCAGGTCTAGGGAAGTGATCATCCCCCTGTACTTGGCACTGGTGAAGCTGCACCTCAAGTACTCTGTTTAGTTTTGGGCCCTTCACTACAAGAAAGACATTGAGGTGCCAAAGAAGAGCAATGAAGCTGGTGAAGGGTCTAGAGCATAAGTCTTAAGAGAAATGGCTGAGGGAACTGGGGTTGTTTAGTCTGGAGAAAAGGAGGCTGAGAGGAGACCTTATTGCTCTCTACAACTGCCTGAAAGGAGGTTGTAGAGAGGTGCAGGTCGGTCTCTTCTCCCAAGTAACATAATAGGACAGGAGGAAACAGCCTCAAGTTACACCAGGGGAGGTTTAGATTGGATATTAGGAAAAACTTTTTAACCGAAAGGGTTTTTAAACGTTGGAACAGTCTGCCCAGGGAAGTGGTTGAGTCATCATCCCTGGAGGTATTTAAAAAACGTGCTTAGGGACATGGTTTAGTGGTGGATTTGGCAGTGCTAGGTTAATGGTTGGACTTGATGATCTTAAAAGTCTTTTCCAGCCTAAGCGATTCTATGATTCTCTGATTCTGTCTTAGGTATTAGTGATACCGGACAAAAGGGGTATTTGCTGAAGTTGCTTTCACTGCTTTGGTGCTCAGAGGCTTAATATTTCTAAGGATTGGCAGACCTAAACTTACTAATAGTGAAAACCCTTTGTCAGCACATTATAGAGCATTAGATTCTGATTACCTTCACAGTTTGCCTTCCAAAAGTATAACACTTTGGGGGAAAAAATTATTTTTTCAGCCATCAGTTAAATGAGAAATACATGTTTTTTAAAGCAACTATGATTTTAGCATCTTGCTGAGAACTTTAATCTAGATGTTTGGCTGAAATTGAACTAAAGGCTCTTTTCATTCTAACGCTTCAAGCAGAAAAATACCTTAAGTTCTGCCTGTTCAAGTTCAAACAAATAATTATGTGTGGGCCAGTTGCCATAGGCCTTAGAGTAATGAAAGAACTTTTTAAATATTCCTGTTCAGGTTCAAATGTATTTATTACAGAAATTAAATTTTTATGTATTATGCAATGATAAGTAGTGGGAATCAAAACAAGCTTGACATGAGCTTCAAATCTAGCTTTCTTTTATACATGTTGTAAGCAAACCAGTGTTCAATAGGTAATAATGTGTTTCTTGGTACACATGTGATTACTTAGGAAGAATACAAGAAGATATGATTGTTGTTTTAAATTGCAGTTTGTAAGATATAATTGATTCTAAAGCGTTTTTTTTAGTCTGGGAGCTTCTAGCTCTGGTAATCCCATGGAACAGCCTCTGTTTCTGACTCTGGGTTCTTGCACTTAAATTGTTTGTGTGTTTTGTATGTTTTGAGCTGGATTGATGAAAAAGAGCTGTTTAAATTATGGTATTATTGTTGTCATCTGTGCTTACTCAACCATGAATTGTATTATGAGTATAGCTTATTTATATTTCCATTTAGAGATTGGTTCTTTAACTAGTATTAAATTTAAAAATCAAATTTTCCAGATAATTTTCATATTGGCAACGGTGTGTGTGTGGGGAAGCCTCTCCTGTGTCTTGCTGTGACCTTTCACTGAATTGTGTCATGGCTTCTTTCTAAAGTTTTTCTCCTCTTCTTGTTTGTGTTTGGTTTACCTCATGCTGTCATTCAAAGACTATTTGGCTTGTGAAGGCAGGTATTCAAAAGTTAGGAAGAGGTGGAATAAAGATGTGTGAATTCCTGTGTTCTCGTTGCGTAGCTTTCACATGCATGTGTGTCAGGATATTCTCTGTGTATTGCTTCCCTGGAGGATGGGGTACATGACACAGTGATGCTCAGTATCCAAAGTAGTGCTAGTCTGGGCATACAAGCATTTTTCTTGTTTTCTGGAAGTCTAACACAAGCCCTTGAGGTCCTATTGCAGGTGTGCAGGTCTTGACAGCGGAGCAGGGAAGGATACTGTTGGTATGACTAGTTTGATACTAGGGTGAAAAATGCTATCCAAAAAACAGTGACGGAATGAATTAATGTCAATTTAGTACCTCTGTTTGAAATGTGTGTGGTAAAGGAAGCATTAAGGCTACACAGTACTTTGTGGTTAAACGAAAGTGCATTACTACTAATAGTTAATCTTGAGTGTTGAAAGAGGAGGGTGTCCTATGGAAACAGTCCTGTTGTGACCAATGCAAATACACTTTGGGTGGCCTAACTAATATTGCACAACGACTTGAATTCTTGCTTTATCTGGTTGTGGAGGGGTTGTCTATGTAGCCTCGGTGATGTACTTCTGATGCAATACTGAGCGCACAGCTAGCTCACGATGTGGTGCAGGGCTTTAGATTGCTGCCTTGTTCTTGCACCATTTTACTTTGTTCCCATAGGTCTTTGTCACTGATCCTGCCATGTGTGGTATGAAATTCAAGGTCCTTGCAATCAACATGAAGAGTCTGTCTTACTGCCAGCTCTCATGTCTTCCTGTCTACTCCTCTGTGTCTCCCTCCTTCCTACTCCCCAGACCTTTGGCTGGTCCTCCAAACCCTAGATGCATCTGAGCCAAGCCACGGCCATGGAGGAAGCTGGCTGTCATTGGGGATGGGATTTGGACACATCTGTGGGAAGTGGTGGATGGAAGTATCTGGTGTGGATGCCAGGCGGAGGATACTGGTGCTATGGGTAGTTGGGGTGTGATGTGCTAAGTGTAGGCACCCTAGTAGGTCTGCTCTAATCCTGAAAAAAAAAAAAAAATTATTTGGCCCTATGCCAAAACCCCTAAGCTTTTTTTATCATATGTTGTGATCAGAAGCATATGTGGAGTACTTTTTGAAGCATGAAATCTTACCTGCTTCAAATCCTGGTTTAAAGCAAGCTTCTAATAGTCTGCCCCTCACTTTCCCTTTCTCTCTCATGACTTGCCACCTTCCCCACCTAAACACCATTTGTTTTTGTGAAGCAAGCCACTGAAGATAAAGTTTTTGGGAGTATGACGTGGCACGGTGTTGGATGAAAGCATTTTCATCTGCACTATGGAAAATGCATTTACATTTGATGGGAATTAATTTTTTAAGGGTTTGCATCATTGTGTCCACATTGCAGTGGGATTGTTTTCTTTTCCAGTTTGAGATGCCAATTGCTTTAAGCCAGTCAAGAATATTTTCTGTTGGTTTTATCAACATCTGCGATGTGACATCTTAGTAAGACCTGTTACTAATCTATTTATATTGTGCTGGTACACTTCTGAGTGAAAATTGCCTAAATTGTCTCAGATGGGTCAGTCACTGAGGAAAGCGCCAGCTTTATAAAATAAAAAAGCACCATAAATATATGGTTGTCATATGTCAGCTCAATATTTGAGTAACTTTTTAATAGTGATCACAGTGAATCATTTTAGGTATGTTTTGCTTCCATGAAGAGTTTCACGTCTATGAGTGTGCTACAGTTGCAGGAATTGCAGCCGGTTCAGTCCTGAGCAGGACGTGATCTTTTCACCATATCACTTCTGTCTCAAATAATTACACTAATATTGGCAAGGCATACCCATTACTTAAGTCAGTTCATTAATATATTCTAAAGCTTACATATGAATAATTTTCCTTAATTTTCTTTCTGACCGCTTTTGTGATTAGACTGCATCTGGCTGAAGTCTATTGAGAGGATTTAGGGATGGGAGGCTGGAGCTGGTCTTTCTTCTGGCTGTGGAATTATCTGCCTGCCATCTGCAGTCTTTCATTGACATTATTGTTCTGGTTTAAATCCAGATTTTGAAAGTACAGTGCTTTCTTATCATTTTGTCTTTTCCAGACTTTACAGCATCTTCTGAATTCTTGCAAGTATGTGTTTTTCCGTAACTTTTCACAGCTTCTGTATAAAATCAGACCGTGCTCTTTTATGTGCCTTTTTTTTTTTTCTCTAAGTATACGTGGTATTGGTCTCAAATCTTTACATTCTTCCTTTTTTGTTATACTGTGATACAAGTTCAGCCTTTGACTAGCTCCCAAGATCTAAAATTTGCATGTGTGGAGGCACAAGAAGTCTGGATGGATTTCTGTTGGCAGAGTCTGATATTATAAATGTTATGCTTTAACATGTTGTCATTTTTGTGTGCTGTCATATGGTGCCCTCCAGGTAAATATTAGTCTTTGCCCAAAAAACTTAGTAGCATGGAAAAAGCTCACAGGCAAGATGTAGTTGGAAATCATTTTTCCTCCCACCCCTGTGTGACACTGTCTGCAATATTTGCTTCTTTCACGGGTTTAAGTTCTCTTAGACATGCTGAAATTCAGTCTCTGCACTTGTCAGGGTTATGTCAGATGCACCCCCCAGAAAAGAGATTGTGGAGGATCAGATGTTCCAGCCCTTGAACAGATATGATTTTGCTTCAGCACAGGAGATGGTACCCCAGTGTTAATGTGTAATGATTTCTTCCGGATATATGCTATTTTCCTCCAGGAATGGCTGTTCAGTATGCTTGACTGCCATGCATTAGTGCAGCTATGGTTTAAGTCTATCAATATGAATAGGAGACTCTAGTGTGGAGTAAGCTGAAGTGTGACTTTAGAGTGCAGTATTTTATTAATGAATAATCAGCTACCAAGTCAGATCCTTTTGTTCCACCAAAAGATTACACTTAATCAGTTTGGAGAAGCCCAGATTTGAGAAATCCTGACCTGGCGTGCACTGGGTGAAGCCATCCTCCATTTCACTTTCTCTGATGTCTTGATGGGGAAGTGGAGATGCCTCTGCAGATGGATTGGATAGCTTATTACCAGTATGGCTGATAAAGCAGGACTGGATTTGGAGTGAATGAGGACAACTGAGTCGAGAGGGGGTTGATGTCAGTTGTCTTAGTTGCTACTAGCCTCAAAATAAGCAAGAGCAAATCTAATTTATTTAAATTCTAATAACATAAAGAGCTTTCAAAAACTTACCAGGTGATATAGATGCTTTTGACATTGCTTGGAAAAACAGAGTGCCTAATGTTAGCTGCTTCTCTGTGTGGCCATCTTCACGAATCACGTTATTTCAGTCAACTTGAAGGCCAGGAGAGGTGGCCATTTCTCACTGACTAGGACAGGACTATCTGTCTGGGAAGATGTCTTTCAGTTGTTCCTTCACAGTGGCCAGCGGCTGTGCAACTCACCTGCCTGCAGGTACAATGAGTGTGTTTTGGAGGTGCAGGTGGATGCTTTTGTGGTCTGTCTGGCTAATTCTCGCCTCTTTTACATTGACTGCCTTTCATTTGCAAGGAAAGATGGCATATATTCTCCGTAATGCCTTTTCTTCCGTTAGGGCATCCATGTCAGTGACTTTCTCAAGCTGAGGAGGGAACATTGAGTGAGTGGGAAACAGGCTGAGAAAACCAGAGGAGAAAGGCTAGGAAAACCACAGCTTGAAAATTGCTTTCTGAGAAGAGCCATTTCTTCTCACTTTTTTTGAGCCTGGGATCTGCTGGTTTAATCTGATGCCTTCTAGTATTTCTCCAACCTGATTTTCCTCTGCTTAATTACGTCCTGCCTTTGATTGTCTTATGTTCTCCTTCCTTGAAGCTTTTCTAGTTTTTCTAAACCTTTTTCTGAGAGGAGGGGGCCAGAGTTACAACTTTCAGGATGTACTTGAACTTTTTAGACAGGTGAATAAATGTGCTTTTGGTTGTATTCTCTCCAGTAATAATTTTTAGCACTCTCCCTGCTTTTTAACTGTGCTGATGCTTTCTTAAGATCAATCCACTATAAATCCAAGATCTCATTCCTGAATCATCCAGAGCCATGGTATTGAATTCTGCCAGCCATTTTACTGGCTGGTTATTTGGGGTCATTAAGTCCTTCTGCATTTCTTTGCAGTCAGCACTTGCCTTTATCCTGAATAATTTAGTATTATCAGTGAGTTCTGTCATTTCACTGTTGTCATATTGCCCTGTCACCCTATGATTCATTAGTGGGTATACTGAACACAATATATTCTTATTACAGATGGCCGTGGGGCTGCAGGGTTAGTGTTCCTCCACTGTGAAGACTGACTGCTTTTTCCTTGTACCATTTATTTCCTGTGTAGCTGGTTCTCTATACAGATGAGGACTTTTCCTGTTATCTCATAGCTGCCTAGTTTTTATAATACTGATTTTATTTTTTTTTTACATTTTTTAAGCAGCCTTCCTTCCTTTAGGGGGGAATCTTTGGGGATTGGATATGAGTTACTGTGACTTGAGGAATAACTTTACGTCAGCAAAGCTGTGGTAACAGGCTATGTGCAAACTCACCACAAATGTGAAATAGCTTAAACATCTTGTGTCCAAACAATCAGCATTTAGCTCTAACTAGTCTACATTACAATAACATCCCAGCTTGCTTCCTAAAATTTCAAGTTTGGGGATTTAGTTTTGGTCAAAGAGTGCACTGGGCGAATTTGTTTGACAGGTCTCAAATTAAAACTGTTTAGAGTAATTTAGCTTCTCGTTCTTCCTACTTGACAGACCAGGTTGACTGTTTCTACATTTAGGCCTTCCTTGCTTATTCAGAAGGTATCCAGTCCTTTCTCAATGAGAGTTTTACACTTTGTTTATCTGGAAGCAAGATGGGACCCAATGTGAAAAGTGAACGGCAGAATGAAAAGATTGGTATGAATACTTGCACTGAGTAGCATGCCAGACCAGTAAGTCAAAGCAGAATTCATCGGTATAAGCTCTGGTTCTTGACAAAGTTTCTTAATTGAAAAAAAACCCCTATTTTTAAAAATGATTCCCAGATTCATTGTGTGCCTGCAGGAGTAACTTAATTTGAAAAAGCCAAACCCCAACTTTTTTTTGCCTCCTCTCAGTTCCCCCTTATCCCTGCCCACCACCACAGGTACTTGAGAAGTTTAAAATCAAACTTCTGGCTTCCACACTCCATTACTCTTTCGGAGAATCTATCCTTTCATGTCTATAGCTGCGCAGACATACAAATGAGGATATTGCTGCTTCAGTTATTAGAAGCGTGTCAGGTTTTTCTTCTTCTTTTTGTTTTTAATCCTCAAAGTGGAATACTTGGCATGGAAGCTAGAAGCATATTTTATTCAAAATCTAGCATCCAGAATTTGGATGCATGTATTTCCAGCTTTTAATAATAATTATTTTTGAAATACTGTATTAATGTGAATTTACTTATATATCATATGTGGGTTTGTACCTCCAGCAAGTGTCTGAGTATAATTACAAGGGAAGAACTGGTTTTGGTAGCACACAGGCAAACCAAGAAAACAGGCATTGGTGCATTTAGTAGAACTGAGCACAGCACTTAAAAACAAACCAACATTTTAAAGGTCTATTTGTTCTCCTTCTCATAATTTGAAATGAAGAATCTCTCCTTGACTAAGCTGAAGCGAGTGTTGAGCAAATCGTTAGGCTGCGGTGTAAAGCCTGTATTATCTGGGACCGGGTCTCAGTGTTTCCCAGGGGTGCAACAAAGAGTGTCAGTGAAATGGAGATCTTGCTCTGTCTTTCCATCCTCTGTAGCTCTCATGAAACATGTGATTACTCTGCCTTGGTGGAAAAACCGAAGTGCACTAAATGCACTTTTCAAGTAAGCTAAGCCAGGGAAGGTTAGCTGGGTAGAGTGAAACTATGATGCAATTTCTCAATACACTATTAAAATGTGTGCTACAGTGCTTTACGTTAAGATGATGGACTTTCCTATCATCCTAGGGAGCTGTATACTGTCATCCTCCCCAAAATACTAAGATTTTGAAATGCATTAACCGTACAGGCAGGGTCTCAGTCTGATTGTTATTAATAAATTCACATTTTAAATTTTAATATAGCAGGCAAGTGTCTGTTGCATGTCTATGCTATTTACTTGTAAAAACCTATCAAACGAACCCTCACTTGATTAGTTCTCATGCTTCAGATTTTGAGTATTCACTCTTCTGCTAACAGAGTAGTTTCTTGTGGTTTGTGTATCTTAATCTTACTAGTTCTCCAACTATACATGGTCTTTCAAGAAAAACAGGATAGGTAAAAGTGTCAGTAATGCAAAAGTTAGCAGATTTTACCAAATACCATTAAAAAATCACTTCTCATGGTCTGTAAATGGGATTTTCAGGCCTTGCTTAATTAAAACTCAGGAATAAAATGATACCAAAATAATTACTATTCTTTTAACAAAATTCTCTTGGTTTGTACTTGAACAGTATTGCCCATAGACAGGTAATTATCAACAACTTGTGTGTAGTAAAATTATAATTAGTTTACTGTATTAAATCTCAGAAGGGTAGACCTGAAAAACAAAACCTTCAACTAGTCTTTGCATTATTAGGTAGTTTAAAGATGGATGCTTATTATCCTGGGCTTCTTAAAAATGAATTTTTATGCCATATTTTGTAACAGTATTGCTGGATCAAAACGTGATTTCCCTGCTTGTGTGGCTGATCTCATTTAATTCAGTGAATCTGTTTACGTGAATAAGACTCAAAGAATTTGCCTTTGTATGAAAAACATCATCCCAGAAGGAGCTGTAGTAGGCTTACACTTAATATCTAAAAAAAAAACCCACCCAACCCTCCACCTTGTCTCATTGTATAATGATTTTCGGTAAAGTTTCATGTTCCGTGAAATTAAATCTGTAGCCAAGATGATATGATATTGGACAATTTTTATAATTCAGCATGCAGGTCTGTGCTGTTGAAACAATAGGCCGAGTGTTTTAAGGTGCAGATAGCCTGACTAAAACAACGTGCCTTGCAAAAGAGGTTACAGTGCATTCTCAATGGAGAGTGTTCAGCAGAGAGATACTTGTCAGCTCTGCATGGTATATTACAGTCACAGGAGTAGTAAAAAAGATAAAGAAATTCTCAGCTTGCTTTCTGTTTACGGAACTGGCCTTGTGGAGGGATTGGAAAACAAGAATGCAAATATATAATATGTTTGCCTTATCTTTTTTCCCCCAACTTTCTGCTTCCCGGTATTGAGCCAAAGATAAATGGACAGACCTACTGTACGAAAAGGAAAATGGCACCAGAGCAAGCACTTAGTTTTCTCTGTTTGATGAACTATTAAGAGCTCATGGTTGTGTGGCAACACGGCTCCCGTGATAAAGTATGATTCAGTCCTGTACTGCCGACAGAGCAAAACTATGCCATAACTCTTCCTTAATCACACTGCGATAGCTGCAAGTCCAAGGATGGATTGGCATAGTTCAGGATTGAAGTTTGATTTTGTCTGCATTTGGCCATATCAGGCTACTGTTGTGGTTTTAAGGTAATGAATATGTCTTCCACCTTTTCTCTGGTGCTGTCTGTTTCATTTTCCCAAGCAAAATTCCTCTTTGTTTTGTGCCACTTCAAAAAGTTCCTCTGTATTGCTCCTCACCTTTGTCTTCTCCCCTCTTTTGTCCTAGATATAATCTCTCATCCGTGATCTTGAATCTACTGGTTGTCTTTGATCTGTTCCTCATCCCTTACAAATCTGTTGTTTTGCTAGTTGTGTTCCTGACAGTGGTTAATGAGCACTGAGTCACCACTTTCAACCTGGTCAAACCATGAGTATTAACAATCCTTTAAAAAAGAATTTGTGAGAGATTGAAAAAGGATCCCTGTCCCTCTCCCATGCTCTTCCAGGTGCTCTTTACCAGATTGGTTGTTGTAACATGTCTTCTGAGGCTTTTTAAAAACTCCGTGTTTGGGATTTTCTTCCTCATCTGCTCCTCTAGGCTTTGCTTGTCTTACTTTGCAATCTCTTTTTTTCTGCTTTCACTTCAGCCTTAGTAATATTTGGGTGTTGGGGCGTATTTTTCCATCTCTGACTCGTTTTAACTCTGTCTACTCCAACATCAGCAGCTCAGGGACTTTCCTGGTTGCTCTTCCAGCTTTCTTAGCCTTCCAGTCCTTGGCAGTGTGGTGTTTTTTTGATAACGCTGATCTGCTGTGTCCTTTGGCAGGAGTGATGGGTGAAGGAATATCTATTTCTACCATATTGGACAGGAACTACTGCCTCCTTGAGATTTTGTTGGGTTTTATTCCTGTATGTTGTAAAAGTGGAAGTGGGATCTGTCTGGAAATTGTCTTGAAATATATGAGGCACAGGGGTCCTGATGTTCGTGAGGGTAGGGAAACAGAAGGCCAGGAGGAAAATCCTGCCTGGTTCTGGGAACACAATCCAGGAATATGATGTCCCTGTAACATGGGCCTGCCCTTCTCTGTTATTCCATCATTTGTTTTGTTTTTTTTGCTTCACATTTCCATTCAGGAACTGGGCAACCTTTGTGGATAGATAATGTGGATATTCTGCATGTGGTAACGCTATCTTGCACAGGCTCACTCCTTGTGAAGTATGAAGAAGACTCAGATAAGCTGAAATTCCAAAATATTTATTAACTATAAAGCGGGTACACTGAATTGCATGATCCTTTTCAGTACTTGAAATAAGGCCAAAACATCCATTTTTGGTTGTAGACAAATTAGAAACATAAGAAGACTGAAATGTGTGCAACAGATAGTGTTGTCCTCCATGGTTCCTACCAGTGCCTATCACCTGCCACCAAGGAGGTGCTTGCACTAAGGGATCCTGAGGTTACAAAGGCGCAGTAGCCTGGCCTGTGTAGTGAGGCTTTTCCGGATTTTCCTTTCTTCCAAGCTGTAGGAAACCTCCACAAGCATTAAGAGGCTGAGTCTCTGTAAACCCAGCTTCAGTCCCCGGAGAGACGGCTTCCAGTGTAGGGTTGCTCCTTTGGGTTTTTGCAGGGCCAGTGAAGGAACAGGGAGCAGTGAGGGGAAGTGGGCGTATTTGTGTTCCCTTTACACTTTCAGCTCCTTGTACTTGACACAAATACAAATATTTCTGGATGATGAACCTGACTTCTTGTGCATAAGCGATCAGGGCAGAGTCTTCACCAGGAGCTAAGTTTCTGTCCTGCCAGAGGAGCAGCTTTCAAGAAAAGCAGTCTCTGTAGCAAAGACTCTCTTTAATCATCTGAAATTATGTTAGTGGTGTTCCTTTTGATCTGTGTGAAGAGCGTGCTGGTATGGGAGATTTTTATTTTACCTGATTGGGTGTCACATTTCGATGCAGCAGATGGCATGTGTCTGACCAGTGTCCTTTGGTAAGACAGTAAACGTAGCAAGAATACAGCCTAACCCATCGATACTTTCCTAGGTCTTTTGTAACATCAAAGCACCCTTGTGCAATGCTTTTTATAGTCACCTGATGCAAGATCCAAGGTTTTGTGATACTTGCTTTCTTCTGTTGTTCCTATGCTTGTACAGCTGGCAAGATTCTCGAGAGATATGTTGAAGAGCAATCTGATAGTCAAGGTGAGTTGTGTTTAGTTGAGCTGCAGTCTGTACTGAGAGAGGTTACATAAGATTAACTTCAGTTACTTGGCCTGAAAGTATTTTATGTTGATGCATAGCTTTTAAAAAGTAATTAATTGAGATCCTAGTTTGCACTATGAGTAAAATAGGACAGGAACATATGATTTTGTTTATTTTGAGCTTGGTGTGGAGACATTCCCCATGAGTCAAATGTTGAGCTGAAGGTAGCTAACTGTTGCTCTGCATGGCCTTACCCTGCCAGAACAAATGAGGAAGGACATAGAATCACAGAATCATAAAATGGTTTAGTTTGGAAGGGACCTTAAAGATTGTCTAGTTCCAGCTCCCCTGCCATGGTCAGGGACACCTTCCACTAGACCAAATTGCTTAAAGGCCCATCCAACCTGGCCTTGAAAACTCCCAGGGATGGGACATCCACAGCTTCCCTGGGCAATTTGTTCCAGAGTCTAACCACCCTCATAGTGAAAATTTTCTTCCTGATATCTATTCTAAATCTACCCTCTTCCAAGTTTGAAGCCATTACCCCTTGTCCTATCATGACATGCCCTTGTAAAAAGTCCCTCTCCAGCCTTCTAGTAGACCCCTTCAGGTACTGGAAAGCTGCTATAAGGTCTGCCTTCTCTTCTCCAGGCTGAATAACCGCAACTTTCTCAGCCTGTCTGCAACAGGAGAGGTGCTCCAGCCCTCTGATCATCTTTGTGGCCGTCCTCTGGACTCGCTCCAACAGGTCCATGTCCTTCTTATGTTGAGAGCTCCAGAGCTGCATGCAGTAATCCAGGTGGGGTGTCATGAGACTGGAGCAGAGGGTCAGAATCACCTCCCTCGACCTGCTGGCCACGCTTCTTTTGATGCAGCCCAAGATGCGTTAGGCTTTCTGTCTTGCACATTGCCAGCTCATGTTGAGCTTCTCATCAGTTAACACCCCCAAGTCCTTTTCCTCAGAGCATTTTGGGAACTGAGCTGTTTGATGGGTTAGAACAAAAAAGCCCTGAGGTAGGGAATAATAAGTCAGACTTTTGTTACTTGACTGAGGTTCCCCCCACTGGACTCTTGCATGGTGTAGGAAAGAGTCTTCTGCTGAACTTCCAGAGAATTTAGCAAGTATTAAAGAAAGCATACAGGGTGCCCATGACCCACTGAGAGCTCCTTCAGCTCCATGTCTGCCATGGGATCAGGCAGGGGGATCAGGATTTCCAAAGTGTTGTCTGGCATAACCTGTTTGGAGGTTACTCACAAACCTCACCTCTATGAATACTGCTGTGAAGGAGAGCTTGACCATCCATCAGCAGAAGAGATCAGAAAAAAAAAGTGCTCTACTGCTGAGCATCAGCAGTTGTATGGCATTATAGCTTTATAGGGGGATTAAGACTACTTTTTGCCGATACTGTTTCTTACGATAATCTTCCTTCTGGAAGAACTGGGAGCTTGTCTCTATCAGCGTGGCATCTCTCTCTTCCTGTCCCTGACCATTTGTTGATAATGGTGAATGCATTAAGCACCAAAGTCTTGTTTCTCTGGGGAACCAAGTCCCCAGTTCAGTCCCCCAAGTCCAGAACTTGTCAAACTTGTTGACCTTCTCCCATTTTTTAATTACTTCAGACATCTGCCTTCCACCAATAGTCTGTAATTACCTAGGGGTAAAGTTAAACTGTTCCTTTCTGTTGTTCAAAGCGTCCAGTGGGAAAGGCTTCAGAAAACCTTCAGACTGGTATAGGAAATAAAGCACGCATATGTTCCCTCTCTGTAATTTGCAAGTCTCATCCATGTGCTTTCTTAGACTTTTTGAAAGGATATGTTACTCCTGGTTCATGACAACCATCCTGATGGGTGATTTGCTACACCAAAGCAGATTATTCACTGATGTAAAAAATAAGAGTGAACTGATTTTCAGGTAGTAATTGCCAAGCTTCTCTCTCTGTATAGGATAAATCCCATGGTGATATTCTGTCTTTGCAGCTTTAGCGATAAATCCTGCTTCAGTTGTAATTCTTTTTCTTCTTTGCATTAACTGTGTTATCCTTTTGTTTCAGTAACAAAACCTTTAGGAATTACAAACCCAAATGTAACCCTATTGTACTTATAGTGATGGCACTCACTGTTACGTCCTTTAGGCTGATGCATTAAAAACCTCACTGACAAAATGAATGTATAAGAGGAGCAGAATCATGGAGACTAGTGCCCCTGTTCTTGATTACCTGTGTTTATTTTACATCTTGTTAAGTACCAACAAGAACATTGTGCAAGACAAATCTGAGCATCACAGCATTGCATCTTTGGATGTGAACAGTTGATGAAGAAAATGAACTTCAGTATGCCTACTAGAATTATTAATTTAGTTGTGTTTGCTGCAGAGAAATGGCTTTACTTTGAGTTGGGTTGAATATCCTCAGATGTGCGTGGAGGACATTGCTGCTGTACCATTTCTTCTTCAATAGTTAAACAGCTCAGGATGAATTGAGGGGGTGGAGCAGTTCAGTCTGCCCGTGTGGAACACTCTGGTCTGGTCCTGGTTATCTGGTGGTTGTGTCTTTGTTTTGCCATGAGAAGAAATGCTTGAATACAACTTTACAAATTTCCGATTTCTAACATAGCTACCCAGTTTATTCATCTTGATATGCTTAACTAAAAGTCATAAATCTGTATTGTGTAAGTCACTGAATATTTTCAGATGGATCACAGAATCTCAGAGTGGTTGGGGTTGGAAGGGCTCTCCGGAGGTGATCTGGTCCAATCCCCTGCTCGGGCAGGGCCACCTAGACCTGGTTGCCTGGGTTACTTAGATGCTCTGCCGTGTTTTGTACTGCTGTTATTTATCTAAATGTTTGAGTGTTTTATATCTTAAAGGGAATTCATGCACCTGTATCTTAAGGCTTTGTAGTGCTTAAGAAGGCTATTTGAGCATCTTTGTGGTTGAAAAAATATTGCGAGTTTCGCAGTGAACACTGCTCCATTAGGCAAGATCATATATCAATTTTGGTACTGTAGAGTCCATGAAAACTGCAGATAATGGGTACACAGATGGCTTGATTTAACAGACTGGTTCATAAGCGTGGCTGAGAAGGATAGAGCTGGAGTGGGGTGGGGGAGAGATTTGTCTCAAGAAATAATTCTACAGACTGTATATTTTTTGTGGTTTAGGATGTTACTTAATATCTGAAGTATTTGAATGTGAAGGAGTTGGAAAGGACTGGGACCTTAGCGAACAATTTCAGCTTTGCTGATCCCATGCAGAACGTGTAACAAGAGTGGGCATGGTGTGAGACTGTCAGTGGCCTTTTGCAGATAATTCTTCAAAGCTCTGCCGGCAAGGTTATTCACCCAGTGCTGGTAATGTCTTCAGAAATAAATGTGTATTGCATAAACTAAACTTATTCCTGGAGTGTGTATTGCATAAACTAAACTTATTCTTGGACACTTAGGTTGCAACATCTGAGTCAGCAAATGTGTCCTACTAATATATTCAGCCCAGTACGTTTTAATAAAGGAAAGATCTTGTACCAAAACCCTGCTACTGTCACTGTTGTGCAGTCTGTCTCAGCACACGCCTCTTCTCAAGCATAACCCCCTTCTCCCCCCAAAATCTGCAATTGTAAAGATTCTACTGGCATGTCAGCACAAGTCTTCAGAGAACCCGAGAGGCATTTTTAATGAGAAGAGCTTTAGAATTCCTGGCTTGATTTATGAAGAAAAGAAAAAAAACACAGAGACAGTATCCTCTTACCTATTAAAATGTTTGCATTCTACTTAATGGTGTTATCAGCTTAACTTTTGCAGATGCAAATTGAATAACCAAATGTTTACCTGTTTTCCACTTAGAAGTATAGACTCTTTCTTTGCTTAAATGCCGTACAACTCCAGAGAGAGGGAAGTGGGAAGGTAAAGGACTAGAGGGCTTTGTTCTAAATTATGGAAGAAATAAACAGTCAGGACTTCAGCACTGGATGTTTCCTGCAAAAATTTCCTGTAACTTGTCTGTGAGAAACAAAGCTGAAAATATTTTTAGCAGTACTGTTCTAAGGAGGTTTTTGTAACTTGTACAAAGTGATATGAACAAGGCAACAGGTCTTTGCTTTAATTTCCCATTCATCAACCCAGCTGCATGCATTTCATTTTTTTGTTTGTTTTCGAGCAAGGCTTTACTTTACAGCCACAGAAATAAGGCAAGTACAATCGTTCTGCATTATTTATATTCATACATTCATAATCATAATTCATATTCATAATCACGTTTACAGGTATAGAAAACCACTTCAGTGCATGCTGAGGATACATTACAACAGGTGCCCTAAGTCCTAGCTGCGTCTACATTGCCTTTCAGAAAGTGCCAAACCTGTTCTCATTTATTCTGAACCCAGCCAGTAGACATCATTTCTCACTGTTCAGTAACACCTCCCTCTCCTTTCCCCCCTCCCCAAAAAAACCCTAAGCTTGACTCCCAACATTCCTCTCATGTCTTACAAATATTTGTGTAAGTTCTTGGCAAGAAGCTGACTCTGTTCCTCACCACTGACCAGTCTGCTTCTGCTGCCTTGTATGCCCGTTTCTCCCAGCACTTATTCCTGAAGTTCAAGTACCAGAGGAGGTGTGTACTGTGGTTTCAAACACCCTGAATACAAGTCCTGTGGATCATTAGCATGTGCAAGTAGTATGAGAGAATGTAGAGGCATGGGGTGCTGCTGGATGTTTGGTTTTCTGTGGCTTTTATTTAAAAAGGAAGTGAAACATGAAAAACTGTAAGAAAAGAATGCTGCGGTGTAAACCTTAAAGATGTCATCGTATATGTGTTACTCTGTGGGAGACATGCCTTGGGTGGCACAGGGGAGAAGCAGTGACTGGGCAGGGCCTGGGAGAGGTAAGAGCGTGCTTTTGTGTGGAAGCTGTGACCTGGAACCCAAGAGCAGGCTTACACCATCGGGAACAACGGTTGACTAATTCTGGCAGTTCCTGCCCTCTCTATGATTTGCTTCTCAGCTTTAGTGTTGTATTAACTCTTTCGGGGCAAACGTGTTCCTTAGCATTTTTGTCGCACTCCCAAATTGGCACGTTCTTCAAAACCAGGATCATTTTCTGTACATCAATTTCTTGTGCTGTATTCTATTGCATGAATTTACACTGCACATAAATCTGGAAAATATGTGTTACAGGATTTTTGTTTCCTCATTTTAATACTTAGCACTAGTACTAGATCAAGGGGTTAGCCCTCTCTTTGCACTATGCTAATGATGGTCAGTTCACATCAGTTGAAATCCAGGGAATGGAGTAATAGTGAGATTTTGTCCCTCATATGATTCTGAGCAGAATTGCCTCTGGAAGTACAGAGAAGGTATTCTTTGAGAGGAAATTGGCACTCTGTTGCAAAGGTTGCACAAATGCTGGGTCCAATGCTCGGTTAAGAAATTTCTTGCTTCTGTTGGTTCTGCGGACTTTGTTTCAGTCTCTTAATTGTTTTTTGTAAGCTTTGAATTGGAGTGAGCAAGAGCAATATTCTTCTCATAGTGATGGTAGTAAAACCTCCTGAAACATCTGACGTGAATTCTTGTGTATCCTCATCCTAGCAGGTCTGTTAGTAAATCAACATACAGTCTAGCAAGGAGGCAACTTTTTGAGTAGAACTTTTCCTAAGCAGATGAAAATACAGATGTGTAGGTGTCAGTCTCCAAATCTGGTTAATATAAAATCTCCAGTGCCTTATAAGAGAACAGCTACAAGTCTGGTGATGTAAAATTGCAAGTATTGTTCTCTTGTGTGAATAATTTGTCAATATTACTGGAGGTACCAAAGTAGAAAAAGTAGAAAGAAAACTGTGCTCACCAAGGGGACAGCTCTGCTCTGCTTGATGGTTCTGGCAGAAATTGTTTTGTAAGGACAGGAACGGGATTGATTTCAGACTCTTCATTTCTTTAGCCTTTGCGGCTTTCTGCTGAACTACCTTTTTTTTTTTTTTTTTCAGTAGCCTGAAACACATTCCAGAAATGTCTGTGTGAGGGAGAAGGGTAAGAGCGCCAAGGGTGCTGATGAATAAGAGACTTTGTGATCAATCTTGTAAAATTGGACCTTTTCATTCAGACAATGGTTCTCCATTACTGAGTCTTTTGTTGCCTCCTTTTGAATTGGAGGGGAGAGGAGGAGCTGTTAAGTGTTATACCGCGACACTTCCCTGTAGCCTACCTGAATTACGGGAGGGATGGATCGCTTTGACTGTGGGGGGATGGCGGAAAAATGCAGAGGAAGTTGGTTCACTTTGTTAAATCTGAAGATGCGTCAATGGTATTACTTCACTTCTAAAACTACCCAGTTTGGGGAAATTTAAATTTACACTGAAAGGTGTTGTTTGGTTTTTTTTTTAACTATATTGATCTGGACAGAGAGATTATAATGAAAACTTTCAGTTTTAAAATCACTGGTTTTTAAATAGACATTCAGACCTTGTTGACTCCCAGTCCCTTGGAATAAATCTCTCTTGAAGTTGAGTGTTTTTTTCAGTTCTGAACTATTTTGCAACAGTGTTGTTAGAAGTCATCAGCTTGGAGCTTCCTACAAGGTGAATTTGGATTGCGTGTATATTTGATCCAGACCATGTCAGAATCCTAGACATATGTTTTTTC
>NW_009648955.1:5514718-5581436 GCF_000708025.1 Charadrius vociferus
GGAACAACTGTGGCAGTGTCTAACTTAACTAGGTGACGTGTAGTGTGTGGTCAGGGCTGCAGCAGCTGTGTCCCACACATACCCTTTGGTAAAATTATCTGTCACACCTCAGATGATAGTATCTGATTACTAATAGGTAATAATTAGTATATAAACATAGACATGTGAGCTGTCACTTCAAGAAGGGGCAGTGGAAGTGTTGTTCGAAAAGCGGATTCATGCCCAGCATGCAATTAACCAATCTCATGAGCTCAGGAGAGATACCGTGTTTATTCAGGCCTGGGTGCTCGGTGGATTTTCCACAAATCAGGCACACCTCATGCCAGTCTTCTTGCTATATTTATACACAAAAGTTGCAAGGCAGAACACTTGAGTTACAATGATTGGTTAGTAATTTACATATCATTATAATATCCACTATGTCACTCTTTTAATCATCACGCATGTGTGAGGGAAGGGTCTTCACCTGGGCAAGGCTCTTCTTGACCTGTGTCTGTGTTTTTTAGTATTATAATGAAGGCAGTTCACTTCAGGATACCTTAAAAGTAAGTTTTGTTGCCAAGTTGGCCAGCTGGATATTTATCTTGCCAGGTTGTCAAATAACTCATCCTACACTCAGTCAATCCTAGATGTTAAGGTCCAGAGAATAGGGACTTCAAACAACACAGCGTCCTGTTCATTACTAGTTAATTAAGGCTAGAGGGGCTTCAAACACAGTGTTCTGTTAATTATTAGTTAACTAAGGCTAACATTAGTAATACTAACATAAGCTAACTTCTTAGGTCAGGATGCCCTATATCAGAAGAACTGTATGAAGGAGCTGCCTGTAGTTTGCCAGGTTTAGGAGTCCTTGCTTGTGAAAGCTTGCAGTTAGCAGAATTGAGTCTCATAAACTTGTCTTTAAACCTTAGTTCTTCATTAGGTATGACAGGGTGTCACGCAAACGTCTTTGGAATGAATCCATTCACCTCGAGAGAGAAGTGCCTTTTAATAGTTCAGTACTTTTGCCCCTTCAATTATTGCAGGAGCTCCTGTTGTGTCCATTTGCGATGTTTGCTTCTCTCCCAGTTGAAGCGTGCAGCTCTGTTGCAGCAAACACTGCAGCATCCTTTCAGCATTGCCGCCAGAGCCGTCAGTCTCTAGCTTCAAGGGAGCTGCCCTGTCTCCACAGATTGCTTCCAGCTTTTTGTGTTGGCTGCTGGTGCATTGGCTTGGCAGTCGCTCTCATCTGAGAGAGCTTTTTAGAAGACTCTAATCCTTATTTCATATAAAAATCTTCTGGACAAAGTGTCTAACTCGGGAATTAAGCTGCTGCTTTCCATGCTGTGTCCAAATTCTGTGCTTGACTTCTTTATAAAGTACAAGGTTTGGCTGGGAAGACTGTGCTGCCCCTCTGTGCTGCTTGTCCTTCTGTACAGTTGCAGCAGCCGGCATCCCTTCAGATCTCAGGGAGGAGACCTCGTAGTGCAGTGGCAAACATCTCAATCTTTTTGGTGCCAGGGGGAACCTGCTGTGCAGAGGGGCTTGTTGGGGAGCATAGCAAGGTCTGTGGCTACATGGGACCTCCTTCCTTTTTCCTCCCTCCAGCCAGACAGAAACCAGAAGTGGTTGCAAAAGGATTCAAAGGCAAGGCAGCTTCTTGTCCCCCTGCCTGTGAGGGTGGCACCCTGGTAGCCCATGTCACCAGCTGCACCTGATGCAGAGGTCCAGTGATGCCCCCTCCCTTCTCCCTGCAGACCGAATGTCTCAGATGCACTCTGCCCTCCCTGATGGTATTGTTGTGACAGGGCATCCCGGGAACATAGTCCCTCTGAAGAGCCCTCCTCCTGTCCTGTGCACATTTACCAGGTAGTGCAGGTCTGCCAGGCTCACACACCATGGACCAGTAAGTAGCAGATGCGGTGATATGGTGATACGCTCCTGATTTCTAGCCTGATGGTTTTCTGCGTGAAACCTTGCAAACTGATGTGGGAAGGAGAAGGCAAGGATGCTCCTCTTTTTGGAATGCTTTTTGTGACTAGTTTTGTCCTCTGCCCTCCTAAAGCTGATATTACAGGGATAAAACATTTTGAAGGGAATGAATAACGTGTCATAAGCCAGCATTGCTTCTTGTGCTCGCTTGAGATAATTCATTACTGTGTCTGTTCTTCTAGCTGGGGAGCACAGCACTGGCTTCCTGGGAGGCAGATAGCAGATCATTGCAGAAAACAGACCTGTAGACACATGTAGTCCTCTGCAGGCGTGCTGAGATACCCTCTTCTCTTGTACCAGGAGACGACAATCTCCCGCTCCGCAAAGGGACTCCTTCTTAATCAAATAGATAACATTACTGTAAAAGTGAATCTCTGTTCTTAAGGCACAATGGAGGAGCTGGTAGCCTCAGTTCTTCTCAGGCCTTGCCCTGTTTAGTCATGGGGCTGTAGAAAGTATTGCTTCAAGTCAAACAACAGTGAATATTGTGAAAATTGCAATATACACCCGCCCAAGAAAAGCTACAGCTGTGTATTGCGCTTACTGCAGAATGGTGTGGAGGGGAGGAATTTTCTGCCTGACCTAAAGGTTTGGGGGATTTGTGGGGTTTTTTTTAAGGGTTGAGCTGTTGCCTGGTGGTGTTGCTGCAGATCTGCAGGACTAATGTCCAGACCTGAACACGTTTTTCAGGCTTCTCTGCTCTCTCATTGCTGCCCTCCTCTCTCTAACCCCAGCTTGCCACTTCCTGATGCATTTAATGAAGACAGAGGGCTCTTTATTGTATGACAAATATAATATGATAGTGTTGCAGAAGAGGTAGCAGAGTGGTCATTGCCAGGTGTTTGGCGTTTTCTATTTCAGGGAGATCTATAGCTGTAAGAATGGCTTCTCTCTTACTCAGTCCCCATACAGGAAGGGAAGGCTGGTTGGGGATGTCTTGTTGTGTGGCACCATCTGTGCAGCCACAAGTATTCCCAGGGGCTGCAGATGGATGTGGATGGTGTTGTGAGTTAGGTCACTTTTAACCTTCTGAGGAGGAACAATGCATGCTGCTCAAACAGAGGTGAACGTGGAGGCAGGTCTCACAACACTTGTAAACCTCTAAGCTGGCAAACCAAATGAATGTGAAATCCCATACAGAATCTCCAAAAGACCCAATATTAGACCACATTTTTTCATGAGGGAAGTATGGGCAGATCTGTTGTCATACAGAGGCATCAGGATCGTTTTGTCTCTGGCCTCTCAGAAAGGAAGAAGCTAAGGTTTTACTATAGGATACACTTTCAGTTTGCTGGTCAGATCATCTGGTGTAGGTATTCCTTCTGTTTGTTTCACATTTTTTACTCCAAGTGAGCCTGCACTGATTACAGCATTATCTACAGCGTTGTCTTTTCTGGCAGGCAGACAAATAAAGCAGGACTGATCCAATTGTTGTTTCATAACTACTTCTTGGAAGACACATTCATCATTTTGTGGACAAGTTCAATAACCAGAACATGTTTTCTTCATTTTTGAAAATGTGGCTCATGAAACATGTGTTGTTCTTTGGAAGTAAAGTGCATTTTAATGCACAGTAAAAGTCTCTGACAAAGAGAACATGCATAGCCTACAGGGAAGAGTAGCTTAATTCTCCTGTCTTTAAAGATTATTTTCATTTTGGAGCTTCTTTTCCAACAAGATTATTAAAATAAGACACTGCCGGGGGTTGTCTTGGACAGTTGAGCCATTAAAGCAGTTAGGATTTGGAAAGCTTTCTCAAAATCAGTTAATATCAGTAGCAGCCTACCATTCTCTCAGAGAAAGACATTTGTGTGGGTTTTTTTCTTCTACCAAATTTTATATAGCTATTTAAAAAAGGCTTATTGCAAATATTCCCTTGCTGAAGGAGAATTCAACCATCATTGAATGTAATTGTATTCCCATATGAAACCATCCTTTGGCCCATTAGTATTTTGTATTTCTTCTGGCAAGTAGATTACATGCAACATAAGCCTTGGAACTGAATTCGCTGCAGTCATTGTACAAATTAATTTATTTTAAAAGTGACAATGCTTTTTCATATTCTATCAGTATATATGCTTCTTAATATTCTCTAACCTCATTCATATCACAGACTAGTTGAATTTGGAAGAGACCTCAGGAGATCTGTAGAAGCAGCACACTTCGGATATTAGAACAGCGCTTTAAATAACCTGACAAGAACTAAATCCTAATACACTGCGCTATTCTGGTTGAAGATGAAACCACTTTTGGCTCAGAAGCTTTCAAATGGATTGCTGATCTCCCAACAGGAGCATACTGCTATTGATTTCATCTCTAGTAATCATTTCAGAGTTACCTTTACGTCATTGTCATGTTTTTGTCCTTCACCCTTGACTGAGCTTTTGAGCAGTGAGCATCTGGTGAAGGTGATGACAGTGATAAAAGTGTAAGTATTCAGAAAGAGGCAGCAAGGATGTTTGCATCAAAAGGTTTATGTTGAGCGTTTGGCTTCATAGGTGAAAGGTGAAGCAGTGAGAACTTGTCAGAAGGCTGCTTGTTCCAAGAGTGATTGGACAAAGTCACCAGGGCATTGCCAGATTTGATCTCAGGTTATGAGGAGAGGTCACGCTGGTCAGAATTTCAAGCTGATAAGTAGTCATCTCTTGATTTTTGTTTACGGGTCAGCATCTCCTGATGCCACAAAGCTAGCCTCCAAAAAGCCAGCATCTCCTCTACCTTTTCTCTCCTTACTAGATGTTGAGTTTGCAGTGGACTATCCTGATGATCCTGCACTTGATTCTCTTTTCTCTGTGGCAAACCTACAGTCTGTGTGTACCTGAAAATGTGTGTAGGTCTCAGGTCTCTGCAGCTGTTTCCTCCTCTCTTACCTTAGTTGCTTTGCTATCTGTAAAATCACTAATGGTCATACATTTAAGGAATGAGTCCTTGATTAGCTGATTTCTAAGTGACAGCATGGTAGCAAACACAACCATCCAGGTTGAAATGACAGCAAATCCAGTAATTCAATTCACCAATACTAGGCTAAACTTAATATCCAGATGCATGACCATGGTGACCAAGCAGGCCAGCAGGAAGCCAGGCATGGCTCTTCGGGTGAGGAGCTACTTGGACCAGCTGAGGGGCTCAAGGAATGCTGAATTCACTGATCAGTCCCTTTTCACTGCTAAGCTGCAGAAGCAGTGCCTGTACTTGTTAACTAATGACCATATCCCACCTCTCCCCTGCCCCCTATGATGGTTCTGTCCTTCATATGCATGGGCATGGAGATACCAGGTAAGGCAGTACTAGCCCCACGCTTACACCTCTTTTGACATGGCTTGTCAGTCAGGAACTGATTGTTCTGATTTTGGAAGGATGGTGGAGGCAGATGTTTCCCTGGTGTGAGAGATAGGTTCTGCTCCCAGGCAGTTGGTGGTTGTAATGGATGACCTTTGTCTTCACCATTTATGGAGAAGAGATTTATTTTATGTAAGTGTACTCACTTTTCTCACTTTCCATTCTTACATTGGAAGGAAGGCAAGATTTTATTTCCCAATATTTTTAAGGAAAAAATAAGTGGGATAATGAAGTGGACCACTTAGTCACTCATGAGAATTTAGGGAGAGGAGTAGGGTGGCCAAGGGGTGCCAAATACCTCTAGACACCCAGATTTTTCACACAAGTGTTTTTGACTGTGCTCATATGTTTTACTTCATGAGTTCTTAATGTTAGCCTCCCGAAGGCCTGGGCATAAGTATAAAATTCATATTTCAACTCCATCAAGCTGGAAGGGGGTTAAATTTAGGATTTCCATTCTCCTTAACTTGCCCCTTACAGGGAGCAGTTGATGTATTTTTGGCTTTCCAGAATGGACAAGGAGAGGGTGGTACCTGCTTATGAGGGTTGCTGTTACTTCATTACTGGTTTTACAGTATCTTTTTACCTACTGTATGCTGAGTTCATTTGGATCCAGCTGTTGCTGAAATAAAAGGCTATTTTGCCCACTGTTCACCTGCCTAAAAAGCTACCATGAGCCGAGGAGAAATAGAGAAATACTTTGAATCCATTGGACACATTAGGAGAGCTGTGTGGTCCCATGGCAATCATCGCTGTGGGTGTGCAAAAACTCAAACAATAATTGTAATAGTCTGGTTTCTTTTACAGCCCCTCCAGGAAAGTGCTTGTGATTATTTGCTGTTAGATACAAATCCTAATATGCATTAGGTTTTGGGAACCATTGCATTAGCCTTGTCTAAGAGGGAAAAAGAGCCCTGGTAGATTCCTGTGTGCTAAGGGAATGTCTTGCAGTACCCTTTATCTGCAGCATAAATGTCACAAGTGATTTCAAAAAAAAGATACCTCTTGAAAACAAATTGCTGAATATCCATATTTAGTCAGTGGATCAGAACGGCATTACTCTCTTCTACAGCTGTTGCTCCAGTATCCTGCGTAGTGCTTTGTCCTGCATGGTCATTCTCCTGGGCAGCGGAAGGCATGAGAGGAAGGAGGGTCACTGCCTGCTATGAAACCTCTCGTCAAGCTCTACGTTAACAGGCTCCTTTTTTTCTTTTTTTTTCTGGCCTGTGTAATACCTGCTAGCTACCCCTCGTGGCATGTTAGCCCACGGATCGTTTGTGCAGTGTATTTGGCCCCAGTTTGTGTTGCAGCTGAATTAGACCAACCCAAACCTGTAGGTAAGATTTTTCCCTGGTTTCCCTGGTTCACTCCTGGTTTCCTAGGGAGTAAACCTGTTCCCTATATCTGTTCTTATGTATGTGCTATATCCAAGTATTGCTAGTCAAAGTTACTACCTAGTTCACGGTTTATTCAAAGTAAAGCAGACAAGCTAACACTGAACAGGCTGTCTAGAGCTGTGCTGATGTTCTGCTTCCCACCACATGCAGGGACCTGACCTCTTTCCTCTTACCAGTGGTTTTGTATACAAGAAGCTTAACTTGTCTTTATAATCTCACTTGTCAGTAAAAACAGCTGTGATATGAAATACAAAAGCCCATCTTGCCTGGTAAAGAAAAATACTCTTTTACCCTATTACGCAGAAGATAACCAGACAATACAGAAGTGAAGCCCTTTGTTGGTGACATGGACAGTGGGATGGAGTGCACCCTCAGCAAGTTTGCCGACGACACCAAGCTGTGTGGAGCGATACCTTCCAGAGGGACCTGGACAGGCTCAAGAGGTGGGCCTGTGTGAACCTCATGAAGTTCCACAAGGCCAAGTGCAAGGTCCTGCACATGGGATGGGGCAATCCCATGCACAAATAAAGGCTGGGCAGAGAATGGATTGAGGGCAGCCATGAGAAGAACTTGGGAGTGTTGGTGGATGAGAAGCTCAACATGAGCCGGCAATGTGTGCTTGCAGCCCAGAAAGCCAAACATATCCTGGGCTGCATCAAAAGAAGTGAGCATATGATGAGCATACAATCCACTAGATCAAGCACTGGCTGACTGGAAGGTCCCCAAGAGTGGTGCTCAATGGATTTAAATCCAGCTGGCAGCTGGTCACAAGTGGTGCGCCTCAGGGCTCAGTGTGGGACCATTTCTGTTTAACGTCTTTATTGATGATCTCGATAAAGACATAGGGTGTATCATCAGCAAGTTCGCAGATGACACACCAAGTTAAGCAGGAGTGTTGATTCCCAGGAGGATAGGGAAGCTCTACAGAGAGACTTAGATAGATTGGATCATTGGGCCAACATCAATGGTATGAGTTTCAACAAGGGCAAGTGCTGTATCACAGTCTTGTCTCAGGAGAGATGGTATGTTGGGAGGATTCCTTATGGAGGATACATCTGCTCCGTAGCTCCTTCTCTACCCAGATTGGCACAACCTTTTGTGACTTCTGTGCCCTGCTTTTATCACAGCAGTCCTGGCCATGCCAGAAAAAATCCAAATGAGACCTTCTGCCCTTTTCTGACTTCTTGAAGACTGATGAATTGCTCCCTTGCAAGTAGCAATAAATACAAATTTGAAACACTGACTTTATATTGCTTTTTAGTTTTTATATTCCTTCCTCAGTGTTTCAATTAAAAATTGATCATATAACAGAGTATATGATAAGGTCATGCAAGTTAGCAATATAAATTCATTGTGTATGATGGGAGGATAAAAATGAGAGGTTTCAGGGAGCCTTATGATACTATTTCATTAGCAGTGAGCAAAATAACAGACTTAGATTTGCTAGGCTCAGCTGGGTCCTGGGATAATCAAACCGTCCACTGATCCCAGGTAAACATCCAGACCTGTGGACGGTTAGATCATGTGTATTATGTCGCCATCTCTGTGCCAGTGCAAAAAACCCAACCTCCCAAATGGCGGCAAAATGTCGTGTACAATTCCACGTGTATGCCCATCTCTGCAATAAGTATTGTGCACTTGTTTTAGTTCAGGTGGTCGGTTTGCTGGCTGGAGATTTGTGGCTGCTTTCAGCCTCTGGAGGATGGCATATTGGCACCATTGAACATCTCCTTGAACAGATAAACGAAATGTTACATTTTTTTTAAATTTGAGGCAGTCAGTCATCTTCTTAATAATAACGATAATGTATTTTTGTAAAGTATCTTATGTCATTTTCTAAAATCAAAGCACTGGGGCCTAAATAGCCGAGCTTCATTAAGGAGATGAAGTGAAAGAAGAGAGGCATCTGGCAGAAGAACGGAGGACAGTGTAAAAATAGAGGCATATGTTAGTTTGGGTAGTATTAGTCATTTCTGATATTGCATTGCCTATGAACCTCTGCTCCATTCAAAGCAGAAGACTGAGCCAATGATGCTAATTTTCAGGACATTCACACAGTGTTCTTTCCTTCCTGAAAATAAGCAGCTGAAGTTTGGGGAAATTGGAGGTACCTTTTGGCCAGCAGAAATCTTTGCCACAAGGACAATTTGATAATGTATCCTGAATAAATCTTCAAAAAGCAAATAGTCAATTTTTGTACTGCCCTTAATTTATTTATTTTTTCAGTATGCTGTTTTCGTAGAACATGTGTCTTGATTCATTGTGATCAGTCAATACGAGGATCCTGAAGAATATAACTGAAGTAAACACACCCTTTATTTTTACCTATTTATTTGTATAGCCTGTATGTAAGAGGGTAGCTTGCTTTGTGCTGGTTTGCAGAGTTTTTGTCTTAGACTGTAACATGGGTAAATAGAAATTTCAGAAACATTAATGATTTTTCACACTTTAATCTTGAGTTAAAGAATCAGTTTCAAACATCTGTCCTAAACTCCTTGTTTCAGGGGTTTTTTTTGTTGTGTTCCTCTTCATTTTGTCCTTTTCCTCCCTTGCACTTATTTTGTCCTACTCTGTATTTTCACCTTTTATGTTCCTTCTAAGAACCATGGCTCAGTGCAAACAGTAATGCATTACTTTTTGCAGTGCCAGTGTCTGTCACAGTAAATCTGGAATCAGCATCTCCATAGCTTGCAAAAAAAAAGCATAGAGAAATTAAATGACTCGTTCAACAGCACAGAGAAAGCCGCTATCAAACCTGGGACTGGAATGTAGGTGTTCTGGTCACATCACTGGACCCAGCTACCTCTGTGTCTAATTGCTGCTTTATTTGTCTCTCTGACCTTTTCAGCTTTTTGTTCTCACCGTTTTCCTAATTTGAGCTCTTCTCTTCTGGTCTAGGTTGCTTCAGGCCTGGTCACTCTGGAACTACTTTGGTATACACGTTCACCTGGCTCTCCATAATGCTTTCCATCGCAGTAGTAACATAGGCAGGATGCTGTTTCTTCTGATAGCATAAATATGCTCGATAGTTATATGGTGGGATATGGGTATAATACTTACTAAGAAAGACTACAGAACATATATCTGTTGTTACCCATGAAGAATAGGGACTTCAGGATTATTTCTGGTTTATGTAATTGTGTGCACCATTATATTTAGAGAATGAATGTTTCCTGAAGTAGGGAAGCTTTTTTGGTAGTTTTTTGAAAATTCCTTCGTGTCACTGACTGTGTTGTACAAATAATGTGGTGTAGTAAGCCAGGAGGTACATTAAAAGGGAACGACATGTTTTGCTTTAATAGTCAAAGTACAAGAGCAATGCACTATAACAAGGGATGGCAATTGATAGTTTCCTAAAATGAATTTTTCATATTTTAAGATTTTAATAGTAATAAATACCATAGTCCTGTATGCTGAATGCTTCTAATTATGAAATAAAAGGCGCACCAAAACCCATTTTCTCATGTAAATGTGGTCAAAATTTCTCTCTGAAATGAAGAGGCTGTTTAGCTCTGTAGAAAGTGGTGACACCTGTGCCAGTTTGGAGTAGACACAGGAGAGGTTCAGTGCTTGCCAAGGACTGGTTTTCTTCACTCCACGTCCAATGAGCAGCTGCAAATACTCAGCTTTTCGTGTGCGTTTTTAAAGTAATTTGTTTAGCAAAAACGGGATGATGTAGAAGTTAATTCTCTCAGAGAGGAAATTCACTGGTGAGGTTTACCATAATCTAATACTGTCTAGTGGTCACATGCAAAATGACTTAAATGGAAAATATACCTGTTGGTGTTCATACTTCACTTCCTCCGTTGCTGCAGTGGAGACATCTGGAGGAACATGAGTAACTTGGATAAGTAGACTAACATTTCTTTATCAAACTATACTAAATGAATTTAACGTGGGTTACTTACAACACCATCACATTATTTTTTTGCATCAGTTTAATTAATTTGGTTTTAAATCATAGTCTGAGTCACACTGGCATATCTTATTCACACAGATGAGGCTCTGCATTTTTTTTCCTTTGCCTACTAAAATCCACAGTTCTCTAGCCACTGCTAACATTTCCCAGCCTGAGAGGTATATTTTATCCTTCAGCATGATATTCTTTATTTGCATTTAGTTTTTGATTCACTGCGTTTAACAGGTGCTTTCCTCCAGTACTGCTGCTTAGTCAGTTTGTTCCTGGTTTTGCATATGCAGAGTTGATTATTCCTATCTAAATGTGGAACTTTGCACTTTATTGATTGCATCCTCTTTATTCCAGACCATTTCTGCAATTTGAAATGACTTTGAAATAGGGATGCTTTCTCTCTCTAAAGGACTTGAAATTTTACCCATTCTGATGTCAAGCACAGATTTCACAAGTGTCATCTCTGTTCCCATAGTCACAAATGGGACTGTTGAACAAAACTGGACCCAGAATAGGCACCGATGGGACCCTGTTAGAAATGGCTGGACAGTTTGATAAGAAAACCTTGATAACTACTGAGTTACTGATTTTCTAAACCACTTGTGCACCTAGCTTGTACCCATAGGTTGTATTTCCTCAGTTTGTGTGTCAGTGTCAAAAGCTCTACTGAAGTCAAGATGCAGAAGCTGCTTTTCTTTTTGCCTACTGGCAGGTTACCCTGTCAAAGGGGAACATTAGATCAGATGTAATTTTTGATGACTTTTGTGGTGTTTGTTTTTTGTTAGGTCATTGATGTTCCTGTATTCCCCTTGTGGCTGCTTAGAAATTTGTTTCTGGGTGGTACAGGCAGGATGGCAGTTTGTAATTCTTTTAGTTTCTCTTTTTTCACTTTTTCAGGGACAGTCTCAACCATCCTTTGTAGACTTTGTGTCTTCGCTCTTCTCAGCGAGTTCCTAAACATAAGCCTAAACAGGTTTATGGCCATTTGTTGAGTGTTTTAATTGAGATTATTTTCCAAAATGTCCTGACCTCCCCCAAATTTTCTCACATGTGCTTTCTTTGATAAAACAAGACAAGGCAGGAGGATGAGTGGCTCTACTGACTCAGCTGGACCAAAAGCTTCTCTCCCACCTTGCCTTAGACAGCGGCTAAAAGTAGATAGCTAGGGAAGAGAAAGGGAGAGGGCAGCATAAGTGTTGTTTCATAGAATCATAGAATCTTTTAGGTTGGAAAAGACTTTTAAGATCATTGAGGCCAACCGTAAGCCTAACACTGCCGAGTCCACTACTAAACCATGTGTCTTTAAGTGCCACAGCTGCACATCTTTTAAATAACTCTGGGGATGGTGACTCAACCACTTCCCTGGGCAGCTTGTTCCAATGCTTGATAACCCTTTCAGTGAAGAATTTTTTCCTAATATCCAATTTAAACCTCCCCTGGTGCAACTTGAGCCCTTTTCCTCTTGTCCTGTTGCTTGTTACTTGGGAGAAGAGACTGACCCCCACCTCACTATAACCTCCTTTCAGGTAGTTGTAGAGAGGGATAAGGTCTCCCCTGAGCGTCCTTTTCTCCAGACTAAACAACCCCAGTTCCCTCAGCCACTCCTCATAAGACTTGTCCTTGAGACTCTTCACCAGCTTCGTTGTTCTTCTTTGGATGTGCTCCAGCATCTCAATGTCTTTCTTGTAGTGAGGGTGACAGTATTCAAGGTGACAAGGAGTTGTGGAGGTCTCGCTCTCCTCTTGCTTATTCTTAAAGTGGCCCCTCCCAGCTTCCTCTGATGTTTTTCTTTTTCTTTTTCTTTTTTCTTTTGTGTGTGCGTGTTTTGTTTTTTTTTTTATTAGAAAGGACAGTGAAAGTTAATCTGTGTGCCACCTACACTGTGCTGCCCCATGTCACCTCCCTGTAAAGCTTCCTCGATTCCTTTCTGACAAGTTCTGTCTCATCTCGACAATCCTTGTGTGGGAGCTGGTGTCTCCTTTTTGGGTGGGGAGGCCGGAACCTCATTCAAGATTTGAGATACGGACTTTGGTTTACGTATCGTGTTTATTCAGTGGCATTTTGAGAACCTCTTGTATTTTTTTCCCTAGCAGTTTCTAATGCTTGGCCCTGTTAATTCCCAAAGCATTGACCATGGCTGGTTATTGAGCCAATGTTTCGCTGACCTTATTGCCATAATCCCAAGATCCCTGAATGTCAGTGATCAGCTCCCTATTGTGTCTTGTGTAATACCCGGTTTGCGCATCCTGTAAGAGAAGGGTCCCTCCGTCGCTCCGTTAGAAGAGCATTCACGTCCCACCTCAGCTTTGTGCTTGCTCAGTGGGTTGAACCAGCTCACCTGTGGGGTCCAGCAAGAGAAGCATCAGGAGTAGGTGGCCGAGCACACGGCAAAGAGCGTAAGTGCGCTCATTTTGGCAGGAGCGTGCTGTTGAGTCACGTTAGCTGTGTCAGTCCCCCGCACACTTCAGATCTGCTTGCTGGGTTTGGCTTTTACTCCACTTCAGATTTCCTGAAAGCCTCACCAGCGTACCCTGCTCAACAGAATGAAGTCTGAAGCAGTGACTTTTACCCACCCCTGGGCAGAGAAGGCTGTTGCCAGTGCGCTGCCTCGGTGGGCTGCCTGCAGCCTGCCCTTGGTGCCTTTTGCATGGTTTTCTTGAGCTCTTGGGGTCTGGAAATTGAAAAAACACAGTTGGCAGTTGAAACTGATGTCTGTCTGGCTGAACACACTTGCACCTCAAGGACCACCACTGGCTGATGAGACCATGAGGCATTTCATGGTTAGATATATCCTTCTGTCCTCCAAACAAAGCCTGTGGAGACACCCTCCTGCCCTCTCTGCACCTTCCTCCCTCCCCATTCACAGCTCCTCTTCAGGTAGCCTCACATCACACCAGTCCTCCTGGGATGCAGGACCTTCATACCTCACTGCCACTCCTCCAGATTTGTGCCTTTTTTTTATTTTTCTTTTCTTTTTACTCCTGAGACCACACTGAACAAGAAAATATCATCCTACAATTTCTAAATCTCACTTTGTGTATTGACATCTCAGTGTATTTATGTTTAAGGCAGATACTTGTACAGACCAGCAGCCCTCAAAAGAAGGAACAAGGGAAGATCTCTAGCAGCAGATGTCTTGCAGACCTCTCTCGTGAGGGCTTCAGAGTGCATCTGTGAGTAGTGTTGGTCATGCTGGATTTTGTCTGTGCAAGGTAGTGTAGTACTGCTGGTTCTCCCCTATCCAGCAGCTGTGCCAGCAACACATATATCCAGGGGTGTGCAGTATTTTTTTCCCTTTTTTTTTTTTCCTTTGGGAAGAACCACTGAAAGGTTCACAGCTGAAGTTTTTTACTCTTCGAGTTGTCATCTGTAATATGTTAGTTATAGACTTTCTCTGGATAATGTGGGATTGGATAATGGTGGCCTAATCTTGATTTCCTAAATTTCATAAATGAATGTTTCTGTTAATTTCTGAAGGTTAAATGGTTCTTTTGCTGTAGTGTAGTTGTTGCTGAATATTTAATCAGACAATATAATAACATAATAATTTTTTGTCTTCAGCAGAACTTTCTTATATTTTTTCCTGTTACTAGCCCACCACTGCTGCAGCTGCAGATAGTGTTTTTTTATCATAAACTGTGTCATGACTTTGGAAGTGTATCTGGCCTAAATAGTTGAGGCAAATATTATATATTGTATGAGAATTGAACGTCTGCAACATTATTTTGAAGATATGAACATGAGTATAAAAGTTTTCTTTAAAATGGCTAAGAAGCATTGTTTATATTTTAAATGAAAACAGTAGGCTGCTTTTAGGGAAGGGTGATGAAAGAAGGATGACAGGTTCAAGTGGTACAGTGGAAGGAGAGAAATACAAGACGTGGGATATTCGTACAGGTCAGCTGGGTGAGCGTACTGAAGTCATGGTGCTTTGCGCTGGGGAGAGAGCTTTAAATTTGTATAGGTCTTAAGAGATTAGCCCATGAGAAATAAATGTCAGTGTGGCTTTTGTGTTTTTACAAACCAGGTAAGGCTGATGATTGAGAAGGTTAGGCTCTGCAAAGCGCTCACCAGATCTAGGAATCACATGGCTTTATTTGCTTATTGTTCATCTGTGAAGGAAGGAAGAAAGAAAACTATATATTTATTTATTTCAGTGATGCATACAGTGAGCCTGAAAAGCACTGCAGTTTCTCCTGACTGCTTTGCTTTTCACCATAACAGTGTTTCAGATGCCAAAGTCTTCCCTGACTGCGTTGGAGGTCTCCAAGGAGGACCAGCATGGTTAGGATGGGACTTTACCCAGGTCAAGGCTGCAAACTGGGATGATGCAGGAAATACTCTGGCAATTGTACCAAAGTGATGTGTCTTTCTGAGCATTATCCAAACCCAAACAAAATAACAAGAAGGTTTTTTCCTTTCTTTTGGCACTTTGCAGTGGTGCTTATTATTCTGACATGGCCTTTCCAGTCATTCATGAGACATCTCAAGAGAGTACCAGAGGCAAGACACGAATTTCTAATATAAGTAATAAACAGTAGCTTCCCCTCTAAATATGCTTCCCCTCACCTAAATATGTGTTTTAATATTACAGGTTTTCTGTGGAAGGTAATTTTTAAGATCCTTCCACACAATTTTTATGACAAAACACTTGACTAACTTAAATAATACTGTTACAGAGATAATTAATAACACAGAGAGAAGTTCAGAAACTCAAGCAAGAAAGGAAAGACCCATTTTCTCTTGGGGTTTGAAACGAGTTGGACAGCTGATGTGGCAGGGAGTGGCATGAAGGCTCTTTCAGATGACATGAGCAGCACAGAGAAGAGTTTTGCACTAGCAGTGCCGACGTGATTTTGGATGGGCAAAGAAGAGGCCTGCAGCGTTTGAGCCAAGAGGCAGGAACATCCTGTAGGGAAGGGATGGGAGCAGGGTCCCAGCACAAGGGATGTGAAGGCTGAGCTGCACCATGGAGGCAGGCAGGCTTGTGTTTTACGTGCCCCATCTCTGTCCTGCATGGGTACTGCTGGTCACACAGGGAGCAGTGCCAAAACGAAACGTGGCCTCGTCTGAGCTGCTTATAGATAAGGAATAAATTCATTGGCCCGTCATGTTGTTTAGTCTCTTTGAATTCACTAATGCATAATAATGTGAGGATTTAGCAAGAAATCCTGCTTCTTCTCACTTCCCTCTGCGTTGAGGCTGCTGTTTGCATTGTTTCCTTTCTTCTTTTCCCTCCTCTTCTAATACTTACCAGACATGGACGTGGATAATGGAGTTTTTCACTTCTACAGCAAGTGCAGCACCTGCCATGTGAAATCTTTCTTTCTCTCTTGAGTGAAAGCTTTAACCCAATGCTTCTCCCAGACAGAGATTAAGGCCTTGGTATTGCTGGTTGGGCTGGACATTTGATTAATACAGAGTCCCTTTATTGTCACCCTGCCTTTCTGCTCTTCCTCTTTAGAAATCAGTGACTCTTCCCCAATTAATTCATGACACAGAGAAAAGAATGACTAATGATACAGATAGATAAAGAAAATATATAGCATACATTCAGCTAGTAAAATGAGCTATTTTCCCATGTGGAGAGGAGATTAAGCAGGGGGTGCATTTGCCTCCTGCAGGTGCTAGTAGAAGCCTCTGACAGATGGCAGCGCAAGGTATATATGCACGTGTGCATTTACGTACACACACGTAGAAGAACTGAGCACAGTTCCTGTTCATATATAATTCTGTTTTGTGTTTATGCTTTGGTGAAGTGACGTGGTGGTTTGGGAAGGGTTTTTTCTCGCCAGCTACCAAGCGTTTCCGTTAGCAATCAACAGCACAGTGTCAGCAGGGAGAATATTTATTTGCTGAGGTTTGTCCAGGGAGGAACTGCAAGGAGGTGTGTGTGGGTGTGTTTTGGCCAGAGCGCAGTGCCCTGGGGATGTAATCTTTCCCGTAATGAATTGCACAATTTACTGAGTTTGGAATAGGTATGTTGATAGTTTGCTGTAACCCTTTTAGCACTTACATCCAGGGTTTTCTCCACTATTTCGTGATGTAGTTCTTCCAGACACAGATGGTGTGAATATGTGCAGCAGTTCACCTGGGGTTAGGGTTTGATGAGTGCAGTTCTGCTGTCCTTTCTCTGCTGCCTCCCAGCTGAGCTGCCAGTGGCCATGCCATTATGGTGTAGAGGAGAACTTTGTAGAGTAGGGTAGATGGTTGGACTCGATGATCCCAAAGGTCTCTTCCAACCTAGACAATTCTATGATTCTATGATTCTATGCCAGGGCTGGCATTTAGGGCTTGCCGCAGTTCCCTTCAGTCGAGGTGGGAGCACAAGTCCGAGAGGTGTGATGCAAAGCCTAAGCCAACAAGCTCTCCTGGACACTTGCTGATCCTGTGCAGGAGCAATGTGGATGGATTGCTGATGCAAAGAGAGGTGGGAGTAGCTCAGAGACATCTCAGGTCCAGCTGTTACTGAAGGGGATTTGGTGGGGAGCAGAAGCTTTCTTCTGCAATGGTGAGATGGTTATGTGTTGGTGGTGAGACCAGTGTCGCCAGGGCTTGCCTTACCACAGGGCTGAGGGAGCAGAGCTGCTGGAGCTTGGGGCTGCAGGATTTGGAATTGGCTAGAACCTGGCTATAAGGGTACGTGCCAAAGGTGCCGGGAGCAGGGTTAGCAGGTCCAGTGTGGTAGGTGTTGTTATAGAACAGAAGAAGAGATCAGGTTAGGAAGGCAAAAGCCCAGATAGAGGTAAATCTGGCCGGGGCTGTGAGGGGCAACAAGAAAGCCTTCTGTAGGTGTATCAGTGACAAAAGGAAGACTATGGAAAATGTGGGCCAACTCACGAAGGAAATGGAAGACCTGGTCAACCAGGACATGGAGAAGGCTGAGATACTTAACGACTTTTTTGCCTCGGTCTTCACTGGTAAGGGCTCTAACCACACCACTCAAGTTGCGGAAAGCAAAGGCAGGGACTGGAAGAATGAGGTACTGCCCGTTGTAGGAGAAGATCAGGTTTGAGACCAGCTGAGGAACCTGAAAGTGCACAAGTCCATGTGACCTGATGAGATTCATCTGTAGGTCCTGAGGGAACTGGCAGATGAAGTTGCCAAGCCACTATCCATCATATTTGAGAAGTTGTGGCAGTCCAGTCCTGCTATGAAACCTCTCGTCAAGCTCTACGTTAACAGGCTCCTTTTTTTCTTTTTTTTTCTGGCCTGTGTAATACCTGCTAGCTACCCCTCGTGGCATGTTAGCCCACGGATCGTTTGTGCAGTGTATTTGGCCCCAGTTTGTGTTGCAGCTGAATTAGACCAACCCAAACCTGTAGGTAAGATTTTTCCCTGGTTTCCCTGGTTCACTCCTGGTTTCCTAGGGAGTAAACCTGTTCCCTACATCTGTTCTTATGTATGTGCTATATCCAAGTATTGCTAGTCAAAGTTACTACCTAGTTCACGGTTTATTCAAAGTAAAGCAGACAAGCTAACACTGAACAGGCTGTCTAGAGCTGTGCTGATGTTCTGCTTCCCACCACATGCAGGGACCTGACCTCTTTCCTCTTACCAGTGGTTTTGTATACAAGAAGCTTAACTTGTCTTTATAATCTCACTTGTCAGTAAAAACAGCTGTGATATGAAATACAAAAGCCCATCTTGCCTGGTAAAGAAAAATACTCTTTTACCCTATTACGCAGAAGATAACCAGACAATACAGAAGTGAAGCCCTTTGTTGGTGACATGGACAGTGGGATGGAGTGCACCCTCAGCAAGTTTGCCGACGACACCAAGCTGTGTGGAGCGATACCTTCCAGAGGGACCTGGACAGGCTCAAGAGCTGAGACGGTGTGAACCTCATGAAGTTCCACAAGGCCAAGTGCAAGATCCTGCACATGGGATGGGGCAATCCCATGCACAAATAAAGGCTGGGCAGAGAATGGATTGAGGGCAGCCATGAGAAGAACAACTTGGGAGTGTTGGTGGATAAAAAGCTCAACGTGAGCTGGCACTTGCAGCCCAGAAAGCCAACTTCAACCTAGGCTGCATCAAAAGAAGCATGGGTAGCAGGGCAAGGGAGGTGATTGTGCCCCTCTACTCCATTCTGGTGAAACCCCACCTGGAGTACTGTGTCCAGTTCTAGAGCCCTCAACATAAGAAGGACATGGACCTGTTTGGAGCGAGTCCAGAGGAGGGCCATGAAGATGACCAGAGGGCTGGAGCACCTCTCCTATGAAGACAGGCTGAGAGAGTTGGGGTTGTTCAGCCTGGAGAAGAGAAGGCTTCAGGGAGATGTTATAGCAGCTTTCCAATATCTGATGGGGTCTACTGGAAGGCTGGAGAGGGACTTTTTACAAGGGCATGTCATGATAGGACAAGGGGTGATGGTTTTAAACTGGAAGAGGGTAGATTTAGCATAGATATTATGAAGAAATATTTCGCTATGAGGGTGGTGAGGCACTTGAACAGGTTGCCCAGGGAAGTTGTGGATGCCCCATCCCTGGGAGTTTTCAAAGCCAGGTTGGATGGGGCTTTGAGCAACCTGGTCTAGTAGGAGGTGTCCCTGCCCATGGCAGGGGAGTTGGAACTAGATGATCTTCAAGGTCCCTTCCAACCTAAACCATTGTATGATTCTATGAAACTCACCTTAGATGCTTATAAACCATGATGTAGAGTGTAAAATGGAATGTGAGTAAAAACATACAAAAATATATATATGTGCTTCTTTCTGAGTAAATTCAACTTTAGGAAAGATTTCAATGTTACACTGAGATGGCAGTGACTTGGGAAAAACTTGCTAGCTGTAGGCGGTGAAAGGAGGCAGCAGAAAGGAGGGAGCTGTCAGTAAAGGAGTAAGGCTGGCAGGAAAGGGACAGAGTTTTCCTTCTGTAACTACTAAATAAACTTAAATGTCCGTGGGCAGAAAAGAAAACCAGTTGAGAGGAAGCATGTGGGGGCTAGTACTTCAATGTATTTGAAATAAAGGAGCTCAAGTTTGGGTCTTGGTAATCTTGTGCTAGTTGGGGGAACTTGTCCTGATGTTCTTAGGATGTTGTTCTATGGTGAAAATAAACCCTGGCTTGATGTAGTGCCGAGTGATCATATCAAGGGACTTCGTGACCGTGTAGCTGCAGTGTGGAAAACCACAAGTTTTTCTTCTTTGAGTCTGTTGCTGAGAAATGTAAACCAAAGTATTCTTAGGAAACATGTGGCAATATTTTAGGCTTATATGTACCTCATGCATCTGTATAGATGTAAGGGACTTAAGTGTTGAGAATCCTGTCTCATGTGGTTGGGAGACTGCTGCTATTTAATGTCTATTCTGAGTGTAAGCAAAGCACTCTGCTCACTGCTGTTCTGCATCTCCTTCATGCTCAACCTTGATGATCTTGTGCTTTTGTGAATCAAGTATCTGACAGAAGTAAAAAAAAAAAAACTCTGGTTCAAGATCATTTCAGGTGAAATGAAGAACGTGAATGGGGGCAAATGCATCTGAAGAACAGGTGCTATGTGAGCGCTTTCTCAATGAAAGATGCTTGTCTGTTCACTGCTTTGGCAGCGTACAGCCTCCAAAATGTACTGGATTCACCCCATATCATAAGGTGGCAGTGGCCTTAAGTGCCTTCCTTTATCTTTCAGTTGGTTTTACTTCTGTTTGTAATGTTTTAGCGTAGTAAACCTTTTATCATCCCAGCACCTCCCTGATAAATGTATTCTACTGCTGTATGAACTGACGAGGTTAGTAACTCCATTTCAGTATTAATTTTTTAAAAATGCATTAAGTTCTGTGGATACCTGAAACTGGCAGCCTGCTTTGACAGTGGTGCTATGGATCAAGAAACCAAAAGTCAGACCTTGTAAAGAGGGTATTTTCAGAAGCACCTATTCACTTCATTTATGGAGGTACATCTCCAGCACAGGATGAGCTTCATTCTTGCAGCTGTGACAAGCTCTTACTGATGCTGTTGCAAGTTATCAGGTAGAGGTTACTTTCCTGGATGAAAGACATTTAAATGGCAGTGAAGGAGAAGACTGTGATTTATTTTGATTGTTTTCCCCATGATATTTGCATACTGCAGTATGTAATATAAGCAGCTATATATAATGATTTTTTTTCTCCATATGACACCATAAATCAAGAGAGAGGTTAAAAAAAATGTTTTAGTGACATTGACTTTTCCTTTGAAGAACCCAGGAGGAGCTTAGATCTGGATGCTTCAAAATGAACATATTGTTCTATTTGTGTTGAATATAACAATACATTTTTGTGTTAAGTAATGTGTCTGTGAGGCAAATATCATCACCTGAATATAATAAATATTTAGAATAAGCCTCCATTGTTTTCATTCTCATTCCCAGCTCAGTGTTAAAGAAATAGTGATCAAACTATTCATCACAGGTTTTGATAAATATTTTTCTATACTTGTCAGAATGATTAAGATGTAATAACTTGTTTGAGATGGGCTTGAGAAAAAAGCAGTTAATAGCAGCACTATTACAGAACAGCTGTATTTTTTAATCCCTACCAAAGAGGTTATAAATTAGGGTGTTTTACTGTGCAAACTCAGTCCTTTTTCTTACATTTGGCTTCATTCAAATTGACAAAAACATGAAAATAAATATGACAAAAATAGGTATAATCACTCAAAATTCTGCATTGAGTGTATGAGTGTGAACTGCGGACACGGACGTCCATTTGGAGAAAGAGAACATAAACTTCGTCTGTAATCTGTGTGTAACAGGCTCAAATGATAACAGTTTAAAAAGCACGAGAGCCTTGGAAGGAACTTAGGTGGCAACTGAAGAACTTGACTTGCTCACTTGCTAGCTTGTGCACGCCTGCGTGCATGTCTGCGTGTTTTTCAGACGATTGTGCCAGGGCGATAGCAGTTCTTGTTTGGCACAACACTTCAGTGTGCTGAGACTGTGATGCTTGTTTCATCCTAGCATCTGGTGAGATTAAGTATTAGCGCTGCTGTTTAATGAACAGTTCGCGGATGTGAATGAATATTTGGGGTTGTTTTTGTTTCCTCTGGTTCATAGCCAACAAAGCTGCCGGGATGAACAAAGCCTTCCGGACTGCCTACTATATAGATTAATTTACAGCTGCCAGTTTATATTAGTTGCTCTATTTATTCTGCTTGGGTGCTTTTTTGAGGAAAGGAGTATTTCTTAGTCAATTGTCTTGCAAAGAGAAAGGAATTCAAGAAATGTGAAGCAAACAAATTCCCGCTAATTAGGCAAGCTTTTGGCAGCTGAGTTATTTGCTCCCTTTTCTTTTGATATTATGTTACATGAAAGGACTGAAGTTCGAAAACAGAATTTAAGTTGGGGTCTGAACTTTGTCTTTGCCCTCCTGCACTCTGTGTTGGTGATGCTGGGGCTTGGTGAATAGCAGCTATAACCAAATTTCTTGTCTGCTTTCTTAAAAGCCTGGCCCTACTGAAGGTTTTGACAAGTGGAGCAGTGTAGGTCTCTTGCCACTGCAGCTCCTAAGATGCTGTAGGTTTATCAGGAATCTTTAATGCTACTTATTTTTGTGACGTTTCCCTGAAATTCTCCTCTGTGTTGCTGTTTGCACCTCGTCCTGGCTCCCTGTGCCGACTGCCTGATGCAGCCAGGGACTGCTGCCTCTTGCCATTGGGGATGTCCAGACCCGCACACAACCCTGCTTATTTTGGGGGTCTGCACCCCTTGAGGGATGACTCTGTGCATTAGGTGGTTATCAGCGAAGGCATGAAAGCAATATTTGAGAGCTTATCCAAGAGCCTTATGGATATGTCTGGGTACGGATAATACAGACTGGCTGATGTCTTTGCCCATGTTCTAAAATAATTGCTTTCGAGGACTCAAGTAGTTCAGAAGGGGATTAGTTGGTTTACTTACGGCAGGATCAGGCACACCGGGAGATGCTCCCTTATCCCCCACCCCCAGCAGAGCCGGAGCTCTTTTTTGCCAAAATTACTGAGAATGGGATCAAACTGGCATAATCTTCTACCATCCTGCACAGAGGGTTCTTTCCCCACCCCATCTCTCCTGGGTTGCAGGGTGGGGAATAACGCATTATAGGCCCATTTGCAAACCAAGTGGAAGGTAGTAAGACATGTAACGTCCCAAATGTTAAGAAGAGACCTTGCAGGGACAGGGGCAACTGCTCTCAGGACCTGGAGATGTCCCGGATGAACTGTGAGCTGTGAGGCAATGCAAGGAAATAAAGTCTCTTTGCCTTTTGGAAATAATTTCCCTCCTGCTCATAGTAACAAATGGTCCCTTCTGTAATTCACTCGTAAACCTTGGTAGGTGGCAATTGCTGTATCTCATGTATTTTCATGCAAGTGTCTAATGAGAGATATACCATATGTAGATAGATACAGATATATACAGATCTATGTTTTTTTCCTTTTTTTTTTTTTGGTGAGAAGGGGGTTTACTCCATAGTAGGTGATTAGTAGAAGGCGTAATAGCTGCACTGTGATATCTGCTTTCTTCTCTCTTGGTTGGACTTTGGCTTTGGAGCTTGCAGGTGTCTAACTGTGGAGATGGTACAGGTGTTTGCTATGCAACATGCAGCTTCATTTGAGAAATACTTTCTGCTCCTGTTTTGGTCTTTATTCTTTGGAAGGTCTTTTAATTGATTTGGATATCCATTTAATGAATGTCACTCCATAGTAGGTGATTAGTAGAAGGCGTAATAGCTGCACTGTGATATCTGCTTTCTTCTCTCTTGGTTGGACTTTGGCTTTGGAGCTTGCAGGTGTCTAACTGTGGAGATGGTACAGGTGTTTGCTATGCAACATGCAGCTTCATTTGAGAAATACTTTCTGCTCCTGTTTTGGTCTTTATTCTTTGGAAGGTCTTTTAATTGATTTGGATATCCATTTAATGAATGTCATTCTTTTAACATTTTCATACCAGATATTAGAAGTATGAGTGTGCTCCATTTAATAAGAATTTTATTTGTTGTGGATGTCAAAAGTTACTTGGTATGTATTATGTGAAAGTTTTCAAAGCCTTATTAGTTACTCTTGTTTTTCTAAGATTGTGTTGCAAAATGGAGCTGGTACTGGATTTCTTTAAAGTATACTTTGACATACAGTGGGGTACTTACAGTTAAAAACAAAAAACTAAGCCTCCCAAAAGCACCAAAACCCAAAATGAATAGTCAATGAACTATCAAAAGGAAAAAAGCCATATGTGGGTATTTTTTATATTGTAAACAGCCTTTAAGATGGTCTTGGAATAATGAATAAAACTATTTAAAAACACTATTTTTCATCATTGTAATTGAAATGTCATTTCCCTCTAAAAACAGCTCTACACAATATTGAGAAGTAGTAATCGTGTTGTATCAAAAATATACCCAACAATTCACTGTCTTCTAATACTTTATACTGAATAGGCATTTATGAAAATACAGTATCTTCTTGGTTAAAAAATGTAATTGTCAAATTTTACTATAAAGTTAATCCTTTGTTGCAAATTATTGTGCCTTTATCATCACCAGAGACACTGAGCTTTCACATTTCTTAAATCGCATGGAAAATCAGTTCTTTAAATTAAATCAGTTCCTCCCAATGCCTCACCTCTATGCCAGTTGAGTCTGCTGCTCAAAAAACTCTAAGGAATCCTCTTCGTGGACGTAAAAGCCCAGGGTGTGTTGGGTTGCCTTCGGAAGGTGTAAAGCTGAGGGAAATGTAGTTTTTTCTGTTGCAGTTGTGGGAGGTTTTGTTCCTGGGGCTAACTGCCAAAACTCCAATCCAGCCACATGGTAGCTGGCTGCTACTGATTAGATGTTCAGAATTATTTGCTCTACGGTTGGGGTGGGTTTACAAATGTGTTGCTTTGCCGTGGTGACATCCAGTTCCTCTGCCATTGACTAGAGCTGTAGACAGCCTGGGTACCCGAGGGCCTGCTGGCTGCTGCACCTCTTCCCTCTTACTGAGATGGTAGGGCGGATGTAGGTTAGTCTTGTATAACACTTCAAGTCAATATTTTCCTTCTTGTTTTTAGTACAAACAAGATGTCTTTTGCATCAATTTGTGAAAAATATATGGGCATTTAAATCCTCTTAGTGCCCTTTTTGCCTGTTATTAAATCACTGGTTTTGGTTTATGAAGTCACTTCCAGAAATTCCTTATGGTTATCTTTTGTCAAGGAAATTTTAGTTATTATTTGATATCTTATGCATTGTTCTATGTTGCAGCTGAATAAAGACTCAGATTTCTTTATTAACTATTACATGACCATGCAGCAATCGGAAAACCTTAATACCTGAGCAGATGGGAGAGAACTACAGGACTTCTCATACTTGGCTTCATTAATCCATGTAGGTTTTTTTCTGTGCTCTATTTTTTGTATGCATCTAAAATCATTGCGCTTATTTTGATTGTTATCAGTAAATTGAGAAGTCTTACAAAGAACTGCAGAGCTACTTAATTTCCTTCTTTCTCTTTCATTCTGCAAAAACATGTATCTATCACTATCTATTACACCATCTGAGTCAATAGAGGCTTGATCATTGCCTGCATGCAAAAGGGAAATTGCCGTGCCGTGCAGACGAACAGGGTACAGGAATCAGTCAGTATCTCTGTTAAGCTTCCTTAAACATTTTGTGGTTGGAGACTTTCATGTCAAATGGTGGTATGGGTTTCCTGATTTTCTTTCATGTACACAAATGACTTAAAAATAATGACTGTTGACTATACTACAGAAATATATGTTCAGAGCATGCATCATTAATGAGACCTATGCTGTGCAGTCAGTGAAGAGGATCAGACTGGGATACCTGGGGATGTGCTTCCCCTGTCCCTTGTCTGTCCTGCAGGGTGGCGGTTTGGGTTCCAGTCTGGTGGTGAGGGAGAGAGGTGGGGCAGAGTGGACATCAGATTCTTCAGTTGTGGGACGTAGTTTAGGGGGGAAATTTGGCAACTTGTTCGTTTGTTTGAATTGATTCCTATACATGGGGCTTGTAAAACTCCCCATATTTTCGAGAAAGGTAAGTGACATTTCATATGCTAGCCATTCTGTTGTTATCTAAAGAGCTCTTCTGTTTTCATGTGGAGGGCACCTGACTCCCATGGTCATACTGCTCCACAGCCCTTTGTTCATCTTTGCCTCTCTTTTTGCCCCTTTTGGATGGAGGGGCATAAATCTCTTTGAAATACCTAGCTAAAATGTCAGGGTACTTAATGTGACACAGCTAGTTACATTCATCATGAAGAATTTAAACAGAGAAGAATAAACTAAGCCAGCAAGTTCATAAATATAAAGGTATGTCTTCCTGTAAGAACTGTAGCAGTTTTCTGGTGTCTGTGCATCGCAGACTGTTACAGTATTTGGTTTTAATATGTGTGCCTTACAGTGACTGTGCAGTTAGCTGAATTAACGTTCCTTTGGCAGCCATAACTTCGAATTGACTAACTTTTATGTGCTTAAACTTCCCCTCTAGTATTTCTGCCTTTTCTCATTTGATTTCCTTCTGAAAAGCCGTAAAGAAATTAGCAAAATAGAGGGAAGGAAGACACAATGGAGAAATGCCTTAATTCAGTTGAACACATGTTTGAATTGAGAAGAACTGTTCTTTTTAAAATTCGTGTTTTGGAGTTGTATCGCAGGCTGGCAATCCTGTTCGTGGCGAAGAATATACATGGATTTTAAACAGCAGACATTACACCCAGCAGAAAGAATTCCTCGGTGTGCTGTGTTATAGATGGAGAGGATCCACAGATTAAACGCTCTGAGATCCAAAAAAGATCCTATATTCAGAGATCGAAAAAATATCCTAAAGATTTAAATCCATTTGCAAATATGAACCATAACAAGCCTACAGCTCTCTGGGTATCAGGAGCTGGAGTGAAATCCAAATCCCATCAAAGTTAACAGCAAATTCCCTGTGACTTAATAGGGTCAAGAATCATACTTATTTTCTGCTTAAGGTTTTGCATGTGTAAGATTAGATATACTCAAAGTGGCACAAGGAATGCCTTTGCTGCTTAAAGATGCTAAATGACAGACAAATGAACAGTGGTTAAAAGGTGCTGGGAATCCTGTAGCCCGCAGATGAAAGCTCAGGGCTGTAATTACAGTTCAGAAGACAGTCTACAAACAATTTCTAGCTCTTTTTCTTTAAGAAGATGGAAGCCTTGACATAGCAAAGTACTTTCTTTAATGGATGGACAGTTTGTTGTTATGTATGGGGTTCACACCATCTAAGTAGAGGTGTGTGAAAATTAGAGGTGAGCTCCCATTGTAGTCAGAGGAAGGGACCAGAAAGAACTTGGGACACTTACCCTGTCACTGCATTACAGCCCTTTCTCTTTCTGTAGAAGGAAATTAAACTAGTCTAAACCAAATCTTGTAAGTTTTAAGTTAGGCGAGGTGTATCCAGCATGGTGACTACTGCAAGGCTTTGAGAGGGACTTGTACGCCCAGTCATTAACCTCCAGTTAAGTGAAAGAGTTTGAGGGAATAATTAATGTATTGCCTGGAAATACTGTAAAATAGGAACATAATGAGTGGGAGGAACAGGGAGATGCAAAGAATTGGCCAGAGTCCCCAGGGTTGTGTTTTTTCCCTTCCCCCTTGCTCCTGGGTGGATCAATAGAAAGGGAGAGCAGTTGTCTAATGGCTTTTTTGCTCATCACTGTGTGATGTTAGTTTGACACATGCAATTTACTTGGAAAAGCTTAAGTAGCCTTAATAACAGGAAGTCCCAGCAGAGCTGACACTAATGGTCTCCCCCATTGTCAGTCTCAACAGAGAGATTAAGAACTGAATGAACAAAGAGACCAAATTACCATCTCCCCCCTCTGGGTGTTGCTGCATGAAAGCAGGTATGAGCCATGACAGTGGGTCTTTGGGCAGACTCTGGCTCTCCTCTGTGTCCCAGTGCGAGAGGGGATTTTGCCTGTGCTGTCCATTTAGCGCCATTACTGAGGGCTGCTGCGACGTCACCCAGTCCAGCATTTTTACACAAGTAGTCAAGTCCAGTCATCTTGAAAGAAATTCAGAATATCATGCCCTGATAATGCATATTATTGAATACTCTTCAGACCCTAACCATCCAATACACTGTGTTAAACCTAGCCCAGCTAGGTCTACCTTTTATTCTACCTAGTTTTCCACAGGCAAATCATCTTTTCTTGGCCAAAACTCTCAGTGAGGTGTAACAGCGCAGCTTTGCAAGGTATACACCCAGGGACAGATGTGTCCCCAAGTGTGTTGGATTGATCTTGCAAAAATGTCTCACAGAAAAGAGAGTATCTAGTTGACTTTCATGCGGAGCTTGGAGAGACTTAGTTAATAATATAAGCACTGTTTATGAATGGCTACACACTCCCCTTTCTCAGTGTTATTTTTTTAATATATTACAAAGTGCAGTGCCAGTTCTCTTTTGCCGCCCTTCTATAGAACAGGTTTGTACCATCAATCCAACGTTCAGTTAAAAAAAACATTGTTGCTGCATGTGCTATATATTTTCTGTCTGTTTTTTGTGGCCACCGTGTGGGAGACTTTAATTGCAACTCACTTCTCAGGAAGATTGTTTGGCCTTTCTTCGAGAGTGTTACTTTAGGATAGGATAGGAGGATAGCTTTATTAGTGTTTTAGAGTCATGCTTTCTTAAATTCAAATTCTTGTCTTACTGTGGTAAATTGAAGTTTTGTTGTTGATCTCCAGCAATTAGAATTTGCTCCCTTATATATCACAGGTCCAGTGTTGTTTTTTAATTGATTGGGGCATGCATCAAAAACATGAAAAAAAAAAAGTGTTATTAAACTTCTTTAAAGAAGACTTGCATGACTGATATCAAAGACAGGAGGATGTAAATTTTCTTTTCCCTCCTAAAGAAAATTAGAAATACATCCTCCTAAATGGACTGCTGTGCATTTTTCAAATTTGGGAAATACCTGTGTGTTTCTTGAATCATGCGCACTAAGCAAATCTGACAGCTTACAAGGTTGTATTAATTTGTTATGAATATTTACTGAAATATGGCCCAGATTATTTTCAGAAGGCAAATGCAATGATCATGAGACTGACACAATTTTATGTTACGCTTCCCGGAAACATGCTGCTGCATCTTTTGTCTTGTCTGGCTATTGCCTTGTCTAACTTTCCAAGGAAGAAAAAACTATGTAAATATAAGCAGAACTTTGATGAAACAGAAAAGTGATTTGCTCACTCTATAAAGGAGGGATTTTTTTCTTTCTTTATAAGGGAAGAACACGGTAGACTTGCTAGATGTTTTTGTTTGAACTAAACTTACTCAATTTTAATATCTGGAAATTTCTTAGTAATCACTGATTTAAAAACTTCCCTGGTGTATCTCTTACTAATTCTTAGAGTTACACTAGTCTTTAGAGCAGTGAACATGGGAAAAATGGGAAGCATCTGAGCAGTACATCTAATAGGGCAGTCTGCCAAGTGATTCCTGCATCTTTTAGATCTCATTACGTTGGATAAATCTTTGTCGAGTGAAACATCCAGGTTTCCCAGAAGGCCTTAACAGGACAGAAACTTAAAAAGTGAAATTTCTTAACAACTTGTGAGCAAGGCTGTGCACACATCAAAATAACAAATTTATACAATTGACACTTTGGGGATATGTTTGCTTCTTTATTGCATACCAAGCATCATTCTAGCATTCATTTAAGGATTTTTAAGGGTATGTATTTTCTTCTGATGTGTCTTCTATTTCATTGTTGGAATAATATGAGAACCTACTCTGACATCTCTGAGGTACCCTTGGACTGGCTTTGTGCTGATGCAGAGCTCAACGCCAGGCTTGGTTTCTCGTGGTTCTGGTACGCTGGTAGCCATGCGGTCCCTGCAGCTTAATGGCAGTCCCTCTCCACAGCCCCAGTGAGGATTTTGCCAGCTTGGGCTTGTCCCTGCGGGGTTCCTTTTATTCTCCTTGCCGTTTTCTCCCTGTGTAGGAACTCAGCAATTGCTTTGAGGGGAAGACTGGCAAAATAAGTTTTTTTTATTGCTTGTGCTGTCTTCTCTCTTCTTAGAAAAGCCTTCTGTTCTCCAGCAAAGGCAGAAATTCTTCACCTGCCCTCTTTTGCTAACCCCTCCACTTGCCCTGCTGATCATGTACCATCTCAATCATTTCACTACTTTTTCACCTCCTTAGTATCCACCCGCACCTCTTGTTCCCCTGGTTTTGCTAGCAACGTAAGCTCATTTGTATGTCTTCCAGCTTGAAAAAAAGGCCAGGCCATCACCAGTTAGATTTGCACCTCTAGGTACCCTCTGCAAGTCTCTTCTCCCTCATGTTGCTCAACACACTGTCAGTAGCTATTGGTGGAGTGCCTCTCTCTAGGGCACCCATGCCTTTTGTGGTCCAGCTTTGCACATTCCATTCCAGACAGCATCTTTACTAACCTCTTCCTCATCATAGTTTACAATGTATGCTGCCTGCTCAGCCTCACTTGAGCTGTCAGCTGTCTGCAGTCCCCGATGTTGTTCTTGAAATCCTGCCCATGCCTTTGTTTTCTGTTCCTGTCCTCTTTGGGTTCTTCTGCCACCTCAGCGATTTGCTTGGGAGGATCCTCCCCCATCCAGCTTTTTGTTAATTGTTCTCTGTGGTTGTGCCCTTGGTCATTTGTCTTTGTTTTCTGCACCGTGTGGATGCGATTACCTTGAGATAAACATCAGTTCAACTTCTGCCTCTATGCTGAAGACTTCTCTTTGTTGCTGTGCACCTGACTTAACTTCGGTATGGGCCAGAAATACCCATCTTTCTTTCCAGCATAGTCTTGTGGACATGGAAATGTCAGCTGACATTTTTCTGTCCCATAACCTCAATTTTTTTTCCTCTTTTCTAAACCATCACCAGCAATTCCATATTTTTGAAAAAATCTTACAATTCAGGGCTCCTCTAGGTGATTGTGACCACACTGTACCTAAAACTTCCCAAATTCTTCTGTATCCATCTCTTTTGTATACTTGTGTACTCTTAAAACTGTGTCCGGAATTTGTGTCCTGTAATTTGTGCATCTGTTACTATAACATGCTTCACTGATTTTGGTAATGTGAGGATTTTACCCTGCTGCTGCTCTGGAATACCCCTGCAGAGGTTCTTTCGTTAGTCTTAGGGGTTTGACAAAAGCACCTTCCTACCCACAGCTGTCCCCCTTTTGTCTACCATGATGAACATAAAGTGGTTGCCCTTTTGAGGGGGGAGCCTCTTTCGTTCACTGTTAAGAGCTTGACTTGCATCCCTGGTTGATTCAAGATGTCAAGATTCAGATGAACTTTCTGTTCCCTCTTTGGCCCATTTTGACACTAACGCTCCTGCCCGTGGAGAACTACCTGAAAACATCCATGGTGCTGCCTGGGAAGCCTCACTCAGCGCCTCGCTCTTGCTTTAATGCGATGCCTGAAAAAAAACATGGTAACCAAGATGCTGCTAGCATGCCTGGGCTCTTAAACTGCTCACAGTGTTGTTGCTGAATCCCTCCTACACTGTCCCCCTGTCTGTCTGGTTGCTGCCTCTTGGTTTTTCTCTCAAATTTAGGGCAAGGCTCATCTTGTCTTCTGTGTTTGTACAGTTGTTTCTGGGCAGTGATGCAATGCCATGCGACTGCAGCTTGGTGGAGGATATAGTAAAAGTTGGGTTGTCATGGTAATAACATCAACCAACAGTTGTGTGCTGGGCTGGGGGATTGGGATAATTAAACCTTGATTTTTATTTATTTTTTTTTTTCCTTCCAGATGCCCTCCTTGCAGTTTTCTGTTACTGGTTTCAGTGATTTCTATATAAAATCTGAGGATGTGTGTTTGTCTTTGGTCAGTAAACCAGCTCTACAGACTGCAGTGACCAGTCCCGTGAGACGGCTGCCCTTTCCTGTTTGCCTGACACACAGGAGCTTTTAATTCCATCACTTAATTAGGAGCTATCTGTATTTGTTCTTAGATACACCCTAAGTTCTGCTCGGTTGCTGTAGATTTGGAGGTGATGTCAAAACAGGAAACAAGGGGAAAAGTAATGTAGCAGTTGGAAAAGGGCAGAAATATTTCAAGGGAAGGTTCTGGGTCTATGGTGGTGAAGGCACCTGAAGACAAGACTGAATCTGTTAATACTCAGGATCTTTTTATTTCAGGTCAGTTGCAGCATCAGGCTGAATGGCAGCCTGATTCAGACTGATTTTCACAGGGAAAATAAATGTTTTGATAATAATTATGAAAAATAACAGAGATTACTCTGACGGTACCAGAAACAGTTTTTTTCAACACACAGCTAACAACACTGGGCTTAAGTTAAAATATTTTACATTGTTACCTTAAAAATATATCCTCCTTACAATTTTTTGTGCATTTTTCGTTTGTTTTTCAAACTGCCTTTCATGGACAGTAGGCAGTGAATTGGTGTTTTGCTCTCTGGCAGCACGCAGTTTCCAACCATGTGTCCACTTATGCATCCAAAGTTAGTGCATTTACACCAGTAGTTTCCAGCAGCCACTTACAGGTGCATTGTAAACTAGTTGTACATTTCAAAAGTACTTTGCAATGTGTAAATGAAGTGATAGAAGAGGAAAATGTCGTTTGATCCCCCAAATTGAACTGAGGCTCCATAAAAAGTGCTGATGTGAATCTCTACAATGGAGAGGAGACTGTGAGGAGCTCAGGGGCTCTGACACAAAAGAAGGAAAGAAAAGTATTGTATTAGCAAGCAGATGGAGTGCAGATGACTGACAGGAGATGGTCTTTGAGATGGAGGCAGGAAAAGATGGAAGCAGAACTGAGAGAAGAATATCCCAGAGAGACATAAAAAGAGCAAGTGAGATCTTTTCCTGTTAAGTTTTTTATTTTTTATGTTTTAAATTATTTTTTTATCTTTGCTTTTATTCTTAATACCTCTGTTTTTAATCTAAGAGAGAAATAGGATATACTATGTCTGCCTTTTCAGATGTTTTGTAAAATTCATGCTGAAAACTGCCTCACGTATAAAGATCAAACTATTTATTCAAATGTAAAGGAAGTACCTTACAGTAAGGAAATTAGTTTTACTGTCATTGTCCAAAATTCTATCACAGTGGAAGATGAGGTATGAATAAAAAGGAATTCAACTCATGAGCTTCCAATTGAAATTCGTAAGCATGGAAAAGAGAGGCTGACTCTGATTTATTCTCTGAGGAATTCTGTTTTCTGGCAGCCTGCAAAGATGGAAACCAGCAAGCAGTTATAAAATAAATTTCTGAAGATAAATAGTTCAAATAAGTGGATTTTGAAAGGAAAAGAAAAACAAGTTTTCTCCTAGTGCCATTCTCTTTTTGCACTATGAAGTACTACAGTATTATTCTACCATCCTTCAGCCATCTTATTTACTCTAATAAACATAGCAGGGCTGGTTTGCTCAGACTTCCAGTTTTGCATTCTTAACAGATAGGGATTACAGTTTTGTTGGACAGTGAGGAAGCTTGGAAATGTTGACCTGGCCAAATGGAAGGCTGCCTGAATTTTGAAGTCCTCACTTTTCATGTGATAACTGGTGTGGGAAGCAATGCTGCTGGAACCCCAGTGCGTGAGTAGTGTCTGTCCTTCAGCCGTCTCCTCTGTGCACAGGCATCTGGAAGGTGGAGAACTACTCACGTTGCCACCCATCTTATTTCAAATGTGAAGCAACAAGTGCAGTATGGCAGCTTTTCACTTTTTCAGTTAAGAAAAGTAAAACATAATTTAAAAATGACACAGCATGCAAAGCTACCTGGCTGTTTGTACCTTTTCAGTCCCATTGCAGTGACTCAAAATCATGTAGGTGTTGAAGCAAACCTGGGGCTGCCAGGTGATGCCCAGCTGCTCCAGCCTCACCTCCACAATAACCTTCCTCCAGCAGGAGGTCAGTGGCGGAGAGGGAGTTCCCAAGACTATTAACGTGAACAAATGATTTGCTGAGCAAGGGGCCCACCCATCGCCTACAAGCTGATATTTTGCTCATCCTTGGGGAAGGTGTTAACAGTCTCTACCAATACTACTTCCACCATTTCTCTGTTAGATTTACTGAACAAAAAAGGGCATATGTTCAAATTATTGGCAGTGACTTTAGGTCCAGAACTTCTCTCATCAAACTACTGAAGTGCTTAAAGAAAAAAAATGGATAGCTGTCCATGTAGGAGTCAGGCTCAAAGATGATCTGCAAAATAGCTTGTATTCTGTGTTTATTAAACTATCCTGTAGAATACATTAAAGTATTAATTGCCAACTACGTGTTTTAATTTTCTGTGTACTGGTGTTAAGCCCTCAGTGTGTATTTAATGTAAGTTGGAAAGTTTCTGTAGCAACCTTGCTTGGACTTCAGAGAAGGAAATGTTATGAGTTTACAGTAAACTGTTTTTTGTACCTGGGAAAAAGGACGGTATCAGACCAGCTTTTAATAGCAAGGTTTTACCTGGTACTGGGGGGGCTGAGCAGGTGGATTTGTTCAGCATTTTGGTTTTGTTTACTGTGCTGAGAAAATACTAATTATTTCAGTTGCTGGTGGTCATTGGTAAATGCTGTGATAGAAATACAGAGTTATTTTAAGACTACCTTGAGAGCTGATAATGCTGAGGGACCATTATCCATAGTTAAGAGCTCACATTTTATTACTAACAGGGATTACTCAGTTTTAATCCTTCTGTCTGTTTCCAACACTTTGTTCCGTAGTTATCACTGAAAAACTGAAAAGATAGATGTTTTCTTCTAAAAATAGAGTTGAGCTTACTTTAACATGCATCTATGCCCTGCAAACAGTACAAAAATATCATCCTTTTTATCCTGCAGAGCTGTTGTCTTTCTGGCGTGACAGAAATTAATTAACTCCTAACTCTTTCTAACTATGGCAAAATACTATAGAAACTGAGCTGTTGCACGCATCTGTAGCGTATTTGTTAGTGAAGCTGCAATTGTAAGGAAAAGCTTTGTTCCTAGTAAAGGCACTGAAAAGAGACTGTAGTGGTAGAATAGAGGGGGAAAATTTGCCCTTTGCGTTGCTGATGTATTTGTTGTTCAGAAAGCTATTAGAAAAAGTTCTTTTATTTTTAAATTGAGCCAGGTTTAAAACAGATTCATTGAGACCTATTTCACCTTCCGGACCCTTTTCTTTGAACCAAGTTTCAGATTGTAAGTAGTCTTTAACAAATAATGTGTAAATTAGCAGCACGTTGTGGTAATTTCATAAATTGCAGTCTGCATTCTATACTATATATGGCAATACTAATTGCCAGATTAACTGTTTGTGTAGATGTAAAGTTACTTCTGTTAGTATACAGTTTCCAAGGAGTGCAAGTAAGAGGTAAGATACACAAGTGAAATCATACTAGCTGTGTTCTTGCTGAACCTGGTGAGGTGAACAGAATGATATAGTTAATCAAAATTAAATTGAATTAGGCTCAATTAGGTTTATAGCACTAATGTTTCTGGGTTGTGTTGTTTGTTTGTTTTTTTTAAGGAACCTGCTATTCTTCCAGTTCCCAAATGCAATTGTAACAGCCTGTAATCTGTGCTTGTTGAATGCCCTCTGAGACATTTTGAGAACTTGTTTTCAGGGTACACCGTTTGTTCTTAAGTAGAATTAGTGTCTAAGTTCATCCAAGAAGTAAACACGAAAAAAGGAAATGAATTGAACAGTAGTACCTTCTGATGGTTTTCAAAGTTGGGAGGTACCAAATGGAGAAATCGGCTTCATTTGAAATATCTGGTTGATGGCGAAGGGAGCTGTAATATAAATGTATTCTGACCACTTTTACCAAAATAGCTGTTCTCAGCATACCTTTGCACTTGGAAAAAGTAGGGTGAGGAGAGGGAATTACATGAATTCAGTAATAGCATGAGCCTATGTGATCACAGTTACATTCTCTGTGGTGTGACATTTCTTAACACAGGTGCACTGACCTTGCAAAATACCAAGTCTCAGCAGAATGGTGAAAAATTTCAGGAAATAAAAGTCAAAATAAATACTGCACATAGATATGGTATCTTAATTATATTGGGTACCTTTTAAAAAATGAAAATGTACTTGAACTTAAGAGGCAGAATACTTGTGATTGTATTTTGCAATAATTTTTCTTTCTGCATGCATAAGTCATCACTAAGTCAAGGTGGCTTAATCTACATTAAATTCATAGGATGTTGGTTGGGAGGGACCTTTTGAGGGCATCTAATCCAGCCTCTTGCTCGAAGAAGACCTGTCACTGCACCGGATCAGGCCTGCCCTGGCATTTTCTAACCAGGTCTTGGATATTTCTAGGGGTGGAGATTCCACTGTGTCTCTGTTGCCCGTTCTAGTACTGCACAACCTTCCTAGTAAGGAATTTCTTCCTAATGTCTGTTGTGAATCTCTCAAACTTCAACTTGAGCCTGTTGTCCCTTGTTACCTCATTTTCCACTACCGCAAAACATTTGGCTCTGTTACCTTCTCAGGTGTCCAAGTTACTGCTCAAGTAGTTGTAGGCTGTTGTTACATCAACCACAGCCGCCTCTTTGCCAGATTAAATGAGCTGTGCTCTCCCAGCCTCTCCTTGCAGGTCATACTCTACATTCATGACCATGGTGGTAGCACTCTCTCCTGGATCCCTTCCAGTTTCTTCTTGAACTCAGGGGATGCAAAACGGGGTATAGGCGTGCCCCAGGTGTGGCCTCAGAAGTGATAGATAAATAGCTTCCCTTATCTGCTGGTCATATTCCCTACTAATGTAGTGCAGTGTGGAGTTTGCCTTATTCACAGTGAAAGCAGGCTGTTGGTTTATATTAAGCGCAGGGACCACTGTAACACCTGGGTTCATTAGCAGGGCTGTTGCTCATCTGGTCAGTTCCCAGCCTGTACTGGTTCATGGGCTATTCTGCCCTGGTGCAGAACTTCACGCTTCTTCTTGGATATTTCCATTGGCTCAGTCCTGAAGTTTGTCAAGCTCGGTGGATCAATGCTACTTTCTAGCACATCAGCCATTCCTCCAGTTTAGTGTCATTCACAGCTATGCCACAGGTGCATTGCCAACCGTATCCTGGGCTGCATCAAAAGAAGTGTGGCCAGCAGGTCAAGGGAGGTGATTCTTTCCCTCTACTCCACTCTCATGAGACCCCACCTGGAGTACTGCATCCAGCTCTGGAGTCCTCAACGTAAGAAAGACATGGACCTGCTGGAGCATGTCCAGAGGAGAGCCATAAGGATAATCCGAGGGCTGGAGCACCTCTCCTGTGAGGAGAGGCTGAGAGAGTTGGGGCTGTTCAGCCTGGAGAAGAGAAAGCTCCGGGGAGATCTTATTGCGGCCTTCCAGTACCTAAAGGGGGCCTACGGGAGAGCTGGGGAAGGACTTTTTACTAGGGCATGTAGTGACAGGACGAGGGGGAATGGCTATAAACTGGAAGAGGGCAGGTTTAGATTAAACATTAGGAAGAAGTTTTTCACTTTAAGGGTGGCTGGACGTGGCCTTGGGCAACCTGGTCTAGTGGGAGGTGTCCCTGCCCATGGCAGGGGGGGTGGAACTTGATGATCTTCAAGGTCCTTTCCAACCTAAACCATTCTATGATTCTATGATTCAGTACCATCATTGGGGTCATTGATATTAAGCAATAGCTCATTGATTAGTCAAGCATGGACAGGCTAGTTGTTAGTGATTTACTTTCTCATCTAGCACATGCTGGGACGTGCGTTCCACAAGGATGTGTTCCATGATCTTTCCAGGGACTGAGGTAACTTAAATGGCCTATACTTCCTTGGGGCCTCCTTCCCATCTATCCCATCTGAAGATGGGTGCAATGTTAGCCTTTTCCAGTTACAAAGGACTTCTTCCACTCCACCATGATCTTCTCTGATGATAGAGAAATGATCAACCAGATTTTTCGGCGTGGGTGATTCTTGTCCAACCCCACGGATTTGAATAATTCAGCTTCTGTAAGTAAGTCCTTGCCCAGTTGTTCCTCTCCTGTTGGTTGCTGCTGTCCTTCCCAGACTGCACTGGTACGTGCAGGGTTCTGGCAGCAGGCTTTGCCTGTGAAGACCGAAGGGAAAAGGAGCTGAATACCTCAGGCTGTCAGTATTTGGCCATAGGCTGAATTACCTGTCAGTAGGCTGTCTTCTCCATTCATTAATCAACTGCAGTTTTGAGAGGAGCATCAGTTCAGCAAGCCATATAAGCAGGCTCTTCCAGAGTAGAAATCACAGTTTTCTAATCTAGTTACCAAAACTCAGATACGTGAGTTTGTAATTCAGGGAACTGAGAAGTTAGATTCATATTTCCAACTTGCTAGGTACCAGCATCAGCTCCTGTTACGCTAAAATATGGAGCCCTAGAGGCAGGTGCTGTACTATCAAGCAGCTGGAATAAATGAATAACTAGAAATAATTCTTTTTACACGATTTGTGAAAATGGCCTATATTTTGCTTTTCATCGCTTAGTCTAATAACAGTAAGTTAATCCACAGGTACTTACGGGGTGGTAAGGGAACTGAAACATGATTTAGATCTTGAAGCGTCATTATAAACAGGAACTTAACAACCAACATTTGTATTAGTTGCAAGAACTTCTTAAAAGCTTGCCTAGTTAGTAGTGACTTAAGTTATACCGCAAAGGATAAAAGGATTTGAACTTAGGTCTTGTTAAGTTTATCTTCTTTTGCAGTCCGTGAATTGAGTTACAGCTTAGGTTCAGTGTTACTGCATTTTGTATTGTCAAAAGCTTGTGTTTCTGTGGACCACTCTGTAAAGAAAAGAAAAGAAAGCCAGCTTGGACTATTTTTGTTAAATTGTAATCTGAATGGGATCAGTACTGTGGTTGGGTTGAAAGCCAAAATCAAACTCCCCCAATTTGTTTTGTTCAGCTGAAATTGGTTGTCCTCGGTCATGCTGCCCATCTGGCCTGACCCTGCATGCAGCACAGCTCCGCACCCCTAGCAGCTGGTCTGGGTAATGGGAGGACACGCAAGAGCAAACGTTTGGGTTTTGCTGTGTCAAACCTTGTATGGTGCACGTGAAGCTCACAGCTCTTGGTTCCCTTCCTGAACTCCTTCCAGAAGCTATAGGTGTCTATAGGTAGAAATATCACTGAGCAAGGTCCTACTTGGGAGCCTTACTGCCCAGGTGCATCCTGGTCCCTCTTCAGGTGTGGTGGTGTTGGGGCCTTCCCATCATGCTACCTCTCAAACCAAGTGCTTTCTGCTGTTGAAACTTGGTGCATCAAAGCATCAAAGATGGAGATGTTTGGGTTTGCTGCAAGTGCACGTTTGGGCCCAGCAAACCCATCTGTGGCTGCTTTACTTGGGGTAGGACTGTCCAGCTTATTGATACAACCACACTTCATGTTGCATTAGGCCTTTAGGACGTGAAGATGGTTTCATGTCTGATTCTTCTGATATTTTCTGACTTCTGCGGGCTATCAGTAGCTGGTATTTTATGTACTTATTTATGTGATTGCACATAAGATTCCACATTCTGCAGAAATAAAAATTGAACTTGAACAAGGAGTTTTTGTACTTATTTATGTGATTGCTTAGTGGATCAGATTCCACATTCTGCAGAGATAAAAATTGAACTTGAACAAGGAGTTTTAAGCATAGCATCTAAACTACCTATTGATATTAGGGTCTTCACCTTAAAAAGAAAAATCAGGATTCTGCCCAAGTTTGTTAATAATAGTAAAGGACGATAGTCACAGAGAACCTTCTATTTCCTTTTAAGAAAGTAAATACTGAACATGGATCTTGAAGTGTGCTGAGGAAAAATTTTCATCCAAGAGAGGGATGTAAGGAAGAGGAGGAGACATGCATAGCTATTTTATTATACTTTAAGCAATCCTAGTAAGGAGTTTTTCTCCTAATTTTTCCTTTTTAGAAGAAGAGAATTTGTGTGTTTTAGAGAAGGAAGGAGTGGGAGCAGTGGAATAAAGACAAGGGGCTTAATTTCGACAAACTCAAGGTAAGGGGTGTTGACATCCTAAGGGAACGATAAGGATTTTGCGAAAGGAGAAATGGTTTCCAAACAAGGCAATTTAAAGTTTTGCCTTTGATGCCTTGGAAAAAACCCAGAGTAACTGTGGTAGGCACAGCTACGGTAAAAGCTGTAAGAAGGGATTAGATGAGCTCTGGAGATCTTTCTCAGATTTCCATTTCTGTGATTCTAAGTTTAGGCTACATCTTTTTTTGCACATCATCTTGAACATGGCTATTGATAGTCTACCTGTAATTTAGATACAGTTTGTTTATTTGGTTCTTTATATTTCAATTTATATTTCTAATTAAAATGAAACAGAAAGGTGTATTTGCAAAACAATGACATTGTCATTGACAACACAGTCAGCAAAACACTACCAAAAGGTCTCACAGATGTAACTGGGGGTTAGTTTTCCAATGCCTTTCTGTATTTTCAGGTTTTTTGTACACGAACACATCTGCTGATCTGAATGCATTAGGAAAAAGGATAGGAAAAGCAGCTGAATTATGCAGAGATTAATTAGCAGGAAAGAGGGACGATGAGGTCTTCCAAGAGCATTTTCTAATTGAAGTCACTGAACTGGCATTGCGGCAATGATTTCTGCTTCAGAGATCAAGAGGGATTATTTATTCTTAGCAGTTTTCTGTCTGCAGATCTCTAAAGTTCAAGCAGGCCAAGTGAGTTCCATCATTTGTGAGCACTGTTGCACAAGCAGTGACATTGCAGTGGGACCAGGGGGTTCATTTCTAGCTTGCAGACCCGGATGCTCCCAGCCAGACTCTTTGGTCTCCTCCCTAACTGTAAGGAGGGGGGAGATGACCGAGGAGATGACCGCTGTACCAGTTCTGTTCAACAAAAAGGTTCATTTGAAAAGGCAACACCTTCAAAAAAAAAAAAAAGACAAAAAAAAAGACCACTCTACACAGATATTAACTTTTTATAAGATGCATGTGAGTTTACTGAAGCACGTGCTCAGCATTGGGGTCGTATGCTCTTCTGCAACCTTTCTCTCACTTGTACGTGAGAATGGTGAAACGTGGCTAGTCCGTACGTCCATCTCCCAGCACCGGCTTGAAGCACAGACCTAGTGAAGCGTGCAAGAGGTGGGCAAGCGTGGAGTAATGCTTTGCTAGAATACTCCCCCCCTTTGCTAGCAGTTTTCATGTGAAATATTTCCTATCTTTGCTGTGTCTAAGATGTGGGGCAGAGAAGCTTGTTGTCATTAAACAGTGTTTCTGTAGTGTGTCAGTGGGCTTCAGAAAGAGAAGGGAGTCACCTTTCTCCCCAGTGTGGTCATTGCCGGTTAGAGGCGATAATTGAGCACATCGTTCACTTTTATGGCTTGCTCTGTTTTACCGGCAGCCCAGTCTCTGGCAGATCCTTCGCTTCTACCGCAAGGATTTTTTGCAGGAGAGTAGAAATCCATTTCCTCCTTGTTAAAGTGGCAGCTGCTCGCTTCTGCCTCTGTGCTCTGGGGAAGCTTCTGCAACTAGCTTCTCTACAGGTGTACAGAGCCGTCATTTTACCTTCAGAAAGAAAACCAACCATGAGCCCCCAGCCACTCCACCCCTGTGTGCCTCAGGGGCTGAGTTTGTGGCCTGGGAATAGTAGTGACCTGCTTATTGGGGCAGTACAGGCCTGTAAGTCTTCTCATCTGCTTACAAACACTGCTAACCTGGTTGTCTGTCTGGAGTTTAGAAGGCATACGCTGGCTTCAGAAAGGATGTAATAACAGTTACGGCAACAAATAAACCTGGAAAAGCATCAAGAAAGGGGAGCTAGTAGGAGTATTTGTGAAAAGAGAACAGAAGAGGGATCACAGGCTGAGAATGGAAACCTTAGCTAATATACCCATTAAGTTCCTATAGCAGAGAAAAATCTACTCGCTCACGTCCACCGAGGTGCCATGGCTGAAACGGGATACCTGGGCTGGGTTGACAGCGAGATGCTTCTCTCTTCTAGAGAGAGAAGCAGAACAAGCCCTTTTCCTGATTTTATTGATTTGTCATGTGATTTCTGGGAAGACACGAAGGTCTCTGTCTCATTTTCCTTGTTTGTATAATTGTGCAGCTCTCACTGCTTTGCATTTTCAGAGACAAGTTAGTGGGAACCAAACTGGAGAGTCATGGTTTGAACTTGTTTTGTTTATAGCAGGAAGCGGCTGTGAAAACCTCAGGAGGAAACGGCTGGGTTTGCCCAGGTGTATTCAGGCAGCCAAATGCTGCAGAAAGCACTGGTGTTAAATTTCTGTTTCTCCTCTGTCTGCTTTGATGCGCCATTTATCATGTGTTTCTCCTCACACAGGAGTGGTGTACCATACCGAGGTACGGAGACTTGCTGTTGCTGTCACACTGGGAAAGACTGGAGCTGGCATCTCCGTTGTCCTCAGCCAGCGGCTGCCCTGCAAGCCACAGCTGTAAAATCACAGAATCACAGAATTTTCAGAGTTGGAAGGGACCTCTAGAGATCATCTAGTCCAACTCCCCTGCTAAAGCAGGATTGCCTAGAGCACATTACTCAGGACTGCATCCAGGTGGGTTTTGAAAATCTCTAGAGAAGGAGACTCCACAACCTCCCTGGGCAGCCTGTTCCAGTGAAAAACTGGAATGTTCATCAGAATGTTCATCAGAAAAAACTGAACGGTAGATCCTTAAGGGTGAGTAACAAGCAAATCAGACTTTTTAATTATTTTTTTTTGTCTAAAATACATAAAAATAATGCCATGGAGAAATGCATTTGGAAATGCATTAAAGTTCCTGGGTAAATGGGGATTGAGAAGAGCTCAGAATTTTACCTGTGGTGCCAGGTTATGGTATTTACGTCCCACTGCTGTGTCCTTTGGAGTACATAGTTCCTCTCCACCTCTGCTCTGTGTACACCCCCGTTGAACTGCATGTCTAAGGACCAGTGGCTCAAGGCTAGTGAAGAAGAGTGTCCGGTATCCTATTGAAATGGGATTTTCCTAAGCAAGAGGCTGGCTCCTAGGAAGGAGAACTGCTTTGTCAGGGAAAAGACCACCTGGGAGGGACGAGCTCCTGGGGCTGATACGAAGGCTGCACGGGAAAATACCTGGACAACTGTATCAGGAAAGGAGATGTCCTGTTTTGCGGGCCGCGTTCACACGCTTAAGCAGGGGAGCTGTGCAGGAATGAAGAGGACAGTGTTCTGACCTGCCTTCTCCAGGCCACAGGTGGACAACAACAGTTTCCAATGGCAGAGAGACAGAGAGAGAGAACATCTTCAGGATGCTTGTTGTTTTCTCAGTGATTTTCAATTGTATTTTACTTTTGAATAATGAATGACTGTGTTCAGAAACCCGCTGCAAAGCACATTCTTAGGTGTTTTGTAGATTGTAGCTCTAGACTTTAAGAGATGAACTTATAGACCCAAAGAATCACATACTCAGTGGGATGCTACAGAGTGTGAGGCAGCAGCTGGGGAGGTTCGAGGGAGGTAATTCCAGTGTCCAGGCCTTGCCCAGGCATTTAAATCCAGGTACCGCTCCTGCCTTTCCACAGCTGAACGAGGTCTGCCTGTGGAGCCCATCCCTTGAGACACATCACCTGTGCTCTGCCCAGACCCAGCTGGGAGAAAATGCTTTCTCCCAGAGCAATGTTTCCCTCGGAGCAATCTGGGGAGTTTCCTTTCGTGGAATGCTTGACCAGCTGGGATATTTCTGTAAGGTACATACAGTATTGATTATTAACTTTTTATGCATGGTACAGCGATGCTGTTTCCTGAACCTTGAGTGAAAGCAAACTGTGTGTCTTCTGAGGCTATCTTAACAGCAAATATGTTAAAATGAAATAGCCATTTCACATATCAATGCATTTGCAGTTCTGGTGTACATGAAAGAAGAAAAAAACCTAAACCAATCTTTGCTAAAAGTCCCGTAATTAAAGCAATGGTAGACAGAGTAGTATGTTGTTAGAAACATAGATTGCAATTACTTGTTTTATTTATTCTGTTTTCTCCTTAAAAAGGAATCACAGCTGTATGAATGCTTCAGCTGGATAAATGCTCAGGTACAGGAAAGCATTGTGATACTGGATTTTCAGATAGGTGAGGCCTGTGATGCTTTCTGTGGAAGACTGTATTTTTGACAACTTATATGGATCTTACATGGAACTTATATCCAGTGCATACCGCTTCCCTGATATGCAAATCAGGACTGTAGTGTTGGATGGAGAGGAAGATGAAAGACCAAAATCTGGAGACATAGTCCCTTAAAGTCTTTTGCCTCTGAAGTTCTCTATGTTAAAAGCCCAAACAATTTGTAAGAGTGCACATCGTTCCTTAGAAATGAGATCTATATTTTTACATGCTTGTATGGACTTGCATCCATATGTAGGTATGTATGTGTAAAATAGTATTTTCATCCTCTCAGCTACATGTAGAAAATGTATGTGAGTGGATAGGGAAGTGGAGAAGTGTTTTTTTGGGATCAGAATGATGGAAGGATGTAATTTTGTAATATTCTTTAACTGTTAAATTGCTGATGGATATAGGAATGAGCTGCAGGTCTGTCACATATACCTATATGTAAATGTGCATATATGTCAATGCACATATATGTGCATATATGTAAATGTGATGTACACAGAAAGAAGAAATAACTTGGCTTTTACCGGTAAGCCTACTTCACGTGAGAGGAAGTTGCATATAGGGGACTCTGTGATGATTTTGAGTAAGGTGCGTGTTTGATGTGATATGACGTATTTATTCCCAACCTGATTGTGTACAGCATGTTGCAGTAGTGCACTGTGCACCTGCTGGAATTGGGTTTTTCAAGAGAAACTCAGAGACTGTCCCCCTAGAAAGCCCCATCCTTTGCACAAGGAGAGGGTTTCTGTGAGCTAAGCTGTTTTATTGTTTCTGGGAAATAAGGCAGTCTCAAGGCAGGAGGATGAGCCGGGCTTGTGGGATCATCGCCAGAAGCAGCTTAGGGCTTAGAAAATAAAACCTGAGAGCATAGTATGATTTCTAACATCCATGCAGAAGACAAGTCATTACTGAGATTTGCTGATACTTTCTGCACCAGTTGTTTTTTGCATTTCTTTTCCAATTTGTGTTTTAATTCTAAATAACTCACAGTGATTTACCATTGACAGGAGATGTCATGGTGAAGTCAGGCAGATAAAAGTCCTCTACCAAACTGCGGAAAGCGGAGCGTTTCTCACAGATACTGTAGATAGGATTCATTTAATCTAACTTTGGATGATTATAGTGCATTATCTGAGATGGTGCTTAATGAGGTAAGTAATTTTAGAGTATGATTCATCTGGCAGATGAAATGTACTTTACAACAACGTGGATCGTGTCCTTTGTTGACCATGAAGGGAGTGTAGCCGATTAAGTCGGTGATAGATGTCTGCACTGCCCAGTGAACCTTTTTCTTTACATCTGGTGTCACAGTGCTGTCCAGACAGCGCCTGAGTTTTGGAGAGTCCTGAAAGTTTGTGTTCAGTCAACTGTGGTCAGAGCATACAGAGCAGAGGTGGTGCCAAACACTTCCTCAAAATCGGTTTGTTTTTTCTTTTGTTTTCATGAATCTGAGATTTGGCTTCTGTCATCAATGACTGTCTTCAGAGGAACATCATGTTATATAATGGAATTGATAATTTTTGAACTGTTACCATGAATTACAGCTCCATGGTAAAACTTACACATGAACTTGTGTCTTAAAAGTGTAGTCCATGCCATACAACCTCTAAAATAAGAATTTATGAAAATACAGCTCTGTTTTTTTGGATGAATGACAAAGGAATCCCTATGTTTCTGGCTTTTAATCCTTTTGTGAAGATGTTTCAAATTTCTCTGAAGCTGGAGTGAACCTGATTGTTTCTAACATGTATTTGGAAAAACCTTCCTGTGTAGAAGAGGTGGGGGAAGGAACGTATGAGAGTGATCCAAATGTGCAGCACGCAGGGCTGAGCACCAACTGGCCATGTGGGTGGTGGGCATGGTCTGGACATTGGTTTTGGAGCTCTGTGCATGTGAAAAGAAGCAGAAGACAACAAAGAAACTAGCAAGGAGACAGTAGACAAGAATGCCAGTAGAGCTGAGAAAAAGCATGAGTTTGCTCCGGGGTGGTATACTGCAGGAGCGTGCTTGCACTAGGGATGCTGTCCGGCTGTTTGAGTCCCACTGGTGAAAATCTCTAGCTTTCCTAATCTCATTCCAAGAGAAACCATTTAGATTGCAAGTGTAATGACTTAATCTGTCTGCTGTGCAAACTATTCTGTGAGTAGGGCATATCCTGCTGTTTTATAGACTTTCCTGTTCTCTAGATGAAGTAGTAATGTCCTCTTCTTGTGGTGTACACCTTCACCCAGTGAGCACATGTGCAATTTTAAACACGTGGTTCATTTCAGTGGCTTTGGGTGACTATAGCTTAATAAATTTTCCAGGAAAGGGCCACGAAGGGGATGGAGCATCACTTTTACGAGCAAAGGCTGAGAGAGCTGGGGTTATTTAACCTGCATATGAGAAGGCTCAGGGCGATCTCATCAATGTACAGAAATACCTGAATGGACGGTGCAAAGAGGACAGAGCCAGGCTCTTTTCAGTCGTGCCCAGTGACAGGACCAGAAGCAGTGGGCACAAACTGAAACACAGGAGGTTCCCTCTGAACATCAGGAAGTACCTTTTCACTATGAGGGTGACCAAGCACTGGCAGAGGTTGCACAGTGAGGTTGTGGAGTCTCCATCCTTGGAGGTATTCAAAAGTCATCTGGGCATGGTCCTGTGCAACCATCTCTAGGTGTCCCTGCTTGAGCAGGAGGTTGGACCAGATGACCTCCAGAGGTCCCTCCCAAATTCAGCCAGTCTGTGATTCTGTGAGTTAGGTAGAACTGGCTGTTTGTCCCTCACAAACTGTTGCCAGCCTTCTCGGGAATTCTCACAAGGTTGTACAGGGCTCCTGGCAAGAATACTAAACATCTGCTTTGATAGCAGGCCCCCAGAAAACACTGAAAATGTGGCTGGATACTTAGGAAGTATTACCCCAGTGACATTTTTGTGTTACAATGTTGGGTCAGATGGTGAGATCAGTTAAAACTGCCTTTCATAGATCATATATGCAGTCAGGGCACCTGATTCATAAATTTGTAATGGCCGTACTTACACTAATTATCAGTGAAGCAGAGCAGATATGTTAGATCTATTACATTTACTGCAACAGGAATAGCACAGTACTCACTGGCATCAGCGTTTTACATGAAGAATTAATTGTGCAGTTAAGCTGTTGTCTTATAATGTGTTTCCTCTTGGTGGTGAAAGTCTTAATCTGTGTAATACTGAAATTCTATTACTAGACAGACCTAGAGATTCAGAAGGTGGTTCATAGTGTGGTGGTAGTAGTGGTATTTTTAAAAGATACTGATAATTATGCAGTTTTCTGGATCCATTCGAAAAGAGTGCCCAACCATTCGAAGCAGTAACGTCAGCCTTCTCCAGCACAACCCCTTCAGGTGTAGCAACTGGATGAGAAATCAAGACATCTGCAGAAAGCTTCTGAATTTATTTATGATCTTCTTTAAGGAAAATATATTTAGCCCATGGCGATTGATTTTGTGCAACTCGCAAATAGATTTATGAAGCAAGTAGTAATTGCATATCCTTCACCATTTGTTCTGTATATATTGTCTGTGATGGGTGTTGTACATGAAGGGGCCAAACCCTGAAGATATTCGGTGTTCGTTTTACTGGCTGCTAATGGGAACATTAAAATCAGGAGAACTATATATGGTGATAGGCAGGATAACATGAAGAGAAAATGACATGTACATGAAGAGAAAATTCTCTGTTCTCCCGCAGAACCAAATACATTTATTGGTGTCTGAAAATACACAAAGTATGTCAGTCTCCTTCCCTGGCAGAAGAGGATTTTCCCATGGTAAGTTAGAGAGTTTGCTTCAGATGGTAACTTGGGAGAGAGTGGTACCTGAAGCTGAGAAGTACCTGCCCAGGGACCCAGACTGGAAGCCTTGCGTCTCAGGGGGTTGGAGCAGACCTCCTAGTTATGCTCTGGTGCCTTGCAAGCTACAGAGGTGGATGGCAAGCCACAATTTGGGAAGGTGCAGATTAAAAGGAGTCGTGGAAGCCGGTCAATACAGGTTTTACCTATGGACGATGCACCTTTGTACCTCATAAGAAAGCATCCCTTGAGGTTGTTTTAACAGGAAAAAAAAAAGTAAAAACTATTAGTAGTACAAGTTCATTTTGGGAGGAGGAGGGAGTAGTGTGAAAGGTCAGTAGGCATCGCTCCTTTCCAGCACTTCAGTCTCACTGTCCTCAGCTTCCATGATGCAGAACTGTGATCCAAGGCCTGTGCGTGAGTTATTGGGGAAGAAATATTAACTGCCAGTGTCTAAGAAGCATAGAGGCTTTTTCCCCATAAAGCCTCCTTCATTAACATGCTCCCACCAGTGCAACTCCTGGTCTTGCCAGAGATTTTCCATTGAGATAATCCCTGCACAGCTGTCTCCTATCACCCTTGCAAGCCGACATGGAAACAAGATCAGCCATGGCATCAACATTAAAAGATCTTAGGGTTAATAGCACCATACAGCAAAATCTGTTGTGATGCATATAACCCTTTCTAAAATGCATTATTTACTGTTTTTTTTTTTAAAAAAAGATATTTTTATCACCCAGACTTGTGGTTTTTTGCAAGGATTTGACTTGTTATCTAGATATTTTGGATTGATTTAGCAGTTGTGGGGTGCTACTAATGAAAGTTATTACTTTAGTCCTGAGAGGACTGCAGCGTGTTGTAAAATAGGACATAACACTTCTTTAACACAATAAAAAAGGGTTTCCACGTAGATACTCTCTCTCTTGCTGCTTGAAATGTTTGTGTGTTTTGGCTTTGCAAGCTATTACTGCTTCTGTCCCTCCTGCTTGTGTAACTACACAGAAATGGGCGTTAAAATAGGCCCATTGGGCTTCTCACACTCACTTAAATGTGTTTTTCTTGGTGCCCCGTTTCTGAAAAACAGAAGCAGCATTTAAGCTTCAGTTCACAAATAGGGTGGTGGGACAGAAAGGACCCGTAGGCTCTGTGGGAGGGTGGAGTGGGGAAGAGATGTGGGAGGGTGGAGCGGGGAGGAGATGCAGGAGCTTCAGAAAGGGAGGAAATCCCATGGAGATTTGGCTCCACCAGGTCCAAACTCAAGAGGATTAAATTCTGCAGAGGTGAGCGCCAAGCACTCCACGTGCTTGGCTGTAAGAATGGATCTCTGCGTCCTACGAGGCAGGGAATGACTGATCAGGCTGCAGAAATAGGTCTGAGAGTTTGGAGTGGGCTTGGAAGTGAATTTGATCTGTCTGATGCGGTTGCAAGGCACGGCAAGGCAAACCTGGCTCTGGGATGCAGAAATGGAGCTGTGGAGGAGATCAGAGGGAATTATTAACTGGGGATCTGTCACGATCTGAAGGGTTACCTGGCCCGCGGGAGTAAGGAGATCATGACCGTGGGTTTTTAGGATTCTGCAATACACAAGGACGTGGCGGCTTCATCCTCTAAACTTCTCTGCTTTATTAAGATTACCAAAAAATAACACAAAATTCGCCACTAGCAAGTATATCTGTGATCCATACAGCAAATATATACATATATCAAGCTATTAGAAATTACTAGCAGCAATCAATAATAGCAGCAACGAGTATATATATATTGCAGGTTACTACAAAGTTATCCCTAGTAAACTTATTCATAGTATAACAGCAGATATACTTACGGTAGATTACTTATATGCATGCATATGTATGTTTATCGTATTACCGATACCAAGTGCATCAAAGCAGTCCCAGAAGGGGGCCAAACCATCCCAGAAGTGGGAGGGCAAACCGAACTGACCCTAGAAGTGGGCCTAGGGGGGACCAATAAAGTAACAGGTAGAGTCTCACTTCAAAGATGATCCTTGTCATGGAGCTGGGAGTCAGCCAGGCATCCCCAGCAAGGGTCCAAGAACTTGTCTAGGAGATCTTGTAGAAAGTTCATGCAGGGAGCTCAGCCTGTTTAGGAAAAGGAAAAGTATGTGCAGCACGGGAAGTTTTCAGAGGGAAAAGCTCCATTTTGGGTAAAAATTAAGTCCTTTTTATGTCACAGAGACATAAGAGAGCGTAGAACAACACCCCTTCAAGCAGCCAATAAGTGCTGTAATTTCTATTTTTCACCTGGGACAGCTTTTATTATGATTTCTGTTCTGTTGGACTGATTTTTCCAGATTTTTCCTGTTCTTGCAGTTAGAACAGCCAATGGCAGTTACCTATTCTTACTTTCTCAGAATGTTTTCCCCTTTTTCCAGACTATTTTTCACCTTTTCAGACAATAAGTTGCTGTGACAGTCCCTCGGTTTTGTGCTTATCAGTCAATGGTATCTCAGGATGCCTCTGGTTTCTAGGTACCCAGCTGCACTTCAGAGATGCTGGCTGCACTTCTCAAGGATGCCTCTGGCACTTCCCAGGCTCACGGGCCGACAGGCATTTTCTCTATCGGTATTTCAGCAGATGTATTCTTCTGTTCAGTATTTCTCCCCTTGTAGCCAGGTTGCCTTTAGAGCTGCTCACATCAAGAGTCCTCTGCAAATACTCTGTGTGGTTTTGAGTACCAAGGCTCAAAAGAAGTACAGCAGAGAATGAAACAAGCAAAAAGCTGGGAACAGTGATTTAGAGGGAAGGGGCAAAAACCCTTAAGTGTGTTTTATCTAGAATAGAAAGCAGTGAAGGAAATGAAAGAAGGGAGGGGGACAGGGATCCCCATCCATGGGCAGTGATCTTCCATGCTTCATTATATTTGTTAATATATTAGAAAAAGACTGGGGATCATTTTGATAAAATGGCTTATTTTGTGGGGAAAAGAAACGAGTGTAGTAATTTTCTGGGGTACAACACTGAGAGTGTTGAAATCTGTTTATTACCCTTGTTTATGTGCTGTTGTATACCTCCACATGTAAGAAAATTATGTGCAAGTCCAGTCCATTTGCTGAGACTGCTGACAAATGTATCCTTTACTACATGTTGCAATTTTTTTTTGTCATTTATGAATATCTTTGCACTAGAATTGGAGTAGAGACTTTCTGTGGATGTCATGTAGCATCCTGCACAGCCATGAAACAGCAGCTTTGGTAGCTGACCTAGCCTGGTGCAGAATTGAGCCTGCAGTCCAGAGGAAAAAGCTTCATCCCCTTCACCTGCTGCTGTATAACCCAAACCACTGAGTACTGTGAGAAGTGTGCAGCCTTGTGCACAACATCGGTCTTTGCTACCTTTGACCCAAACTCATGGATAGGGTAGGATAGGATAAAGTCCCTAAGCCCACGCGTTTTCAGCAGGCTTTGTGGTCACTAAAGGCTGGGCTTTCTCCTTACTAGAATCTCCTCCAAGATGCTTTTAAGTTGCTTCTCAGTATCTGGAGACCATTTTCAGGGCTCTTCCAAAGTCTGCTGAGGCCAGAGGGAGCCCTCTGGTAGACTTAGCAGGTTTGGGACCTTCCTTAAAGCAGTTCTCTGTGTGAATCAGGTGCAGCTAGTTTTAGTCCGTTGGGAATGTTTTTTCTTGGATATTACAGCCAGCTTCTCAACAGCAGCGCTGGGGGATCAGTGCATGAGTTTAGGAAGTCAGAATTACCATCCCAGCTGTGCTGACTGTCGGGACGATACCATGCTCCATGCAGCGGAATGTAACCCTGCATTCGCTTCCCTGCTGTGCTTGGTTTCTCTCACTTGCGCATTTTCCAGGGTGTGCCAGATCCCTGGATATTAGCACTTCTTCTTGCTGTTGCAGTACTGTGTGATGGGATGCAACTGTGGAAAAATTATTTTCTCTTGATGGTAACAGTGTGCACCATACCCAGGGCGCACACCGCTCCTTGGGTTACAGTGAATATATTCAGCATTTCCACCAATCTTTGTCTGAAGACGTCTCTCTCCCTCCCTGGCCACTCCATCCCTAGGATTTCATGCATTGACTTTCGGCGTGAGTCTTACTAAGCTTTTAATTGGCACACTGCCTGCCAGACTCTTGCACTTGTGCAATATTGCCTAGCAATATTGAGAAATATTCTGCTAATATCATAACATGTCAGGTACTCACGGTGTCTCTGTGATTCAGTGCTGAACTGGGGGTCTGAACCGGTCCAGCTACCTCATCGCATCTCCCAGTGCTCTCCCAAGACATCAGCTGTGACGGTACAGGAGGGACTGCGTCATCGCTGCTGGCAGCTCCTAAGTTGTGTTTTTCTTGAAGAGGAAGAACATCTCCAATGCTCTTTTGTCAGCTGGAAAATATTTCAAAGCTGGTAAATGTGTGATTTCTTCTTCCCTGCTCTGTCAGTGAGAGCATTTTCTGATCGCTGCCTGGCTGCACATCTTTACTTGTGTTTATAAGATAGGATCTAGCTCAAATTGAAGTTTGTGGCTTGGTGCTGAATGGCATTAGATTATCATAGTGGTGTTTTCTGGCCTTGAAAAAAAATCTATAAATGTAGGAATTAAATTTTTCTTGGCATTTTCCAGCATGTCTTTTGCAGTGTTTACCTGAGTTGCCAATATGTGATAGCTGGGAGAATTGTGGGGTTGCTGGCAGGGAGGGCGAGTTCGGAGCAAACGTGAGGAGGAGGAGACCTCTGCGCTGCCATACCAACACAGGGGCAGCAGAGTCCCCAAACTGAATGGCGGGTACTGCCTGTGCTATAGCTAATCTGAAAAGCGGTGTCTCTAAAACCATCTTTCTGGTACGGAGGTGGAACGGGGAGGTCAGAAGACCTTTCCTGGCAGTGGAGGGCATACCCTTGGGGGTAAGAAAAGAGGGAAAAGCAAACTTTGTTATAGAAAGGATTTTGGCACCTTCTGCTCCCAGTGAAGCAGGTTCTGCAGTCAGCTTGGGTGGGATCTGTGTGGCATTTTAATTGATTGGCAGGTGGCTCCCGCACAGAGGATGATGGTGAGGGACAGTTCTCCCATCCAGAATCCCCACTGTGTGTGAGCATAACGTAAAACCCCACTCTCCCACCAGCGCAGCCGCGTGCCTGCTTTGTTCCCAAGGTTGGGTTCCAGCACTTCTGTTAAACAGCATTGAGCTGGAAAGACCTCCTAACTAGTTTTATGCAAATAGGAGCGAGACATCTCATGCATGTGTGTTTGCACACAGGCACTGTCCCCTGTCAAACAATAGATGCTGTTTTGTTATGTAAATAGTGCTCAACTGATGAGGGCTTGCTGAGAGTTGAGCTCCCTTGCACTGAATGGTTTTGACATGTGTGTGCACGCAGGTGTTGAAAGAGAAGGCGGGGAGAGTAATAAAGTTGTGAAACTTCAATGACATAAGCCAAATTAAAAAATCAAATCATGTTATATGGAAGGTGGTAAGTATATAACCTGCATAGTGGATAAGGGGAGGTCAGGGCTACATGGCAAAGAGATAAGTAGGGGGGCGGGGGGGGGGAATCCAGTTGTCTTCGTGCAAAGAGATTTGTGATGTCTAACCAATGACTTGAAACTGCCTCTTTGATCTTCATCCTTGGTCCCCATGTGTCCGTGCCTCTCTCCAAAATTGTTCAGCTTTGGAGGCTGGCTTTGGTGGTAACACCACATCGCCTGAGAGCTGCTGGGCAGCTGAGGTTTTACATTCAGTGAAGCTGGCAGTGGAGGTCGGGCAACAGAGCTGCGCTCGATGCAGCAGTGGGCAAAGTGCGGTCGCTGTCTCCTCGTGTTCGCTGCCTGTGGGGGCTGGCTGTTGGTCTGTCTGCAGGTGGCCACCAGCTGCAGTGGAGCAGTGACATCAGTCAGTCCGATCTGGTTGTGGTGGGACGCATGATGAGCAGCTGTCATGCAGATGCTCCCAGGGGGGCTGCTACATAGTTACTGTTGCAGTAATTAATAGCAACAAGTGGGAAAAAAAAAAAAAAAAAGCCAAAAAAAAATTTTCAGATGTCCCAGACCGTGATGATACTTAGAGGGATGGATGGCTGTTGGTCTGTCTGCAGGTGGCCACCAGCTGCAGTGGAGCAGTGACATCAGTCAGTCCGATCTGGTTGTGGTGGGACGCATGATGAGCAGCTGTCATGCAGATGCTCCCAGGGGGGCTGCTACATAGTTACTGTTGCAGTAATTAATAACAAATGGGGAAAAAAAAAAAAAAAAAGCCCAAAAAACATTTTCAGATGTCCCAGACCGTGCTGATACTTAGAGTGATGGATCACACAACTGTCCATATGAAAACTCAATTTTACTTGGTACGACAAAATATACAATGAAAACAATAGGAAAAAAAGCAGTGACCAAGATATAAGCTACCAGACTTCTACGTAGGTGTCCAGTTCACAATGTTGATTGGTATAAAATACAACTTCAAAAATAGTATTGATGTTGTTGTAAGGAAAAGCATGGATCAAAAGCATATTATTCTTGACTTGGTGGGGCTTTGCTTTTTTCCAGATACAGCTGCCAGTGGTGTGGTTTTCATAACGACACCTTTGACTATTTTTTAGCTGTCTTTTGGGCAGGAAGGGGTGAGAGGCAGAGTTCTCCCTTTAGCAAAATACATACATTTTTCCTGAGTAGTTTATACTGGATCCATGATGGAACTGGAGAAAAATCACTTAAAGGAAAGCAATGCCACAGGTCTCGGAAAAACCTTCTTAAAGTCAGTTGAGAGAAATGGCAGATATATCTGCATTCTGCAGTAAATGATAAAGTGAGTTTCAGGAAACTCACTCTTTCTAATACAATAATCTACTCTGCTGAAAAATGCTGTTATTGTGAAGTGAGTACAATCTTTGTGTTTATGTCATATTTAAAATATGACAAACTGCTTTGCAAAGAGGCTGGACAAGAAAAAGACCATTTTATAGATTTTATGTACTGTTATGTACTAATGAGCAAAGAAAGCCAGTTTGCTCTGAGACCTGAGCAAAGAAGAGATGGGCAGTATTTAGACATAGGAAGTTTTCTTAGAAAGACTTATTATTATAAAATAGTAGCTATTATGTACCCTCCCATAACAAAATGGTCCATCTCCATATCTTAACACTGGGCTATTCTAAAATAATTTAGAATAATTTTATTCCATTATTTATGTTGCATAAAATGAATCTACCAGGTGCTGAGAGTTTTTCTTGGACTGTTCAGCATCATTTCTGATGATAAACTAGAAAAGAGAATTAGGGGTCCCTTGCAGAAAAGTGGGGTCCCTTTTTCTTTTTCTTTTTTTTTTTTCTTTCCTTTCATCTTTTACCTTGGTACACATGGAAACTTTTTGTTAGCTATGTAAGCATTCTTTTTTTTTTTCAGATACTAATTTAACTTGGTGATTGTACTGAGAGACTGACCTGTGCTCTGGCATTGCATCTCTTCCATTTAGCGCAGGGGACTTTTTAAAGTTGATTAGCTCATAGCTCTTAAATCTTTTCTTCTCTTCCCTCAGAGATGAAGCTGTTTTTTTAAATCCTTTCTGTGAATGTAGGAGAGGCTATCGACTTGTCTTTCAGTATCTGTGATGTTTGATGTGTCTTGGGCTTCCCTTTGGCTTTCAAAAATCATCATTCCTGTACTTATTTGTCACTGACGTGTAGGCGATACGGCTGCTGAAGCAGCCTGGCAGCGGTTTGGCGGGGAGGGAGCTGGGGAAGGGGGAAGGTGCATAGAGTGTTTTTCGCGCGCTCGGCCAGTTGCATGGGAGAGGGGACGGAGCTGCGAGGTTGATGTGCTGTGCCGTTCCCAGCCAAACATCTCCTAGAGCAGGTGTGGGTCACAGCAGCAGGAGTCACACCTAGGGCGGTGTGACTCATCGAGCCGTGGGCATTATCTGTGGGGATGCAGCTGGATCTCACCGTCTGGGGACAGTGCCTCGCTGGTGCCGGTTGGGAATACTAATCCACGGTTGATCTGTCCTTTTCCGCGTTTTTCCACGCCGATGGGGTGAGCAGGTTATCCTCAGAAGGGATTGCTCCGTGGCGGAGCAACTGAACCTGTGGGCATCACACCTGGCCGGCTTCGCCGGAGAGGCTGGGGAAGTAGGTGTTGCTTTCCCAGCCTGCCCCAGGTAAGTAATCTGATCTTAAACAAAGAAACACAGAGATGGCTGTTTCTTATTTAAAAATACATTAAAGCAAAATCCTTTTTTTGTTTGTTTGTTTTGAAGGCAGAATCGTTGAATATATTCCTGTAGTCTGTGCTTCCCCTGAGCTCCCGGATTTGGGAGTGATAATGAGGGATTTAATTCTGGGCAGCAGGTGCTGGCAGCAGGGATACGATGCAGTGTCTGTAATTGTGTTGTTGGGTTCGTTTTGCACCATCTGGGTGTGAAAGGGGAGGTCGAGCTTTTTATTGTAGTCCTTGGGCATCTGGTACCTTCCTCCTCCTGCTGCGGGTGCAGACGTGTTCAAGGAAAGATGCTCTGTGTGTCTGAGGCACGTAGAGAGTTAACGCTGGTGGGAAGCGTTGCCACTGCTTGTCACTGGGGAAGGGTCTGTTGGGAGGGGAACGAGAAGGTTGTTCCCCCTCCCGCTCCTTTTCCCACTCCCCATTGCCTTTTCCTACCAGCTCAGGGGAGAAGGAAAGTTCATCTTTTAGTTGTCTGGGCTTCCTATCCTAATCGGACGTGCTTTTCTGAGTTGCAAATAATCCGAGCCGAGGAGATGTAAAGCAGCCGCGTGGAGAATGTGACCTGTTGTGCGAGCACTTGTCTGCAAAACAGCCAGGAGCAGGAGCTGTTTTTTCGTGATGTGACTGCCCTCCGGGAAAGGGGACTGACGGCTGACAGAGATTTGGACAATGTGGGAGACATCCGTAAAAGACCAATAGCTGAGTCAGCTCCTTGCTGTCCTTTTATATGCCATCCAATCAGTGGAGGAGGCAAAAAGGCAAATTACATGGTAACAGTGGGGCCATCGGGGTCCATCACTCCAGCGTGGCAGGGCATGGCAGGCTGAGGCTCATGGTCTCTGAGGGGAACATACTGCAGTAATGGGAAGGCAGCGAGAGAGAGGGAGGGAGAAAAATCACACTAGGGAGTATGATTTCCAGCATTTACCTTGTGTAGGTACGTACCTGTTAACCAGACTTTTCCCTCACAGCACTAAACTTTGCACTGTTGCAAGTCAGTTGAGGTATTAGCGTATGTTTCTAGCTGTGTGGCTAAGATGTAATGAGCATCTACAGTTTCTGCAAATTTGCTAAGAGATGTCAGTGTGTCGGGAAAATGTTTCCATTGAGATTTTTGCAGCGAATCTGGAAATCTCTCAGTGTCAATGATGTTATTGCTTTTTTTTTTTTAAGAGGTAAGAAAACCAAGCAGGGTCTCACCACACATGTATTAAGATGCACAGAGCTGGATGTCAGTGTATTGTGCATGACTCCGTCCAGTGTTTGGGCAGCTGGGTTAGGTGTAAGGGTGGGGACAAACAAGTGATGGTACAGTTCACCTGGAAGCCACCACAGGCAAGGGCTGGCACAGAAACAAACCACCCCACTGCCTGAAAAGCTCATGGGGAAAGATGCCTGTTGCAAGGCTTGCCCTGTGCTGTGCGCCGGTCGTGGAGGGATGGAGTGGGAAGCGCTCCTGGGTTACAGAGATGCTGCTTTGGGATGGCAATGGGAGCAGGGCAGCTGGGCCCAGGGGGTTCAGCTTGCTTCGGTAACATGTGCCACTGGAAAGCAAATACTTAGGTAGGCGAGATCTAAACTTGGGCCAGGATGTCCAAACTGCCCATCACATTGAGGGTGTGGGTGGGACCGGTCCAGCGGCACAGGGCGCAGCACTGCTTCACTGGTGTCCATTCTTGTGCTGCTTTTGAGACACAGAAAGTTTTTGTCTTGTTTCTCTGAATAAATGTGCAGCAGTTTCCACATTGCTCCAAACGTGTTCACACCTAGAAAGCAAGGGGATGGTAAAGAAAAGCTAACCTGAATCTTTTATCTGGAGATAGTATTGCCTGATCCTTATACTTAGAAATCAAGAGTCAATTACGGGGAGTTATTTCCTGACTTTGACATAACTTTTCTATTAACCTTGGACAAACCAGGAACTTTCCTGTGCTTTAAAGGGCCCTTTTCTAAAATGTGTATCATGTTCTTGAGCATAATACTCACCTCAAAGGATATTGTAAGAATTAGTGCTCATAAACTGTTTTAAGATTCATTAACACAAATTACCTTGGAAGTCCAAATTAAATTCTGCAAGTATCTTCTACTACTACAAGTTAACCAACATGGTTTTAATATATGTGAGCTTGTGATCAAAAACGTCTAGTATAGATCAGTGGTCCTGCAGGGTCCGAGGACTTTGGATACCACTTTGGTGGCACAGAGGATCACGATACCCTATTAACCGTTCAGTTAAATAGGGCTACAGCACCTTTTTCTTGCAGAGGTGTAGTGGTGGATATGACCTTATAACATTGGAGTGATATTTATTAAAAGGTCACACCCCCGGTATTTAGAAGATGGGGAGTTCATGTGCCACAATCACCCATGCATTTTCTCCTTGTTGCTGGGAGTGTCTTCCTGGTATGAGGATGGAAATTAAATCTTTGTGCTGTTCTGGCGATGATCTCCCTGCCGAAGCTGTTAGCAAAAATGTCAGCACTCGGAGTGGTGGGATTATGATGGGGAGGGGTTTGTACTCTCAGCTAAACCGAGACAAACAAATCAATTTAGGGGGGCAGCAAAGCCATTAAACAGTAATAGCTTTTAGTTATTGCTGTTTTGAGATGGATTCAAAGGGATAACGTAAGGGTGAAAGACATTGTATTCCACTGTCAATCTCCAAGATCATCTAGTTGCTGTACCAATTACCCTTAGGCTATGCAAAGCCTGTAATACCGGTAGCTGATAAGGAGCAGTGCAGTGATATTTCAAGAGAGAGAAAGATGGATCATCTGTACACACACTGTCAATCTTGAAGATGTTTTTCCTGTACTGAAGCAATTAAATACCAAGGTGTGAAAAGCACTGGTAAAGCTGAAATGCTCCCAAACTGGGCAGGTTCTGGATCCTACAGCTCAAAGTGATCTGTGGATACATTTTCTGGAATTATGTCAGAAATCACTTTTCAGCTCCGATGGTTCATTGGATGGGTCAGTGGAGCCCAGGAAGAAGAACATGCTCACTGGTTTGCATTACGAGTGCCAAATCTGAATTGTTTCTGGGGTCAGTGTGGTGTGATGTCAGCATCGCAGAGGGAACATCATTTCTCACTGACAGCAAAGATGAGTTTCCCAATTGCAGGTTGCAGTCCCTCCCAAAGGTGTCCTTGGGATGGTTCAGGGGAGCCTGTGAAGCATTTTATACTCATGAGGGAACAGTCAGCTGCCTTTGATCGCTGACTGCACTCAGTCCTTCCAGGGCAGAGGCTTATGTATTTATATCTGCAGCCAGTAACTATAAACTATTCTTGTTCCCTTGGCCAACATGGGCTGAGCTCCTCTTAGCAGTGGAGGCAGTTAACCTGTCCTTTGCCAATTAAAGTCTGGGAGACCTGGAGGGTAGGAGAGAACGACAGGGAGCCACACCAATAGAGGTTAGGCCAAAAGAGAGTTATGCTTTCAGAAAGTCTTAAGGGGTTTTGTCCCAAACTGGGGGAATGAGGGCATACTGAAAACGTGCTACATCCCTCTGCATTGTAACAGAAGTGCGATGTGTTCAGGAGGCTCTGAGGGTTTTTTGTCACCGCCTTCCAGAGCGATGTGAAGACAAACACTCAGGGAGGAGCTGCTGCAGTGCTTCTGTGTCTGAAACCTAGCTGACAGCAGTGTTGTTTTCTGATCCACAGGTCCAGAGAATGGCATAGCAATAACGTCACTGTCCAGGGAGCTGGGGTCCTTCCTCGCCTGCCTGCATGCTGCTTGAACCGATCCCAGGCCTTTGTTTTTGGACCGAAGAAACCTGGAAACCTTTCTCTGCTAATTCATGAGCCAGCAGGATGTGGTCGCTGTGCTTTCAGAACGCCTGCTCGTAGCCGCCTACAAAGGCCAAGTGGAGAATGTGGTGCAGCTTATCAACAGGGGTGCCAAGGTAGCGGTTACCAAGGTAACAAGAGAAAAACGCTTTGCAAAATCCTTGGGAACTAACATAACTCCTAGACCATTGTCTGGGAAAATGCCCTTGTAGCTTTACCATTCTGAATGTGACTGAGGTTAGTCTTTAGATTTGCTTCAAGTTTATACTTCATAGCTCATGTGAATTTACAATATAGTGCATGTCTTGCATTTATACACTTCCCAGCGGACATATCTGTGGTGAACACCGAGTCCTTAGAAACACAGTGTGTCAGCAGAGGGGCAGTGACATTTTTCAAAGCCCTGCATTGACTTTTGAACACTGTGCAAACTAATGAATGGAGCGATTCATCACTGTCGAGGGAAGGCGGTTCAGAGCGCCCATCTTTCTGGGTGAGGGGATGGGGGAAAGCCACCTGATGCGGTAGGGTAAAGGTACACAAAAAGCATTTCTTGCCGCTGAAGTTTCTTGGTACAGCAGCCTTGCTTATACGCCAACATCTTCATTGATTCATGCCGTGTAGTCCCCAGTCAGTTCCAAACTTCGGGGTTGCAAACTGTGTTCTCTGTACCTTTTAGATAAGGTCGGCATCAAAGGATTTCTGCTTAGATATTAAGAGAGTTCAAACTGTTATTCACCTGTTTCTAACTCTCAACACGTTATAAATAATACTAGCATATATAAGGTGAGATAGAAGTTGCTGCTGCAGAGAAGATTTGGTCAGCAAAAACCCTTAAAAAGAATTAGGTAAGTTAAATCTTTAGAGCTGTAACATAAAATTTGGAACGTCCTGTTTTTATGAACTATTGTTCTCCATTGTTGTGTCTAGTTTTATTTGTATTTCCATATTGGTTTTGAACATTATATATGTATGGGGACTAATATTTACAGATGGAAAGCAAATGTGAGCACGTTTGATAAGTAATCTCTCTTTTCCTCTTTTTATCTGTCAGTGATGGTTGTTTTCAATCCCTTTGCAGTGTTTGAGTTGTAGATAGTATTTATTTTGAAAGCTGGAGTGGTGCCAGGACAATCGGTGTTTGTAAGTTTTGTTTGCCAAAACTAAGTGGCCTCTTGTTGGTAGATACAAAACACAGATGTAATAAGCATGAACGGTCCCATAAAGATGCCTGTTTGGCTCTGTTGTCCAAGCAGCTCTGTAGCTGATGAACAGCTATTAAAGGTAGTCCGTAATAGATTAGGAAATCCTGACTTACTGATGTCTGAATGGTAGCTCGGGGTTTTGTGGCGGCTGTTTTTACTTGTGATCATGAGCTTTGAAACTGCTGAGGGACCTACCTGAAAATACACAAATGATTGAAAGGATGCCATGCTTTGTAGAAGTTTGTGCAGTAATGTAATTTCTAATCCAGCTTCCACGCTGTTTGAACATAAAATGTGCTGTCCTTTGTAATGGTTGCCAGAATAATCATGCCACTGATTTAACTGTTTCATGGATTTAGTTGTCATAATCCAGGATTCAAATGCAAAATTGACACTTTCTCATTGTTGTTGTTTATTATGCAATTATCAGTGCCTTCTGTTAATTACAACAAGAAGGAAACCGTGTAGATCTGGTTTTCAAACACAAAATTTGATAAAAAGCAGATTTGCTAGAGTTGGCAAGTTTTTCTTTCCTGTACAGTATAGGTGGCTTCCTCTTTCTTGCACTTGCTTTATTGTTCAACCCTTGCGTGGAAAATCAAAGAAAAGCTCATTTGGTGGCAAAACTGCGCCCAGGTGCAGAGTCTTGGTGTTTCTGTTGGAAAGCCGTGCTCGCTGCTGAGCTGTGAGGCCATCCCTGTAGCTGACCTGGTGCTACGGGATTGTAGCTGTTCTTTCCTAGAGGTTGTGGGTCATCCGAATGGAGCCCAGGGAGGGGGGGATGACAAAAGCTGTCCTTGTCATTCTGGATGCATCCTGGCACATCAGCAGCCAGCACAGATGAGGTACTTGGGTAGCCTGGTGACAAGCCCTGCTCAGAAGAAATGAAGTCAGATCAGTAGGATAGCAGAGCAGTGCAGAGAGGAGTGGAGAGGCTCTCAGAGGTGCGCCTGAGGCTACGTGTGTGGATTATTTTGAGGTGCTCACGCACTTACGCCTCCCGTGCTGTGAGCCAGACAGAGCTGAGCTCAGTGTGCACCAAGAGGCATGAGACCAAGCTGCATCCCTCATCAAAGCCCATCAGTTCAGGCTCAGGTAATGTCCACACAGCGTCCAGTTTGCATCTGGCTCTCACCCAGCCTGATAGCTGCATAGGGAGAGCATGTGCATATTTGCCTATGAAAGGCTGTATAAACATACCCTGGAAGAGCTTGGCTTGCTAATCTGGTGACACACAAAGACTAGAAGGAGAAAGAGCCGTTTAAAGTCAAGGACAAGGTTGTCACAGGAGCAAGCAGATATAAATTAGTGTCAAGTATGTTTAAACTGGAAATTTGAAGGGATTTTTTAGCCATCAGAGAGCCAGGTTCTTGTGCAGTCTTTCAATAAGCAGAAGAGGCACAAAATGAGAACTACTTTCAGGATAGGGGTTGTTAATTTGGGGATGGAAATTAGATGGCATGCTTATTGTAGCGGAGAATTATTGATCAGGCTTTCAGATAAATTGGAACCCAGAGCTCTCTCCCCTCCCGAAGATAAAACTCATTGTAAACGAAGCATAAAAATAAATTTATTCACGTGCACGCCTTGGTTCTCTTACACCTCTATGTCTTCTGCATTTATTCAAAGTCTTCAGTTTGTTCTGTCAACTTAATTTTAAATTCTAGGGATTTGCTCCAAAGGAAAAAAAAAAAGGGGGAGGGGGGTAGTACTTATCAGCCAAAAAAACCTGCTGAATTCTATCAGAGTTTTGTTGGAAGAAGACATGCAGAGACAAAGCTCTTTGGATGGAGGGAGCAATTTCACACACCACTTTAGGCTTAAAATTTATTTGATACGCATCTGTAAGCATAGACCGATTCTTGTGGAAAAAAAACCCAAACATGCAGAGCCACAGCTTGAAGTGACCAGGATCTAGAGCTAAATGCTAGAGAGTTCTTTGTTCAAACCGGATTAATTGAGCATGGCTTAAGAAAAATGAAGCATATTTTCTGTAACAAACCAAGTACTATTAAATGCTGGATAGCTGGCAAGCTTGTCCAGTTCTATTTTTATCATGTGGAGGGAAGGTCATATGATGTGGTTAATTGCTGCTTCAGTAAACAACAATTCAGCTGCAAAACAGTATTTCACTTTCATCACCTCTAACTATACGACTTCAGAAGAATAGTACGAAAGAATCAAAATTCAATGGAGAACTGGTGTGTCCAGGTACTCACTTCAGCGTTTTCTCAGGGATGCACTTGCTTCGTTTTGACAGCATTACTAACAAGTCATCTGTCAAGGTGAAGTCAGTGGGCTGGTGTACACTCCAGCATCTTCCCTCACTGACTCTGGCGAGGGACGCTGCGGCTCCTTCCAGGGTTGAGGGCTTTTAAAATACGTAAAGAAGAGCTGATGCCCAGCAGGTCACAGCGCTGTTGATGATCTGACGCCAGGGAGCTCAGAGTGGGAGAGGACTGGTGGCCCTGCATTGCACATACATCAAGCACTCGCCCTGGTGCTGGGATCTGTGCCACCAAGCGTGCGGGGTGGTGGCCAAGAGACAGTCTGGATCTCAGTGCGTGAGGCTTCATGGCTCTGCTTTGGGCATTTTCTCAACCAGGATTCTCTGTTCCTGCTCTGCCTGGGAGGATGAAAAGATGATTCCCATTTTTGTACCTTTTTGTCTGACATTCTTCACAGGTGTGAAACTTATAGCTGTTTTCTTTATGAAAAGGGCAAGACAATTCCCAAACAACTGATCATACAAATTGGCTGATCCAACAAGCAGGTGCCTTTATAAAGTATTTTGGTGAATATGCTGCAAAAGCTGGAAAATTAAGAACTGAGCCTGGTATAATTAAGTCTTTTTATTTCATGCAAGAAAACTGATCCCTTCTTTCAGTCCTTTTGTGGTAGAGCTTTCTTTCAGTAAAGTTACTGACAGCTGCATCTTTGACATTTAAGCTGTGGGACTTCAGCTGAGCTGCTCTGCCTTGCTGTCCTCCCAGGATGGGGTTTTCCTTGTCCTGTGTTATTTTTCTTTTGACTTTCTGAGTTGAAACAGGTTAGAGAAAGGGCTGATAGCTACTAGGAGGGGCCCAGGAGGAATGGTAGCAATGACATCTCAGATCAGGTTGGCTCTTCTCTTGATCTTGTCATCAGAACAGTGCCTGGAGGATGGAGAGAAGCGGGATTTTACCTCCCAGGCATCAACTTCTGGTGTATCCCAAGGGCACCTGGCTGAAACAAGGCACTTCCAGGGGAACGACAGCCCTTAATGTGGGCTTGCTCCATGCCTGGAGAAGAAATTTCCAGGTCTGAACCCTCTGCATTACAGCTCCCCAAAACAAAGCGTTACTGGATGTTGAGTTTCACTGGGGCATTGCAGCACGGGGTGTAGCATTCAATAGCGAGAATTAATAGGGCCAGAAAAAGCTGTGTATTAGCAAGCACACAGAGGAGTGTGCCACTTGTCTGTTAAACATGAAAAAGATTTCCAGAGGAAGTCATAAAGGCAGTACAGTCAGTTTTAATGTAATTTGTATAGCACCAGGGGTTTTAAGAATGGTTTTTCAAAGGGAAGCAGAATACAGCTTTTCTGCAGAGTGTAGCATTAAATAACTAGCATAAATAGCTATAAAATTGAATTCTGCAGAGATGGGATGATCGTTTTGAAAAAAGCAGAGAATGCAAAGGTCGTGCTTCTGTTTTGATTCAGTAATTCTGTTTGTTTGATTTGATTTTTGAACTAATCCTGTTACAAACCTGCTATATGGCAACACTATTGTAATGCTGGGGTACTTGTAATCTTGCCATCAGGATTTCAATTTAAGAGCATATTGAGTTCTTAAAAACAACCTTTTTTTTCTTCCTTTTTAAGTTCAGACAGAAACAAAAAAAAGAAATATACTTTGGTGCTTGCACATTTTTATACTCCTTCAGTTTGAAAACCTCCTTGTGTATCTTTTAAACAATAAATAAAAATAAATGAAATGGGACTAGCAAACACTTAGAGTCTTGCTGAATGCCTGTTGAGGTCAATGAGAAACTTTCTGCTGACTTGAGCGCCCAGGTTATTCATGGAGAACAGTCTAACAAATCATCAGCGTGAACAAAGTGACAAGACTGGGTTTTTGTTTTTAAACTTTCTAATAAAACATGGATAGGCATGTTTTTGTGTGAGTGCATAATGGATGAATAAATAACAGTCCTTGTGCAGCACAAGAGCAGGGTGAGATGGAGAACTGAATGTACTTGCATAAAAGTATCTACAAAGACATAAACACAAGGAAAGATCACGTGCCTCGTGGTGCTAAGGCCCCCCCCTATGGATTTGGTTGCAAAGTGCATGCACTGGCAGCTGCTCTAAGAAAACACTGCTTTTAAACAGTATGTATTGATAGCTGCCTGTCTGGAAGTTAGAATACAGATTAAATACAAACAAAAACCCTATCCTTGCACTTTACTGCTGAAATTCATGTGGCTGTTTACTATGCTTGACTGCAACCTAGTACGCCCCATAGCTCTAGCAGGGTGTCACGGTTGTTGGAAGTTGCAGCCTTAGTGCAATAGCTCCCATTTATTTTGTCAATAAGCCCGTGACTCGGGAGGATTTGTATGATTTGTTGCCTGCTGAATCAATTATTTACATTTGAATAGAAGTCCAAATTGCATATTTTTTTGTATGATTGACTGCTTTATTGGTTCATTAATCCCAAACTGTAGCAGGCTCTCGTTTGTATTTCTGTAATAACCCCCAAACCATTACAGTTCATATTCAGAAATGCTCACAAGCTTCGAAGTCAGTAATCTGTATGTTAAGGAGTCTCTGGTTTTAGTGTTGTCTCCTTTCAGTGAGCATCTATAGCAGACACTCTTTTTAGTATATGTTTCTTCTCCCACTAGTGCCCATGTGTGTATTCAGATAAGCCCCCCTCTTTGCTGCTGCAGTGGTGAGTGCGACGTGACTATGGAGATGTGCAGAGGAAAATTTTTCTGCCTTCCTCCCTCTTCCTCCTACATATTTTAGATAGGATGCATTGTTGTGAGAGAAATTTTTATTTTAAAAAAAAAAAAGTCCTATTAGCCCATCAGCAGTCTCTTGCACAGTCAGTGTAAAGGGCTATCGGTTTGACTTGCAGACATGAAGGAGAAGATCAGGCACAAAGGAGAAGAGTCAGGCAAGAGCAGCTCTGGCTGTCGCTGCCGGGGCTTCCCACCGTGGCACAGACCTGTTGAAAGTTTCTCTCCGAAGATTGCCATGCTCTAAGTTTGTCATCACAGCACGAGGGGCACCCAAATCGCCTTGTCTCTCCCCCATAGTTTGTTCTGGATTGGTGTGTATGTACATAGGTACATACAAACCTGTGTATATAAGTATATGTTTGCATGGGGAGGTGGGTGGGAGTGTTTTTCCAGTGTTTGCATTGCCCGTACTGGAACACTGTCCAGCTGTACCGCCCATCTCTGCTCTCATTTTGATGTTACTGGGAAGAAAAAGAAAATCTGGCATTGCCAGTTCTTGCAGGGTTATGATTAATCTTGAGATGATCAGTGCTCTTCCAAAAGCCTGTGCCTCTAATCAGTGTAATGTGCTGGAATTGATCCTCCTTCCCACTCTCCCATCCTAAGTAAGGTCATAGTTTTCCTATTCTCCCTTTATAGCCACTGGGAAGAGCTCAAGGACTGCGTGTATGCAGTAGCTCTAGTCTCTGAATCTCTCTCTCTAGGGGTCTCCAATAGGTGGGATACCTCTGAACCTATGTTTCTGGATAGGGAATCTCAGAACACACAAATCATCTGGAATAAAAAGCTGAAATATAAATTTTAATCCTCTAGTCCTCCATTTCAACAACTTTTTATTTTTTTTAAACCAAAACCTGAGGTTTGGGAACCTAGCTGAAGTTTCGGAACGCTTGGAGATGACGATAAGGGAAATGCACGGTTAACTCTGTTTGCTGAGTGAGAGAAGTGGCCAGGGAATGTTGCCTTGCATAGGCTTCAGTCCCCGGTGGCACTGAGGACATGGTGATGCGTGGTGTCACTTGCTGGAGGGGCTGGAACAGGGTTGCCTTCTCTGCCAGCCTCTACTTTTTCCCTCCTTCCCAAGCCC
>NW_009648955.1:5581953-5585921 GCF_000708025.1 Charadrius vociferus
TTTGCCCTCTGCCTGCTGATCTGACATCTCGCCCTCTCTCCTATTGCTGGGGAAACCGCAGCTCTCCTCGGTCCCATGGTGGCCTCTTCCAGTGAGCACCCTCTCCTCCAGCACCCATCTCCTGTTGCTGGCCATGAGCGTGGGGAGGCTGCCCAGCTATTGAGAACAGGGAACAGGTTAGTCCCAATGACAGGAGAACTTGGTGCTCCCTGGGGCAAGGGCAGCCTCCTCCGGATAAGCCCGTTCCCCGGGGTGACTTTATTTTAACGTGCCTTAAAGCACTGAATGGGCAGGTGAAGGTCGTGTGATCTGGATCTTCTGCGGTTTTGCAACCTTTCCTTGTGCTCGTGCCCTGCCACCAGGCACGCTCTGTGTGGCGATTGCCTAGGAAGGTGTGTTGGGTGAGGAAAACATGTCCCTCATATCAAAATAAACCCATACTCTACTTTCACAGTTTATTTTTAACGCAGTACCTTTGGCTGAACCTCATCGTGTTTTCAGTGGTTAGAGATGATTATCGTATCAGAAACTTTCCCTTTTGGGATATATTCATGTAGTTGATGCCCCTTTTCTTTTAAAGTCCATGAGCTGGCTTCAAGTTGAGTTTGTTTGGGATTTTTTCTGCTCCATGCACAGATTGCAATAAATTGTTTTCATGATGTATTAGTAACCTTCTGGGAAGTGAGATGCCCGGATTAGGTGATTTACTTATTGCCATTAAGTAATGTAGAAAGTCAGAACCCATAAACCTGAACGTGCTGGAGCACATATTCATAATCCAAACATATTGTTCATAGCTGGGAATGATTTCTCAATCTGGCTTCTACTTTTTTTCTTTTTTTCCTTTCCTTTTTTTTTTTTTTTTGTTCTTTCCCCCCTCCTCCCCCCCATGTTGCCTGGAGACTTAAATGCCTCCTGCTATTGAGTTACCTGGAACAGTGACATAGCCCTGGCTCTCCTCCAGGCTGATGGAGAAGGAAGTGTGCTCGGTGTAGCTCGGTGCCCTTCGCCGTGGGGGCAGGCGTTTAGGGACCCGTGGCCAGGTCGAGTGAGAAGCACCCAGGCAGCAGGCTGGGTGGCGCCCAGGGGCAGCGGTGACAGCCGAAAGTGAGCCTTTCCCACGCCTTCAGCGGGGTGGGAATGGAAGTTTCCCATGCGGGAACGAGCTGCTGCCAGTAACGGGAGACAACATTTGGGTTTTGAGACCTGCATGTCAGAGTGGGTGAGGTCTGGCCCTTCAAATTGATAATATAGGATAATTAATCAACTTTTAACTTTTTTGAAGCACAGCACAACTAGTCAGTAATGACATGGACATTTTGACCCCAGCCGTTCTCTGGATTTCAACACTGGTTTTCCTTTTTGCTCTGAAGGTGCTGAATTCCTGAGGCTTTACCAGCTACATGGGTATGGGATTTGCTGTGTGAGAACAATCCTGTCTTGAGCTTGGTTTTTTGTTTACTTGAAGTAGCTTTCCTGCTGGAGAAGTTGCATAAAACCTCCGAGAGCTGACGATTGCTGCCTTCTTACTTCAGGACACTAGGAGTCAGACAGCTCTTGAGGTGTTTGCTCCTTCTGTAGGTGATATATTAGGGCCATCTTCCTTTGCGGGGTGAATCACTGGGTGGAAAAAGAGACAATAGCATAGGTAATGAAGAAATACACACACACACACACACACACACACACACTTCCTAGAGCAAGAGTTAATCCTTGATTCTCCCTTATGAGTTTTCTTTTTCAGGTTGTATGGGTTAAATGTTTAGGGAATCATTTGTTGTAGTTCTCCTCTTTTGTCCAGACTGCCTCTTACAATCCTTTCCCTCTTTGAGACTCTTTTTGCATCAATTCTTATGCCTCTTTTAGGAGAAGCAGCCTATTCTCCCTTTCCTGAGATGTTGCATTTTAAATTCTGTCAAAGGATGTTCAAGCGGGGCTCAGTTACAAGTGACTGTTGTTTTCCTCTTGTCATTTTACTTAGATTTTTGGAACCCATTTGTTGGGGAGATGCTTTTTTTTTAAAAAAAAATTATTTTACTGTCAAACTTCAATCTTTGGGGTTTTTTTTTCCTCCTAAAACCATACATCATGTATACATCTCACTAATTAAAGCTTTTCTGTCCTGTTTATTAGGGAACCATCCATTGTCTAACCATACTGTCTAAAAAAACCTGACAGATCTTTGGCAAAATGAGGTTGGTGGTTGTACGCATGAAGTCATTTGGAGTGATTACAAGTCTTTCATTCCTTTTAAGGGCAGCGTCCATCATACACAACAGTCCAGTAATTCTTATTTCTGTTGCAAAAATGGTGCCCATTACAATATATGAATTAGCCCACTATTGCAGCTTTGTTGTACAGACTGAAGTTGAAAGCGATTGACAATTCTGTGCTCCGGAGGGACAGAAACAAAAGGGTCATGAATTCTCTTTAGGCACGGACACAAAGCCGAATCCCAATTTGTAAGGAACTATCCTTACGCCTTTTGTAGAGTGTTATCGGGATAAACTGAAATGTTGCAAAAGGGGGAGGAGAAGTTTTCAGCATAAACAAAACCAAGGTAAAGCCTTTGGTACACTAATATATGTCAGTTGCTACTATTGCAGGTTTCAGAGAGCGAGGTATGAAAAGAGCAATGAGGAAAAGCAGATAAAATTCTGGTCAACTACCATGCATAAAAATTCATCTTATTTTCTTCTCTTCCGTAGCATGGCCGGACGCCCCTGCATCTTGCTGCCCACAAGGGTCATCTCCACGTTGTCCAGGTTTTGTTGAAGGCAGGTTGTGACCTGGATATTCAGGATGACGTAAGTAGATACAGCCTTGTTGGTTGGGGTGGAGGGGAAAAGGTAATTTGCAAATAACAGTAGATCTTAACTTCTTTGAAGTAGGATTAAATGAAAACAAAATCTGTCTCTCCATTTTCTAATTTGGAGATGTAACATCTAATTTGGAGATGCAACCTCTAATTTGGAGATGCAAAACTGCATGGGAGACAGTGTAAAATTTGTTGGTTTTCAACTAATAACTTGATCCTCTTGCTCAAGCTGCAGAGCTTTATAAGAGCTCTGGTTGCACCAGGCGGGTGTGAGTAGCAGTGAGAGTTGTTGTCTGCCGCTTGGTGTGGAAATTAAATAAGAGTTCGTTGTACTCTGTAGGAACCCACTGGAGGACGTCAGGTAGGGGACGCAATCCATTTTGATGTTTTGCCTGAAGTGGGAGATGCTTTTTGTGTAGACTGATGCTGCAGCGTATAGAGTATTGAGCAGCTGCCCCGAGTGCTGTGCGGTGTCGCAGGGAAATTGTCCTGCTTGCAGCTGCACTCGATGTGGGGGGGTGGTTGCACCTGTGAGCCTGTTGTGTGGTGAAGCATCAGCACAATGAAACCCTCTTTGAATTTAGCAAATGGTAGTTTTGTTCCATTCAGTAAAATATGTAGGTTACTGGAATTTCTTGGTTTTCTGTAAGAATAGTTCAAATCTTGGACCAGGCTTTAAGGCATATTGGAGTGAGCGGTAACATGGCTTTAGTTACTTCACTCCGATGAACAAAGGTGTAGGCTAAAGTGTGCAACAGCAGTTGAATAACTGTGGCTTCTTCAGAGTTGTTGCTAACTTCTGATAGCGCGCTGGAACAAGTTTGAGGAAGGGTTGCTTTTATTCCCCCTGTAATAAATGAGGTAAGATTCTTCAAAGGACCTATAGGTCCAAAGGTGGTTAGTAGAGGCACCTGTATGACTATTAAAAGGACACTGGAAATGTCTAGGTGCCTTTTGAAAATCCCCTTAGGCATTTGTTTGCATCTAGAGAGTCTTAAATATCTACAGAAATTGGAAAACTGGTTTCCTTCTCTGCATGAGTAGCTGGTTCCCTGTGAGACGTGAGCAGTCTGTCTGACAAGCTTAGGACTGGGATACTGGTGCAGCCAGTTTTCTACTGGAAAACTTGTTTTTCTAGGAAGAATCTTTG
>NW_009648955.1:5585946-5593881 GCF_000708025.1 Charadrius vociferus
GGTAGTATCAGTTTATTCAGATGTATCCTGAGTATGTTTTTCAATTTCTCCCAGCAAAAATGATTCATCACATATTTAAGACAAAATTGCAGGTATTTTACAAATACAGTCAGTTTTCCTGGGAAAAGCAAGTTGCTGCTCTAAGAAGGCAAGAGCTTCCACTGATTTGATCAAATTGGGTTTCTGTGAAAACTGTTTTTTGAGTAAGTCTGGGGGTTTTGTAATTCTCTAGGAATAAAAACTAGTCTGTTTATATGTAAACGTGATAGCCATAATAGAAACCAGTGAATTGGTGTTTAACATCTTTTCAGTTTAGTGAAGAGTCTTGTACTGTAGAAATAGTCAGCTCATAGAAGACCTGTTTCACTTGCCTTGCAAGCTTCTCAGGGGCTTTGTTCACAATAACTGGATACCGCTTCTAAATGTGGTGACTAATCTGTACAGATGCATGCTTGATTCACAGATGCTGTTTCTTTAAAATGTATTTTGATTTTAGCTCTGTATTTAGTACTAGTAATGTGGTTGGGTTTGAGGAGAGCCTCAACAGTTGCTGAATCTTAGAGGGTGTGTTTGTATTTGTCTCAGAGGAGGAGGAAGGCTAACATTCCAGATGAAGATTTTTGCTTGTGAAAGGTATTAACTAAAATATTTCTGCTTTCCTTTTACATAGGTCTTCAAAGAAGGTTCTCTATTTATGGTTTCTCCTTGTATAATTAATTTTTACACTTTATGTGCCACACAGTATATTCATACTCTCTTTTAGTTGCAATCTATTGATTATGCCTTCTGTCACTTTTACTCTGTGCTTATTTGGCAGTGAAGGCATCTTAGTTTCAGGTGTTGATTAACATCTGTACATTTCATTGCAGTTTTTCAGGAATACAGATTTAGGTTCAGAGATGAAATCACTTGTGAGAGTGGGGAATATTATATTTAATTGAAAAGTAAATTACGTAGTTGATTTTTGTCTGTGGCATTTTTGTGATAACAGAAAAATCTGCAGAGTCTAAAAAGATGACATATATTGTATTTTTCTAAATAACAAGAGAAACCTAAACACATTTTATTTTGGAGTTGACTCTCTGTAGCTAATGAACAAATGCAAGACTAACTTTTCATCTGCCACATGATAAGCAGAAACTTAAAAGTTGCTGTGGAGACATTAAAACACTCGCTTCATGTTCTACAGATACATTCTTTAAAACACAGTAAGAGCCGTAAGAATTAGTTGAAGAATGACCTCCAGTGGCCTGGAGTGGGATTATTATGAATTTCAACCGGTGGAGTCCAGCTCTGTAGAGTACGCCACTCCGGGAGCTAACTCTTTCCTTCTCCCTGCCAATACTGAAAACTCTTACTGGGATCCCAATGCCATCTCTGAATGGTCCATGAGTATCCATACAGCACACACCTCAGAAATAGTCAAGGAGAAAGTTGTCCCGGTGAAGGAAATCAAGGACGAAAAAGATAAGAGAAACCAGAAGAGAAAGGCTAGGAAGGAACCTAGAAGATCAGAAAGAGAGAAGGAGGTTAGAAACCTTGTGCATCAACCCTGTCTTGAGCTTGACGTCTCCCACGGCTGCATGCTGCGAAACCTTGGCCCGGTGGTCTGGCACGACCGAGCTCTTCTGCGGTGCATGGCTGCATGGTGGGCTTTGTGCTGGGTGCTCTGCATCGAGTTTCCTGTCCTGTGTGCACGCTCTGAAAATCTAACTGGGAAAACAAGTTGATTTAAAACAAAGGCCCGAGGCTCCGAAACTTCTCTTCTGGAAGCTCCAGTTTAAGAAGCAGAAAATTAATTTCAAATGGAACAATAACCTAGGGTTCATAATCATTTCTAGCCGAATGTAAATATGCAAAGCAGCTCATTCCTGTGCTCTCATTTCAGTGTCGTTTAAGCTGTGATTTGTTTCCTTCATGTTTATTTTTTCAGGCCTTGCTCACTTCTGGTCATGCATCATCATTTGTGAAATTATTCTTGCTGTGTATCATGATGACTGCTTTTCTTTAGCAAAGGAGGAGGAGAACAGCACATTGACATTGAGAAAGACTAGGGCACACTCAGTTGCCTTTGTGTGCAGCTGCTTCAGGATATCCACATATGCTTGTATGCTCCTGCGAGTATTTAACACTTGGTTATATTTTCACTTTAAAATGTTTTGATCTTTCTACTGTAAATGTAGTGGTTTGATTTCAAAGTATAAGACTTCGCAAGTGCCATCCAGCATCAGGCACTGAAGGCACGAGTTTTTGCTGATTATTTTGGTGCAATTCTCCTATAGGAAGACAGTTTGGTGATTTCTGCAAACATGGAAGGACAGTGAGGAGGCAAAGTGTGACACTGGAGAGGGTCTTTAAAGGAGGTTGTACAACTGATAGATGCTCTGGAGAATAGGAATATGCAGGAAAACAAAATACGGTGCTTACAGTATTTTTTGAAATCAGAGAAAGGAAAAAGTAGCAGGTATTACAAACCAGGGTAAACGGAATCTCGTTGAATTTGGGCAGTAGGGTCTATAATAGAGACTGCAGTAACCCAGGAGAACTGGCAGAAGTACTAATACCTACCTGAAACCCTGTGTAAGTTCCTTGTGTTGTTTCCTTTCCCTTGGGGTGAATTTCAGATGTAAAATAGAAGCCTACCCAGTTCCTAGGCGCCTACTCCCAGTGGTTGCATCCACTGCTTTAAGTTGGTCGGCAAATGAAGAAACTCGAGGAGGTAATTGCAAACACCAGGACACTGAGCAAAGCGCCACCAGCCTACCCAACACAGAAGTGATAAAGGAAAGACTTAATGCCAAAAATCCATGGAGAAGGTGGAGATTTATGTATTTCCCTTTCTTCAGGACACTCAGACTGTAACCCTCTCCTGTTTAAATTCTCTGTTAAGAGCATGGTTTCACCCTTTGGAAAGGTACCAGCTGGTGCTGGGCATTGCTGTGCAATAGCCCCGTTATATGCAGAGCCTTCACGATGGGCAGTCCCGCATCGGCTGCACTGGGGAGTGTGGGCTCCTATCCCAGTCTCCCACCATTTTCTTCCTCTTTCTAGCCCAGTGAATACCGAGATTTTTCTTAAAATTGGAGCACTTTCAACACAGCAGTGCTGTCGTGGCAAGACAAGCTGGGCGAGTACCGTAGCCTCTGGACTGCTGCAGAAAAGCCAGCGGCCACCTGCTTTGCTAGCCTCTTTTCAAAGGGTGGTGGGCGTACCTGCAAGTTGTGTGGAGCTTCTTCCAGCAAGTCTGTGAGAGAGGAGGGAGGTGGCTGTGTTAGGGAAAGCGGCAGTCCTGGGTCTGTGCTACGTGACGACCTCCTTGGTGCCACCATGACTGCAGTGCCGCATGGCAGGGTGCAAGCTGAGATCTTCACTGAAAGGGTTGTCAAGCATTGGAACAGGCTGCCCAGGGAAGTGGTTGAGTTGCCAACCTTGGAGGTCTTTAAAAGACCTGTAGATGTAGTGCTGAGGGACATGGTTTAGTGGTAACTTGGCAGTGCTGGGTTAATGGTTGGACTTGATGATCTTAAAGGGCTCTTCCAACCAAAATGATGCTATGATTCTGGGGTGTTGAAGTGGAAACTCAAACCGAGTTTCAGTTGCTTTCAGGGCTAGGCAGCAGCTGAGGAAGGGGCTTTAAGGCACACTGTTGTAGACTTAAGTACCTTACTTCTACCAAGCTTCACTTAAGCACCTAAGTGTCTTTTTTGGCTTTGGGCCCATGTCTGCATTTAGGCAGACTCTGTTGTTTCTGTCAAGGTCACATTTGTGTGACACAGCACTGGAGTTATCTCTCTTCGTTGCTACTGATCTGCGGTCTGTTCCTAAGGCATAAATCACCTACAAATAGGATCATAAATTGTACTCAGCGTAATAGTCTGTGCAGTTAATACACATTTACCGGTGTAATTGCACTCTGAGCCTCTGGAACAGCCCCCTGATGCCTTGCTAAAGGCAGAAGTCCGACGAGTGCTTTCAGAGACAGTTATTTTAGCAATTAATAAAAAGATACATGAGTCGGTGATTACACTGTCTGAAAATTCATGCTGTGAAAAAAATATCACTCATCTGTTTTCTCTGACTCCGTAAGAGGCATGATGGGGGTTTGCTCCTCAGCTGATGGGGAGGCAAAACAGGTCAGAAAGGCAGCAGTGCAGGCAGTGTTATTTATAGTTGAGCTACGCCGTCTGTGCCTGGGTCGTTCAGTGACTCGCACACAGAGGCCATCGCAATCTGGTGGTTCAGCTTCCACAGCACCTTAAGCAGTTTAAGGTTAATGTGTGTGCTGAGATATGAGGGAACGGTTGACCAGGTCCTACCCTGCTGACTGGGGGGCCTGGGGGTGGTGACCTTCACCAGGACATTGATACCTGCGGTGTCTGCACTGGGAGATGCCTCATTCCAGGTGAGGCAGGGTTTGAGAGACCCTTTGACAGTTCCTGTTACATGGATGAAGTATTTATTCACCTGGTCAGGGCGCTGGTTGGACTTTACCCTTATTTGCTTGGCTCTCCCCATGCTTGTGGTAGGGAAGATGTCAGCACCAAAGCCCACACCTTGGGCAGGAGGCACCTGAGCCTACCATCTGTGGGACTTGTGTCCCCTCAGCTACCTGGGCTTCCATTTTGGGGACCAGAATATAGTATGGGACGAAGCCTGGGCATGGCTGAAGCTGTCCCATTGCCATTCTGCAGGCCTGGTGAATGGCCCCTCAGCACCAAGGGAGGCCTGCTCCTGCAGCAGTGAGGTGTGCTTCCCACTTTCCAAATATGTGTTTGTTTTTAATTTAACTGAGATGCCATTAGAAGTAGCTGCCATATCAACAAACCTGAAAAAGCTGAATGGCCTTTGAACTCCCTGCAATTACTGTGATGGGGTTGGGCCAACGACAAGAACAGCCTTGATTTAAACTGCCCCAGCGGGAAGATCCTTAATTACAAACTAAATCCAATACAATCCATTCCCACCCCCAATTTGGTCTTCTCCACGATCAATTTTCTGGACTGTAAAGAATTAGGAACCAACCATTCGTTGTTCAAGCTCCATGCATTGCAATGACAGATGTCATCTTCTTTTAGTCTTTATGATAATATCTTCTGTAGTTTTGCTGGTGCTGCAACACAAGTTGGCAGGGATAGGTTGGCGGATTAGTTTCCAATTCATGGTAGTCAGATAAAATGACCTTTGCACTGTCCACATTACCCGTTGCTGCAGTAGCGGTAGCCGGGCCAGTCATCAGTACCACGTGTTACCGAAAAAAGGGTGTTAAGTTCTTCCCCAGCGTGTCAGCGAGCAGGTTTCTGTGCAGTAGTAGTTACTGGAAACTATCTGACGCTTGCACTTGTGAGATGGTATAATTTGGACGTTTTCCATAACATTTTGTTTATCTTTAAATTTGGAACAAGTACACGAGTTCAGGGAACTTGCAGTGCTGACAGTTTTCCAATACTTTGTGTTTTTCTGAAAGTGCCAGTTTCTGGAACCACTGCTGTCTTTGTTCAAAATTTCTTAAAATATATTTCCAGTCTTAATAGGGACAAGAACAAAAGTAGCATTATGTAACCTCTAGAGACAAAACATAGCAAGTTTTTAAAAAAACCTTCAACACAATTTTTAAAAATCAACTTCATGATTATAAGCCAATTTAACGATTAACTGGTGGTGGGCATTGGTATTACAGGGGTTACTAAAAGGTTGTGGTTGGTAATGCTCATTTTTCCCTTATGGATTAATAACTATTTTAGTGTCATTAGCACAAAAGAACCCTACCAAGAGCAATTATTAAGTCAGCTGCTAATTGCCCTTGAGAAGAAATTATCGAAATTATCCAGTTATCTAAAGACTTGTAGACAGTAGGACAGAAAATACAGAAATTCCTTTAGTTTTACTATTTAATATAATGTGGTATTATCTGATAAAGATTTGTAGCAGAGAAGTTTTGTATCTATGTAGGACTAGCTTCCTGCAAGCTTTTTTTCCTCAGGATACACTGCATACCTCCGCCCTGCGTGTGTTTTTCGTGACCGTTATCTAGATATGCAGCAGTGGATTGGATTCCCACTCTGTTTATTCATCCCCCAAAAAAGCCTGTGTGCAGCTTTGAAGCTAGTCTTCATGGCTGGACTCAGGCTGTGCTTCAGCATGAGAGGTTCAAAGCAACTTCAAAGGAAAGCCAAGACTGGTTGTTGTGGCAGCAGTGGAGCTTCTGCAGCTCATTTTCCTGTCGGTCAGTGTCTTACATCCCTACATGCTGCTGCATAAATCCTCCTATTCCCCCTCTTTTATTGCAGTCTCACCAAAATGCACGTAAAAATATATAGATGGGCAAGGCCTGTAGTTTGAATTTTCCTAGTCTTCAGTTTCTGGAAGTTTTGTAGAAAATTAATCTTGGGCTCTGTAGCTCAGCGAATGAGTTCAACAGTGGTTAGCAGGGAGATAAATGGGCAGTCAGACCAGATGACCCCATCAGCGTCATTTCTTTTGGAGGCTTGGCCATAAAGGAAATAAACTGATGTAAGAAACTTGCTCATTGCTGCTACATGGCAGGTCAATGAGAAATGAAAGTCGTTTGGACCTCAAGATCGCTCCATTGCTTGAATGAAATAAGTTGATGGTCTTGCAGTTGTGGTGTTCATCCTAAAATTGCCTCCACTCTTAGCACTAATTAGTAAATTCATCAGAGGTGCTGAAGAGGCTGATCTCATCTCACGCTCCTTATCCTAAGCAGGGCTGATGGAGCAATCAGAGCCAAAACAGGAGAGCCTCATCCAGTTAGTCTAAGTACTGGAGGATCACTATGATGAATTATGACAGCCTGTAATTCCCTTTAGTTCCCTACAGATACTGTTGATTATTAGACACCTAGTGCCAAATGTGTTAGATTCACTGCCTTCTAGTACTACCATATTTTTAGAATGCTTCAGCGCTGTATGTGGGATTGTGATGACTTGCAAACTTCTGTAAACAGTTGGTTTGTAGCTCTCTGATACTTTCCATAACTTCATTAATCTTGGAAGCTTTAATGATAGGTGTTTATGGGGACTGTTTTCAAAGGCAGCTTGGATTTAACAGTACATGTGTTGAAGACGCAGCCCCTGTGTGTGTGCTACGCGTTTGCATTGAGTCAAAATGAGGCGGGAATGGTACCGATTACAAATTTGCTTCTTTTTGCAGGGTGATCAGACAGCATTGCACCGGGCTGCTGTCGTAGGGAACACCGATGTTATAGCAACTCTGATTCAAGAGGGGTGTGCTTTGGACAGACAAGACAAGGTAACAGGCAAAAGCGAAGTCCTGTGGGATGGCAGTCTTGCCAACCAGTAATATTAAGGTCTCAGAGAGAAAGTTATGGTTTGTAGTCCTGAGTAAGTATCTGATGCTTTGAAAGTAATTGGAATGGTTACATTGAAAAAAAGTTGTACCATCTCTTTAATATAAATTACTGATTTAGTTATTTTTTTTATATCTGGCCTGGTAGTTTTTTAAGAGTCTGGTCACAGCTCATTAAGGGAGGAATTAAAGAAACATACAACCGTACTACACCCTACACAAAATGCTACAGTTTCCCTTGATTATCCTTGAAATTGAGAATCTCAGGCCGTAAATTTAGTTTGGGAGTAAATATAATTAATTCCGAGATCCAAACAAAAGCTTTAGTGCTGTTCTCTGCTTGCTAGGAGATGTGGGATGAACTAGAAGACAAAGATAGAAAGAGGCTTAAGACACAAAGGTTAGATAGGAAAAGATGCATAAGGTGTCAGCGGAAGGTATTTCATGTTTAACTCTGGTGCATATCTGCCTCTCATAAAAATAAAGTAGAAAATCAGCTATCAGGAAAGGAAAACGAGTTATTTTTCGAGTGAGCAGCTGGGGTGTGCAGCTGGTGCGTTCTGAATGTAATGTTACTCTGTGCGGACACATTGCGCTAACCTTCTCCTC
>NW_009648955.1:5593907-5602300 GCF_000708025.1 Charadrius vociferus
CCGCTCTTCATGAAGCTTGTTGGCACGGATTCAGTCAGTCTGCCAAAGTGCTCGTTAAAGCAGGAGCCAACGTTCTTGCCAAGAACAAGGTGAGACACATGCAGGAGGAGCTTTCAGTTCTGGTGCAAGGTGGCTGATTCTTAGCACTGGAGATTTATGGCCATGGCATTTCTCAGTGGGTGGGGGACCAGCTCCTGGTAGGATTTTTTTTTTTTCTCCTTTTTTTGCATTTTTTACATCTGGATGGTTCCTCCACAGGCATTAGGAAATTAATATTTTGACAGCTGACGCACGAGGAACTCAATAGCACGTTAAATGATACATTAATTATGGCTGATGATCACTGCAATTCCTGTGGAAATCTCCACAGTGCTCCAATTTATACCAAGTGGATTCATTGTGATTGGTCTGATTTAAAATGAAAATTAATTGTACTAATAGGAAAATGGCATTCAAAATCTGTTTTTTTTTTCAGAAATTAAACATCCAAGTGAATGTAAGCCACAGAGGGAAATAAATAGCATATCTTTTGTTATAAAGTTCTTCCTAATACATGAGTGTAGGCTCTTACCAAAATCTTGTAATGAACCCAGATTATCTTCCCTCTCATATATATAATACCTTGAGAGCAGTTTAGAGGAAAGAATAACAAAGCAAGGGGTTTTAGTTCCACTCTAATTGTAATGTCTGTGCGAGACTTGTCTTCAGTTCACTAATTCAAAAGTTAATTAAATAGTCTAGGAAGAGGCAGTAGCAGACTGTGGTGTGAGCTGAGTTGGGGTTTGGACTGCTGTGCCGATGGGTTTGTTATGGATTGGTTGGCACTGTGTCCTTCTGAGCATTTTGTGGTAAACGTATCTCTAAAATGACAACTGAAAGGGGCTAGTGAAGAAAGGGAAGAAGGGAGACAGGTGGCTAAAGTCCAAGATTTTGAGTAAAAAGGCGCATTGCCTGGGCGTAGTGTTTCTATATGTGTGCGTGTACATATGCATATGTTTGTACAATCGTGGTCACTTTGTGGTCTGTAATTACATCATCTTTGATATTATTTTATGTGTATTCCTTCTTTTATATTGTTCCAACTTCCAGTTTTTATTTTCTGTAATTATTTTTTACTGTAACGTTCACCTAGATTTGTATCAAAGGTACTTTAGACAACTTCCCATGCTTGACTTTATAATCTTGTGGACCATTATACTCCTATTCCTGGATATGTTTGTCTATGTATATACTTACACTTCTGTACAAAGGTGTGGACTTAAGATGCAAGTCTGGTTATCCTGCATGCTTGGATGCCTCAGGGTATTAGAAGATTTAGCTTACAATACAGTGTATGTCAACTGGAGACACCCTGTCTTGGAAAGCATGTGCACAGAATAGCTCAGCAGGGTTGATGTCTGAAATATGACTGGCAGACTTTAATACTGTATGAGCAGCTCCTGTGCTGGACTTTGATGTCTTACCCACACAATTCTCCCCCTTTGCATTTCACTGTTTGGGTGGTTTTTTAATGGACAGGATCTTTTCTCAGGAGCCACTGAAAAATGTGGGAATTGTGCATGCTTGCACACATGCACGTGCTTTTACCCCTTTTGATTTCAAGAAAAATGAAAAGCATAAGTCTACTTAATCCTAAAATGGTTTCTCTGGTCTCTCAACTTTTTACGTTGCTGACGACAAGGCATAATCTTTCTGGCAGCCAGGGCTGAGTGCCAAATGCAGGAGCACCCTACGCAGGAGCACCCTACAGGCTGTTGACTTACACCTGGGCATCATGTGATTTTGGCTGGGTGGGAGAGATCGGGGCTGCTAGATTTGCCAAACCCTGCTAAGCAGCAGAAGACGGGAGGAATTTGACTCTGTGTTTTCTATAACTCCTGGTCAGTATCTCCTGGGACTGCCTGGGGAATGCTTGTATGCATGCACTTCCCGCAGCACAGCACCTTGAGCACAGTATTAAAAGAGCAAGGCAATTGAAGATGGCTTCTAGATTAAGTAAAATGAAGAGGCCAGGACACCTGGGATTCTAAAGGCAAGTCAGGCAGACATTTGAGGAATGGGACAACACATGGGTAAACCACCTGGCTAGCCATATTCCTCCTGTGCAGCAAATACCCTGGAGATGCAGTTTATTTTCGGTCCAGTTGGCCTAATAAAAGCACCACCACGTTGGCAGATCATCCCATGAGACCAGTTGTAGCCTTCTTTTTAGATCCTCCATCAGTCTGTACATTTCAGTGGAGATTCAATAGGCCAGTGAAGACCCCTCCCAGATCGGTACAACTCGGACCCGCTCTCCCTCTCACAGAAGCTGGCGAGAGATTTGTCACCCCGTGAGAGACGAGCCAGACGAATCTGCTCTGTGAGCTTTGACCCCACGCACCAGCACCGTGACTTCTCCCAACATTGACGTCCTCACCTGTCACCTACTGCACAGGACCTCTCTGCCTCCCCACCAGGGCCGACCATCCAAACAGCAAATGATAAAGACGTTACAGAGGCTTTTCAGAGATAAACCCTTCAGGGAAGGAAAAAATTGACACTTAAATCCAATTTAGCTGAGAAAGAAAATGTACATGTCTGCCACAGCTTAGAGACTACAGTCAGTCCTGAAATAGTCTGTAATGTGGAACTGAAGACCTAAGACCACATCTAAGAGTTGTCCTTTTGTAATTCAAACCCTGCAGCTTTGATCTATGTCTTGAAAGCACGGGGGACAAATTAAAGGACATAACCAAGGTGAACAGGCAGCCTAGTATGCATGGGAAACCTTTATACCTGAGCTGATTTCATTTCTAGCTCCCAGGAGCCAAAAACCCCAAACATTTTCAGGCCAACAAAAGCCAAACACTGTCAGAAAAACTTGTCAGACTAATGTTAGAAAGACAAGCAAACTCTTCTTTGATTTCTGTCCATAAAACCTGCGTGTTTGCTTCTTTCAGAAACCTTAGTATGTGATTCTCTGGGGTTTGGGTGGCTTTTATTTCCCCTTCTCATCTTGGCTGGCAGCTTTCTGAACACTGAAGCTTCCCAGTAGCCTAAAATCTGCATCCTGCTTTGTGAGAGCACCTACAGACCCAGCCAGTCTTGGAGCTGGTTTATGTTACAATTTTAAAGAAACAGAAATTGTTGTGACCTTTGTCTGCCTAACACCCTGCAGCAGTGGCAGCCAGCTTTGCTTGGGATCAGAGATGCCGTACCATGCCAGCCTGTTTCTTTGTGTGTGTGCACGGGGGAAACCCAAAACACAAGAATTATATTTCTTTAAATGAAGTACTTGATAGTGCTGTTTGATATTAATGAACCAGAGAGTTTATAGAGTCATTGCTTACTGCAAACAGACTTGACCAATGCAGATATTGTTAGATTGTCGAATTTCTGCCTTTACTCTGTCCCAGATAAATAATTTCCAGGATGAAGAGGGTATTTCAGTCTTCAGATTCATTCAGCTCGTATCTTTGGGAGATTAACAGCGACAGTTCCCCACCCCTGGGTGGATCTTCTTGTGCAAAGATCTGTGAGGTTTTAATTTTTAATGCTTATGTCCAATTTCTAACTACGGCTTTTATATTTTTCTGTATTTTTCTAAGGCAGGTAACACACCTCTTCACCTGGCTTGTCAGAATAGCCATTCCCAGAGTACTCGTGTTTTGCTACTTGGAGGATCTCGAGCAGACCTCAAAAATAATGTGAGTTTTGAAAAGAAAGTGTTCAGTTTTGTTTGCCTTTGTTTTAGCTGTATTGCTTTAACTTGTAGAAATACTGAGAAATGCTTTAAGCTGTGATTTTATTATAAATGCTCTTGATAAAAACGCTAACAAACCATTGTATACATCATGTACAGGAATGCTTTTGATAGAACTGAGTGATGCACTACTTGTACCCATCTCTTGAGTGGGGATGGAAGGAGACAAAGTGGGTTTTGCTGTTGCACAGACTGAGGCAGCTGCTCCTTTGCTGCTTTTTGTGGTCCTGATGGCCTGACCCATATACTGTCGTGCAATTTTGCAAAAGGGCTCCTCTCTCAAAAAGGTGGAAATCTTAAAGGAGTTTTGTGCCAGAGCAGGGAAAGCCTTCAGACCTGCCCTCACTGAGACAGATAATATATATTGTGTGTCGGTCTGTCAAATGAGGTAGATTCAAGGAGACTTCCATTTCAGACAGCTTTCGTCCTATTTTATAATTATTCTGGCATGACAAAGGGAAAAAAAATCTACAAAAAGAAGCCAGATGGTTTTTTCCTGCTCAATAACAAGATGAGCAGAGGCACACAGAAATGGAAACCTGTGGGACTCTGCTCTCAGCTCCCAGTCCCAGCTGTGCATGTGCCACCCCTCATGGGGATGCTGCTGTGGCCCCCACTCCTCATGTTTTCTTCGTTACGTGCAACACCGAGTTGAGTTTCCAAGTCACATTGGTTTGTGGTTCAGAAGAACAGATTTAATGTAAAAATGTAAACGAGGTTTTGTGGTGCAGTAAACCAGCATTTTTATAATTCCAGTATTTCCCATCAGTGGTTAAAGAATTCGTACCCCCACCTTGCCTAACCCCAGCTCTTGCTAAACCTTCCCACCCATGATAGTAGATTTTGTACCGCAGAGAAGACAGCATTGCTGTTCTTTGAAGGCGTATGACATTTACTGCTCTTTTCGGTTTAATAGGATTATTTCATCCCTGAACACCATGACAAGTGCAAGCTTTCTTACTGCGATTACATGCTCAGAGCTTTGTTTCTGTTTGCAGGCAGGAGATACCTGTCTGCATGTGGCTGCTCGTTATAATCACTTGCCCATCGTTAGGGTGCTGCTCAGTGCTTTTTGTTCTGTCCATGAAAAGAACCAGGTCAGTGCATGAACCTCATTGCGACTCTGTGCCCTTTGCATACGGCTAGTTGTTGGGAAGAGGGATTCCTACCCAAGGAATCCAGCTTCACTCTGTGTTTCACTGTACCACCAAGTGCCTGAGCTTTTAAGAATAGCCTTAAAGTAATGGCATATCAGTGGTTTATTATTTTGCCATCGCATTTGCATCATTTCTTTAGTGTTGCCTATTCAGATAATAAAAGTGCAAATTCCTCTGGAATACTTTTCTTTGCTGCATTTTACAGTAGGGGGAATTAAGAGTGCAGTAGTATGCTTTAAATTCAAAGCGATGACCTAGGATTAATCATAGTTGTTTAATAGAGAAGTAATTGGTTGCTGTACCTATAGCATAGCCTAATTGTAGAAGGGAATGAATTTAGTACATTAAAATTTGTTAAATCTGCTAAATAAACAGATTATCTGGTGCTTAACCACATCGCCTCATGTTCCTGGGAAATCTTCCATGTGTAGTTGGGGATCATAAAGATGTTTTCTGATCTGTAAGTTTAATGTTGTTTCTTAAATATGAGATACTACAGCAAACAAAATGGGTTTCAGCATGTTAAATTAACTATGTGATTTTATTTGGAAATGAGTTTTTTAACTTGCAAAATGAGCTACTGAATATTAAGATTAACTGGTGTGCACCTGGCATACAGAGACACCCCTTTCCTTCATTGCCCGGCACTACCCAAAGTTATTCCGTATTTGCACATACAATGGTTTTATTTATGAACATGCCTCATCCAAGTCAGCAACAAGCAACAGATTTCCACTAGTCTCAAGAAGATCTGATTTTCTGAAAGCAAAATGCAAGGCAAAGGGGACAGGGGGGCATTATATGCACGTGTCCCATCTCCTTTGAACAGCTGCTGGCTCTGTTACCAGTGCCCAGATCTGATCGTAGCCGTCTTCACCTCGCTGCACTGGGACAAGGGCAGGGCAGTATGTTAGTGCTGGACCCCAGTCGCCTCCTGGCTTTGGTCCAAACCCTGTTTTTCTTGAGGAATTTCATGAAGAGAACGCCAACCATCTCGCTGCTGGCACTTACCTGATTATTTTTGAGTAACGTGATACATGACCACCTGCGCACCAAATAAACAAACCTGAAAAAAAAAGAAAAAAAAAGAAAAAAAAAGAAAAAAAAAGAAGAGAAGGTTGTGGTGGGGAAACCGGTTCTGCCCCTCAGATGTTGTATCCATTTGCTGGCGGTAGAGTTGGGCTGTCTCCAAGCTGCATCATGTGTCACTCGGTTTAGTTAAACCAGATCACCAGCCCCCCGTCTGCATTTTTCAAAACCAGGCTGAAGTAGGTCCTTGCCCCACAGTAGCTCCTTGCCCCCTACTTTCAGCTTCCTCCCAACTCTGCTTTTTTTTTATTGACAAGACCTTATTTAAGCTTAGTTGCATCAGTAAGCGTAGGTCTTCTCACCTCTGAGCATCTTTCAGGAAGGTGTGATTTCTGCAGGGGGAGACCCAAGGGCGTGTGTTACACAGCTGCTTTCTGGTTTGTAACTTGCAGGCAGGAGATACTGCACTCCATGTAGCTGCTGCGCTCAATCACAGGAAGGTGGTTAAGCTGTTGCTGGAGGCAGGGGCTGATGCGTCGGTTGTCAACAATGTAAGTAGGACATGGAGTTTCTTTGGTATTTTGTATTAGAATCATAGAATGATAGAAGGGTTTGGGATGGGAGGGACCTTAAAGATCACTTAGTTCCAACGCCCCTGCCATGGGCAGGGACACCTCCCACTAGACCAGGTTGCTCAAAGCCCCATCCAACCTGGCCTTGAACACTTCCAGGGATGGGGCATCCACTACTTCTCTGGGCAGCCCGTTCCAGTGTCTCACCACCCTCACAGTGAAGAATTTCTTCCTAATATCTAATCTAAATCTACCCTCTTTCAGTTTAAAACCATTACCCCTCATCCTATCACTACACTCCCTGATAAAGAGACCCTCCCCAGCTCTCCTGTAGGCCCCCTTTAGGTACTGGAAGGCCGCTATAAGATCTCCCCAGAGGCTTCTCTTCTCCAGGCTGAACAAGCCAAACTCTGTCTTAATGCAGACACTCTTCAATGCTCTCTCTAGTGTTGGTAGAAAATATTGGGTGTTAGAGTAGAATTAAATCTGGGTAAATGAAAGCAGTTAGTCACTATGCTCTTGTGCACACAACATGTTCTAACCTCAGGTGTACAAATTTCACATTTCCAGCAGCTCATGTTTTGAAGGAAATGCCATTTTCTTTTTTCTCTCAGGCAGGACAGACCCCTCTAGAGGTTGCCAGACAGCACAATAACCCTGAGGTTGCGCTCCTCCTCACTAAAGCATCACAGGTATGTTACAAATCTCTCCCCAACACAAACATACACATGGAGCTGAGGCCAGTTAACCTAGAGGGGGCACATCCCCTGGTCCTTAACCTTCTGCTGTGAAAGGTGCCTGTATTTTTCCTGGCATTGTGTGCTGGCCTCAGGTCTATTGACATGGAGCCTTTTAGCCCCCAGGCTCAGCAAGGTGTGTAAATTAAGCCTCAGCATTAAGTGCCAGCAGAGGTCCTGGCTGTCCTGACTGGCAGAGGATGGAGCAGCCAGAAGCACTTATTGCTTGTGGTGGCCCTGTACCCAAAAGCTCCCAGGTTGTGTCCCTCTGCTGCCTGCCTCAGACTTCTCCCATCTCCAAGATAGTTGCTCACGCTGGAAGATGCTTTGAAATAGGGACAAAATGTCCTGTTTATACTCTGCTGCATGTGTGAAATGCTACAACGCTCTTCAGGCAGGAAGGCACATGGAAGGGCTCTGTATTCTGGTATGAGACCAGGTGCGATCCCTGCCCAGTTCCTCCTTGTCACCGCTGTGCGAGAAAGCTGGGCTGGGCTTGGCTTGGCATCCAGCCTGGGGACACAGGAGGAGGCTCTCACCCCTCCAAGGGACAGCGAAGTGCCCTGGTGGATGCAGCCATGAAGACACACCACCACTGAGCTATGAACACCCACGTGGCTTGGCCCATCAGCATCCAACTGTCAGTGTGCTTTCTTTTATATTTTGCCTTCTAATAGAGGTGAGAGAGGTCTGCTCTATTGCTTGGCTTCTGTGGTAAGAAAGAGCATGACATCACTGAGTAACAGTGTGGTCTGCCTTCAGGTCTCACGCTTTAACCGTGGAAGAAGCCTGAGGAAGAAGAGAGAGAAGCTGAAGGAGGAAAGGCGAGCTCAGTCGGTACCACGGGATGAAGTGGTACAGAGCAAGGTACAGCCCAGCATTACCAGCTGCGTCTGCTGCAAGGGGGGAGCGTAAATAATACCCATCGGGACTAAATCTATTTGGAGCCATCACTTATGCATGACCACGGCAGCTGTCTGAGGCAGTCTCTCGTGCTTAGCTGCTAAAGAGTTGCCCACTCATGTGTGCAGAGCAGCTTAAAACTGGGAAATTGAAGAAAAAGGACCTTTTCCCCATCTGTGCGACTGCTCTGAACTCTGAACTCCCTGTCTTTGCTTCAAGCAGGGCAGCATCTCGGCTGCTGATGACACAG
>NW_009648955.1:5602409-5615161 GCF_000708025.1 Charadrius vociferus
AAGGGAAGAAGAGCAAAAAGAAAAAGCCAAAGGAAAAGGTATCAGTAGGTTTAATACAGCAGAGAGAGAAGGGATAGTTGTTGAGCAACAGTACAGGTGTCCCTTTGGCGTGGCAGTGAGTTGGGGCAGCAGCCCCACCGTGCTTATGGGCCAGAGGTTGTCTTCAGACAAAACCGATTTCTGGTGGGGAAATTCTGCCATTGAGGGTGACATGAACCAGATTTGTGCAGAAATCTGGTTATTGTGCTGACCCACACCAAAGTTGTGGCCAGCCACTGCAGCTGGATTGGTGTTCTAATCAGGTTTTTGCTGTAATTATCACAATGGATTTGTGCAGTTCCCATCGGGAATAGTGTACCGGGGGCTTATAAATAGGGAAAACATTGTGTGTATGTTATGCAGATTTCGGCACTCTCAGACCCCATCTCCCCAAATGATCAGCAGACTCTCTCTCGGCCTCAGCAAAACGTGCCTAAGCGCAGAAGTAAACATCACTGCTCCTCTCCACCCCCTCCCCACGAGGTCCGAGCCTACCAGCTCTACACGCTCTACCGAGGAAAGGATGGGAAGGTGATGCAGGTGAGCCGGCCACTGCCCTTGTTTGGGCTTCAGTTGCATTTTGCCCTGAAGTCTGGTAAACAATAAGCTGGTTTTGTGCGTGCTAAAGAAGCCATACTTAACTAGTTTTGATCTATGAACTGTTTCCTTTTTTGAAATAAGGTGTGAACGGTGATTGGAAATGACACCGGAACTTTTATGATACACTTTGAAATATTAGGATTTCCAGCAGGAAATGCAGAGAGCTTTGCCAATGAAAATAAACGAAAGCAGCGCGTGAGCACTGAAGCTTACTACCTAAACTGAGAGCTTGAGTGTGCTCAATGCATTTTGTTTCAATCCTGTTTATTGCAACGTGTCTCCGGGGATTCTAGGATTACTTGAGGCAGGAGAGGTACGGAAATTGGTTCACTAATAAACCAGAAGATACCAGCTCATGTGCATTTATTCCAGTTTAGAGACTGATACTTTACTCCACTCAACTTATTTTATTCCACAAGTATTTAGTAGTACACATTTATAGAGGAGCATTAAAACAGTCGGCAAATCACCCTGTAGACATTGTAAACTTCTACAGTGTTGCTTTCTTAATACTGCCCTCCTGTACCTCTGGGAGGTTCAATCCTTTCATTTCCTTAGCTTCTCACATCCATCCACCACCCCTCCTCAGTCCCCTGCTGTAGTTAAGAAATGCAGCGGATTCTGAAGATCACTCAGGTCAGGCTTGGTCAGGCTTTGGAGGTTTTACTGGGCGTATTTTCCAACCGCTCACTGTGAAAGCTTGGGAAATTTCCAGACAGGGGCACTATGGGATTATCCTAATAGCAGACATCAGGAAGGATGGAGAACCTTTCATATGTTAAAAGGAGTATCTCCCTGCCCCTACGATCTCATGGTAGAAGGATGGACCAGTAGGACGGATTTGGGGAATAGCAAGAGAGGTGCAAATAGCAGATAGGATTTGTATACAAACCTAATCTATTCACTAAGATTAGTTTAATGCAGCTAGACTCCCTTATAGCATTTCCTTAAATACATCACACTCCTCTCTCCCCTTCGTTTTTGCTCATCTGTCTTCTTTGATGCCCTCAGGCAAACAGAACTTCTTAAGTACGTGTATTTCTGAAGCCTCCTCTAGCTCTCAGAAAACCACCCACCTTCCCCTGCCAAGGGAATAACCCCCAATTTGTGAAACAGTACTGCAGGGCCAAAGGAGGGAGGGAGGCTCCTCTGCTGACAGATTCAGAGCTGCCGCTTTGGGCTCCTGACTCACCCCCAAAGGAGGCAATTTCTGCCTGAGGACTGCAGAGGAAGCCGGTGAGGATTAGCTGTCCTCGCTTAAGGCAGCCTTTTGTGACCATCTCCCTGAGAGATTTAGATGTGGTGAGCACAGCTCCCCTTGCAGAGGAGCCTTGGGGCAGCATCATGCAAGTCAAAGGAAAGCTGCGGTGTGCACAGCGGGTAAGGGTCAGCCAAATGGCAGCAGGGTGAAGGCAGACAGGAGCAGTGAGACCTTGCCATACAGTACACGGAAAAAAACCAAGCACATATTGGCATTACGTTAAAAAACAAATGCATGCAAAAACACACACGTCCACAAAATCAGATTTTTCATACAATTTGGGATTCCAGCATTGAGACATGGGGTAGGAGTCTGTAGTGTGGTAAGCACTCCTAGGGCACACAGTACCATGGCATACACGACCTGAGTTGTAGCCTTTGCAAAATCAACACTGCTGTGTGTTAGGATATGTCCATATAAATCAGATGAATCCTTTTTTAGTCTGTGCTTTTCCAACTAATAGCCTGTTTGCTGAGCTACTGTAAGATGTTATCAGGAGGGTGAGATACAGTACATGGTATGGAAGAGCCCAAGACTGACTCAAGGAGGCTGCGATAATGTTCCAAGTGCACAAAGAGGACAGCGGGAGGTAGCAAGTAAATGTATTACTCCTTTCAGGCACCGATAAATGGATGTCGTTGTGAGCCCCTGATAAATAAGCTGGAGAATCAGCTGGAGGCAACGGTAGAAGAGATAAAAGCTGAGTTTGGGACAGTACAAGATAAGATGAATGCTAAGCTGGGCCAGATGGAAAGCAAAACTCAACATCAAGTAAGAATATGACCCGGAGGTCTGCTTGCCCACATGACTATTAGAAACATATCCTAAGCTTAATGAATATTTTCATTGTCATGATTCATTTATTGCTTCTTGTGTTGTAAAAACGAACCTGATATCTAATACTCAAGACCAGGGAACTGTGACATTCCACAGGGATCTAATGTTGCAAACTAAGGTCTTGAGAAAAACACATTTAATGTGTTAAGTGGCTTCAGGTGCTTCTTTCAACAATAAATCTAAACTGCTTGAGGCCCTAAGAGGGAAACTTAAAGGTGAAAGGCAGTCCTACAGCTGGTCGGTTCATAACTGTAAAAATCCCTCTTGCTGAATTCTGTTTGCACTGAGATTCAAGATCCTCTGAATTATTTTTTGTTTTTAATGTAATTGTTATTTGTCGATAATTTTGTGCTTGAACCTTTTTGTGAGCTCCATCTAATTGTATTTGGCAGCATTCCTAGAAATGAAGACAAAGACAGACTGTACTTTGACTTCCAAGGTTCACAGATGGGGGTTTTGTTTGGTTTTTAACATGATCATCTCAGCTAAATTGTGGCTTTTTTTTTACACAGCTCCGTGTTTTAGACAAGCTTATGGCTGAGCGGCTGTCCGCAGAGAGAACAGAGTGCCTTCACCGCCTGCAACAGCACACTGAGCTGGAAAAAAATGAGGGGGAGAAACGGCAGGTAGGGCTTGAAACAGCTACTCCCTCTTAGCTCAGATGGATCAACTCAAGTGTTTCATTCCAGCAGGCAGAGAGAATATTGGTGATTTATCTCATCTGTTGAAATAGGCAAAAAAGCTCTAAAGACCAAATTATTCCTATCCACCATCTTAATCTCTAAACCAGATTTGTAAAGCTTTTGCATTAGAAATGGGGAATGTGCAATCCAGTCCCAGTGTCATAATTTAATTTGGTGGGTCTGAAGTGTGGGATCTAGAACAAACTATCTTTTTTCTAACATTGTGCTTTGCAAAAATTTGTACCGCTAAATTTTTAACAGTTGTGCTTTCAGCTTTCGCTTCATTAAAGGACACCTGCAGGAACATCTGCAAATAGTAACAGAGACTGAGATCTGCGTTGTGCCTTTTACTTCTCATCTATTTGGTTGTGTGCCCTGGGAATCCCTCCCTTCTCCTCTGTGTGATCTTTTTTTCCCTCCGTGTATTAAAAGGCTGCAGTTCTTCCCTCTGACTTTGGCAACGGTGCACCATCTCCAAGTTGTGTATCACTGCCAATGGGCATGTTCTTTTTGTATGCTTGTTTAACCAGCATTACAAGAATAACTGTTCCCATAGAGATCCAGCTCTTGCCCTTCTAGCTTCTGCAAAAACTCACCCTAAAAAGATGCCAAGAAGTTTGTGTTTGTTCACTCACACAGGTAAATTTAAAATACAATTAATTTTCTCATTATTGGTATTCTTCTAAGGGTTGAGAAATACAGTTTGTGCTAGTAAAAGGTTGTGACTTTTTATAAGACTGTTCCAAATCCGTGTTAAAAGACTGGCAGCTGTGACAATCCCAGCATAATCTACCGATCGAGATGCTTCGCTCTAACATCCGCAAAATACTTTGCTCCAAAGAAGGGAGATACTGGAGTGATACATCAGGTGAACTGAAATTACCATTAAGCGATATCAGCTGTTCCTGTTCTGTTGGGTCTAATTGAAACTACTGGAAAAACCTGAGTGGGGCTTTACTAAAAGCATGGACTAAATGTCCATGTGCATTTAGGGCCTGACCTAAATTAATGATGTCATATGAACAACTCACTAAAAGAGCTACTCATTTTAAATGATTACTGGCAAATGCCTCTGTAGCTGACACTTACTACGCACCTTTGCAATTTGAAAGCTGTTAGCAATTTATCATTCAGTGTTGGACTCATCTTTATCACTGAATGAAGAGAGGAGCAGAGGTTGGTAATGCTATAAAGGTGTGTCCCAGAAGCGTCTAATTTGAATTTCACTCTTAAAAAATGGCAGCTTTGACCACATGTGACGTTCCTTGCACTTAGAAAGTACTAGTGACTGTATGATTGAACAAGTCAGCCTTGATCAGAGGACTTAGAGCTGCATTTGAAGTAGCACATTCAAATCTAAGAGGTGGTAGCTTGGACTAAAGAGTGCCTTTCATCAGCTAATGCACAGTTTTTCGTCTTTTCTGATGTACAGCCCTTTAAATATTCCCAGTGGCAGCATGCATATCTGTACAAGGAGTCTAAGCCCACAGATACCAAGCTTACTTCCCTTTCTCCCTGCCACACATCCTCAGCAGCCCAGGAACCATAGGATTATCTAATTTATAGTGTCTTATTCATAGATTTCCTTGGTCGATGAGCTGAAGACTTGGTGCATGTTGAAGATTCAGAATCTGGAGCTCAAGCTTTCTGGTGATTCCAGGTCATCAAGACCCAAATCAACTTTGTCCACTTGTGAGTCTCTGACTGAGACCCTGGATACTGAGAACAACCCCCACAGTGCCAAGGACTGTAAAGCCAACCAGCCCATGCTCCAGTCCGAGGGCTCCCACCAGCATTCCTCCATCACGCTCCCAAATAGCCTCTCGGAAGATGGGGGAAGGAGCAGAGTCCAGATGCCAGAACAGAGCTTTGGGCAGCCTTTTTGCATTCAGCAAGACGGTGCGTCAGGTACAACCTTGTCAGGTACTTAGATATATCATATTCATTCAAAGGCGAGCTAATTAACTGAGGGGTACTTGTATTAATACCACAGATACTAATTCTGCTGTGTGCTTTCCCCCATCCATGCGCATGATGTCTTGGGATTGGACTACACTTCAAGGCAGCCGCTGGGAATATTTTAAGACACAGTTGGGTGGAATTCCAGTGGCTCTTCCCGATGCTTCCATGTCACTGTGTCTTTGAAGTCCTTTGATGCTCTGAATAACTCCATTTTCTGAAATTTCTCCAGCTTCCCAGTGAGAATTGCACCCACCCCACTGTCTGTCAGGAAGGTGTGCAGATTATCCAAAGTCTACTGAATAAAGTGTATTGTATTTAGTGCTTTTCAGATGTATGGAACCTATAATAGCAGGGTGCAAGGATGTGAACCTAAAATACTAATTTCCCTTGTTAATATTCAAACTGCAAGGATCTAGAGTAAGCCTCTCACTTTTTCCTCTTTCCTTGAACCAAAGTCTGTTTAATTATTAGTTCATTTGACAAGAACAAAACCAGCTGAGAACATTCAAGCCAATTCAGGGATCATGGTCCCCCCGAAGATATGGAAGACCTCGGTGCAAGCCCGTGCGTAGCCAGGGAAGCTTTTGAGGAAAAAGGAAAACGGGCAGAATGCTCAGGTCTCCACAGCCAAGGAGAGCGCTAGCAAAGCCCTGGGCTTTTGTAAAATACATCGTATATGTCCCCCAAAACACTATGTCAACAGACATCGTATATGTCCCCCAAAACACTATGTCAACAGACACGGACGTGGATACCTCAGCAGAATAGAAAGGCAGAAAGACCCCACAGGAGATCTTGCGGCAGCATGGGTGTGAGCTACACTGCACCGAACAGTTCAGGAGCATCAAAATGTGTTACCTTTGCAAAATTAGTGGGGCTTCAATTCTTGTAGAAGCAGAGGGTTCACAAATATCAGCAGACATAAACTACTTTGGGGATCTAGCCTGATCTTTGTTACATGTCCTTCTGGTGCAGTCCTTTGATTGTTGTCAGTCTGTAGTCCCACAGCCGCACTGCAGTGCCTCTCTGCCTGAGCCAGCTTTTCTCTTTTAATGACTCTTTATTCTATCACCTGACTGTGAAGATGCGATAAACTAATACGAGCCTCTACAATGTACACACAGCATCGTAGGTGGGAAACCATATCATTCATAGAACAATGAGGATTTCTGAATGCTAAAATAAATGCCCAGAGCTTTTCTAAATATATACGTATATTTTTTATTCTGTAGGTACAGAGCAACAGTTAATCGTTGGCGGACCGGTTTCTTCTTCTGCCCTTGCTCAAGATGTCAGGCCAAAGGACAAAGCTGTTAGTGCCAGCACGTTCCACAGGTTCCAGCAGGAGCTGCCCTCCTCCGAGCTTTTGGGCTCCAAACTGAGACACGTTAAGGTTCAAGCTGCTTTGCAGCCCTTGACTGAACCTGCAAAGACTGAACCACAGAGCGGCTATTTCATCGACAAAGGAACTCAGACAAAGAAGTCCAGCAAAAGCGGGCAGTCGAGGCACAAAGCTCTGCACCACGCCGGGGCACATCAGAGCCAGGAGCAGCAGCCCTCCGTCCTGCCTGCGGGACAGCCGCCTGCCCCACCGCTCAGAGACACCTCCCAGGCCCTGGAGATAACACAGTACTTCTTTGAGGCCGTTTCCACACAGATGGAGAAGTGGTATGAACGGAAGATAGAAGAAGCCCGGTGCCAAGCTAATCAGAAAGCGCAGCAAGACAAAGCTGCGCTCAAGGAGCATATTAAAAGCTTAGAAGAGGAGCTCAGCAAATTAAGGACTAAGTTGCAGAAAGAGAGCTAGCATCCACCAAGCAGGTAAAGACAAGCAATGGGACTCATTTGGGAACGTGCTGTACAGGAATCTGGCATATTGTTAGATATATACATTTGTAGTGCCTGTTACATCCAAACAAAATGCTCTTTTTCAGGAGTAGAACTACTTTTGGAAACTCCAGAACCGAGGAGAATTCATATGCAGACTGTACTAATGACAAGATGCTGCAGATTAGATCCTTTCTTTGTTATTTCCAAGAGTCCGTTAAATATTGCACTCTCAAATTCCAGGTGCTGCTTGAAAACAAACTGCGTTAGAAACCAAAACTGCTTTCTGAAAAGGGAATTTCCTTATTTCCACATAGGTTATGTAGGGCTCAAGGGTTCCGCTGTATACCACGTGTAAACAGGTGGCGGTACCAATACCGAAATAAATCAAGGATGTTTGAGAGCTTTTGACAGAAATTCCTTAGTGATGAAGGGCTATTGATGCTATTTTAGATACTCCCTATGGTCTCTCCTTAGTCAGTGGAGAGAAGCTACAGAACCAACCCAAACTGCAAGCCCGGGCAGGTGACGGTCGCAGGCTTTCAGCTGGGAGAGGCCAGGCTCCCGCTGAGCGAGATGCTCAGGTCAGTCATCCCATCCCATGTGGTACAGAGGCTGCAGTTGCCACTTTGCTTTTCTTTCGGTTTTACATTATTAAAACAAATGCTAAATTAGTCTTTTTTTTTTTTTTTTTAAATGGTGTCCTGGTTGCAGAGCTCCTTGTGTTTACACAGTTGTTGGGGCCACACTCGAGTAATCTCACCGAGAAGTTTTGTTTAGGCAATATTTTACCGTAACCATGCTCTACTTGTTAGGCATAATTTTTACATGCATCTCTTTTCCTTCAAGCAGCAAATGGCTGAATTCTGTACTACTGAAGAAGCTTGGAAAAGTCCTTTAGCTAAAGAAGTGAAAGCTTGGTTCCCTGTTTCCCTGTACTCAAATGTTTCTTTTTTGGCACAGCCAGGACTTTTTCCCAGACACCTTGTCCAGATTGTCTTCCTTTGTTCCTCTGAATGATTCCTCTCTCCCTGTTCTTTCCCTCGTAGCTCTATAAAGAGGGGCCGGGCCCTGGTGAGGCTGTAGGTCTCAGGACTGGTTTCACCAACAGTCCCACAAAATAGAACTCAACAACATTTTGAAGTTTTTATGGATGTGTTTTGTTACAAAATCAAAACTTACAATGACCGATGATGTTGTCCAGGCTGACAGACTCCGAATAAACTAGAGGCACCGTAACTCATCGTATCTGCACCCCTTTAGGGTTTCCTCCTTATCCTGCTGAGGCGGCTCCATCAGATTCTGTTAGAAAAGTAACTTTACTGAACAGATCATGATAGAACAATTGTTCAAAACCCATTCAAATACAGGATAGTACTGTTATTTTTTCTGTACTGAGGAGCCCTAAAATCAATTCAAAATACTTTACAGTATTGAAGACACCATTAACTAATTAGTAATTAGGCTTTCATCTTCTTAGCAGATGTATAAAGCAAAGAAAATTGTATTATATAACAATATTTTTAAAGTTCCTATTAATGCACTATCAAGACAAGAAAAGTATATCTGCAGTTACGGAAATATTAGTTTTATTGCTCTGACTTCTGTAGTCTAACATAGACACTTTCATATGTTTACAGTTTTGTTTAAGCTACTGTAGGAATGCAGAAGCATGCTATTTAATTTTTGTATCACCTTGATAAAAGTTGAATGTTTTGCCAAGCAATTAAAATAAGTGTTGCTCCAGAAGCCTGCGGTGTAATGTTTTCCAGCCAGAGGAAACAAGACGCAATCCCCTCACCCGACTCAGAAGGAGGAGCAGAAAATTGCACTTCCAACTTCTAAGCTTTGGTGTTTGTGGCTATAAAACACGGAACCCGGGTCTAGTAGTGTCTGCCAGGGACAGACAGTGGCTTCAGGGACCGACTGCCGTTTGTTAGCTGATGCGCGCACCCACCATTTGGGGAGTTACTGGCACAGGGCTGAGTTGTGCAGCTGATCCCACGCACCCTCCTGAGCTCACGCAAGTGCAAGGGACAGGGCAGGGCTACGGCTTTAGCTACTCTGCTTCACCTACGAACTGCACTACCAAGGCAGCCACCGGAGCAGTAATTAAAGAGAGGAACTCGGCTGCAGAGTACTGATTTTAGAGGTTTTCTGAAGCCAAGTGTACTGTAAAATAACGGGAGGCATTTTCTGCTAATTCCTTTCTACTCCCCTCTGTAGTCCTCCCCTCTTCAAAACTACGAATTGAAGGACTTCTTTACAAAATACCCGTATTATCTACCTTTCTCTGCAGCACCCACTTGGAGTAAATTTACTTACCCTGGCAGACTGTACTCGGGCTCCTAAAGGCTTCTGGCAGACGATTTTATCTTGGTGAGCCCACAGAGCAGTGGAGCTCACGGGCAGCAGCACCCAGGAGGTCAGCGGCTGTCCAGGGCACTGCCTGTCAAGACCTGCTCCTGGATTATGTGGCCACAACCTGGAAATGTACAAACTGGAGTCAAAGGAGTAATGCAGGTTCAGGGTGCCACACGGAAAGCACTGCAATGAGGCGGCAGGGTAGAAAGTCTCCTGATTAAGGAGCAGAAATCAAACCACTGGCTGAAAGGAAAAGAAAGGCTAAGAAAGGCTCCGTGTAAGAAGCAGCCAACATTGACTGCGGCTTTGTTTAGACAAAACTCCTTTTAAAACAGCATTTTCTGGTAATGTGAAAAATCAATCCCAACACACTCATGTTCTGTTAGTGTGTTCTATGAGAAGATGTTAAAATTTAGATTTTTAACTAAATATTTAGCCATACATATTTTTCACTGACTGATCAGAAGCTGAAAGGCTTCTGTCTATACAAACCTGAACTGTTTAGCAGCTTCCCTGGCTGCCTGAGCCACATCCTTTCCTGTAAAGCTAAACAAACATCATGGGAAAGGATTCTACAGTGACTTTCAGAAAGAAAAATAGGAGGGAAAAAAAAAAAAGGCGGCATTCTTTCTAGTCAAGCAGCAGCTTTTTGCAGAGCATCTTTGCTGAAGCATGTAGCTTTGAAGACCCTTTGGCTCCAGCAAGAAGTGTATGTCCTGCTGCTGAGTGGGATCTTTCATCCCTCCTGTAGCCTGGAAGGGGACTATGACCCCGTCCTGTCCCTTGGGCCAGCAGTGGCACTGACTGGACTCGCTGTGGCACCATCCAGCTCGCTCACTCAGCAGAAAACCTATCGGGCAAGGGGGACGTGGCTCTGTATGTGAACTGTCGTAGCAGAGTGGGAGAGGGAAGAGTTCCTGCATCTCCTGAAACCACAACCTCCACCGCACACAGCTACTGCACAGTCAGGTATCTATCTGCTTTCTGGCTATTTATATTGAGAAAATCCCAGACCCACTTGGGCATTTTAATTTGCAAATTATATGGAAAAAAAAGATATACCGCAATTCAATGGAATGCTAAGAACATTTGCACACTAAGAATTAAAAGTGGAGTAATGTGACATTTGGAGAAACAGACCACAACATTCGCAGTTAGCATCTCCTATTTGTAATTCTGCTCCATGTTGACTTTTAAATACTAACTTGAAGGTACTGCCTGTTAACTTGGTAATAACCATTTCTGGGGCTAAAATCTCCCATTTTCATATAGAAGGACCTCCCCTTTCAAGTTTTATGCAGCAACAACTGAAAATCAATATCTAAATACAAAACATTTTTGTGATGTTCTATCATGTTTATTTGTTTTGGGCCCACTTACTTATCCCAAATGCTTTTTTAACCCTGAACTTTGGTAAAAATCTGCAGCACAGTAGAGAAAGAGCTGTTACCACTATGAATGTTACTACTTAAAGAGGTATCACAATAGAAAACAGACAAAATAATCTGGCTTGTATTTATTTTCAATTTTCCTGGTAAAACACTACTGGTATCATTTTTGGTGCTTTCTGCTTTTCCCACCGCACATGCTACATCATCCATTCAGTTCACTAAAGTCTTTTCTGTCTGAATGATTTCCACAAGGGAGGGTAACCAAACCCAGAAGAGAAAAGGGAAAAAACCAAACAAAAAAACGCACTGTGGTAGATTCCACCTTCAAATATTACCAGGTTGTCAGCAAAAGCCGCGATTATAACCACATTCTGGAAAAAAACAGTGTGCTTGTTCACAGCAGATTAAAGTCCAGTTGTCGACAAAATTAAGATCAGGATTTTGCCAGCTTAAGGGTTCTTTGAAGTTCCCGAAGTTGCATGTTGCCTTGAGTAATCATCATCCTGATTGCATCCTGTAAAACAAAATGGAATGTACTGAACGGAACTGCTGTACGCAGCACAGGTTTTACACAAGCACACAGATTTTAAGACATCCAAATATATACAATTCTTACCGATACTGTTGTGATCTATTTCTTTCTGTGAAGTAGTGCTATAGTCACTGAGATGGTTAAATGAACAGGTGAACAAATGAAAAAAAATTCTCCAATTCCTTAACGATGTATTTGGGGACTAGTTGTATCTTTGCTTTAAAACTCAGTTTTGAACTGGATCCAAACTCCTAATAATGTTTTCTTTACGCCTCTGTGTCTGCCGCCTTTGCAAGTAAATAGTGACAACTGCACAGGGGCATTATTCCAGAACAAGTGGATGTTTTGCTCAACATTATTTTTACCTAAATACTGGTAACGCTTTGTCTCTGTAATTCAGCCACCAACGCCTTGAGCACTGGCGAGAAAAAGGAACAAACTAGAAGCAAAGGAGAGGAGCCATATAAGAAGTGTAAAGGCTTCTGCGTTGCATACATGCTTCATAGCCAGAACCATCCAATTTTATTTTGGATGAGTATCGTTGAATATAGTTGAAGATGGAAAAAAGAAGCTATAATAAAGCCCGAGTGTTAGTAAGTTTATGTTAGCTATCTAATACTATTCAATACAAATTTTTTTGATCTGTGGCTTAAGTAAGCAAGATCTGTTTGGGTTTTAGCTCTCAGAATCCAGATTATTATCTGGAAATCAAGAGGAACATTACTCCTGCCAACAGCGGGGATAATTAGAGATGCTGAATTAGTTCTTTGCACAAATGCTCCTTGAAAGATGTTGAAAGCAGTCGCCTTCCCACCACTCCGGACGCGACACCCACAGACCAAAACCCGGTGACAATGTGCAGCGCGGGACAGGGGGTGTTGCGGGTATCCCCATCCTCACCTCTTCCGTAGCATCTTTATTTCTCCTGAATTCCTCCCTGGCCCAGTCCTTTAAGTAGCGGCGATCTTCCTCGGCGGGGACGTGGCGCAGGGCCCGCAGGATGCCCCTGTAGAGCTGCAGGACCTGCTGCCGCCGCAGGAACTGGGGAGGAGAGGGGAGAGCCTCATCGCCGCCCCGGGACAGCGACGTTTAACCGAACGCCACGTTCCCCCCGACCGCCTTTAACGAAAGGCGCGGCATTGCCTTGGATCCCTGCCCAAGACGCTTAAAATTTCACACAGAGGAACGCACCAAACGTGGACTACGGAGCCCGTGGCCAGCTGCACGCACAAAACGCAGCGTTACAAGGGCGAGCG
>NW_009648955.1:5615508-5718917 GCF_000708025.1 Charadrius vociferus
TGGCCGCGCCGGCGAGAAAACGGGGGTGCTCATGGCCCAGAGCTGCCGGGGAGCCAAACCCAGCGCCTGCCGCCCCGAGGAGCCCCCGCTTATCCGCGGCAGAATCGAGCCCTCCAAGTCGGTGTCTGGTGGGGCGCGGGAAGGCGGAGGTACTTCAGTAGGAATCACCAGAGATCGTACAGCCTAACCGGAGGCCGTGGGGTGGTTATTCGGGGGGTTCCTCTCTTGTTTTCTTTCTTCCAAAACTGCAAACAAGCTCCACCACCAAAACAAGCAGCCGAGTAATAAACAATACCGCAGCACCTGCCGGCAGGGCTGGGGGGAGGCCTGTGCTTTGGAGACTGATGTATCTAACAGACTAACCCATTTAACTGGAGGATGAAACTAAGACGTAAGAAGTCATCTGAGCAATTCCAGGACACTTAAGTGACCTTTGGCGCCTTCTTAAGTACTTGCGGCTGTGCCCCGACGTGTAATTGTCACTGAACAGTGCAAGGCGCTGATCATCAACGAATACAGACGGAGGGGTGGTTTGCAGAGAAAAGACAACAGATAACAGATGCCTTTCTGTGTTAGTGTTCACCTGTAGCAAATACAGCATTATTTTTCTTTTAATCAGAGAAAAAACTTTTGTTTAAACACTTGTGCAGTAAGTATTGCTGATGGAATTGTGTCTCAGGCTATAACAACATCCCTGCAACAAACTCTAATTTGCATTTGAAGTGTATCCTTGCAATCTTGAGATTCAAGTTTTAGCTTCTACAGCATTTTCTCCCAGGTTTCCTACTACAAATAGTACAAGTCTGAAACAGAAGTACATTCTGGAGAATTGCCTAATGAACTAAACCCACCTATGTTCACAGTTCAGTTTCCCAAAGCATGTAGGTATTTGTATGCACATATGGGAGATTTAAAGAACCCTGGAAGGATATTATATAGTACCTGATATTTAAATTCTGATGGGATAGAGTTCCCTTGTTGAGTTTTCAGTTTTGAAGTTTGCTTGTCATGAGTTAGCTGTGGCAAAACTACACAAAGATGAGAAACAACCTTGCTGGTCTGTTTCGCACCTCTGGGTCTTGCCACTGCTGCATCTCAGAACAGCTACAACAATACTTCAAGCAAGATTTTTCTATCTAGAAGCCAAAGAGAACCATCGCATCTTTGAGAATACACCAACATTTCCAGCCGTTTTCTGATCAACTGCACCACACTAACCTTCAATTTTTGTAGGCAAAGAAAACCTTCAAAGAGAGTTTAGACCAAGGGCATTTAAACAAAGTTTCCCTTCAGATTGTCACTGAGAGAAGTCGAAAGACCAGACCCCTAATCAAAACTCTGCGCTGGAAGTATCCTCATAAAAGGAAGATAGGTGTTGAAATAGGATAAAACATTTTCAAATGAATATTCGTATTTGTGCACTGCTAGAGAATGCACAGCATTTCCATCTGGCAAATTTGGTTAATTTATTCAAGCTTTGATCAACTGAAAGAACAGACATCATAAGTACAAACAGTGGTACCTCTTTTTATTAGTACAGACAATATAAGATGCATAGCTTTTGCAATGAAAAATCATGTCCATGCTCTAAGACACCAGATTAATGAAAGGTCCTCAATGTCTGCCTTGGACAGAGGGGCAAACTTCACAGTGTAAACTGATAATACAGGGAACAATCATATGGCATTATTCATAGAACTCCCTGCTGATATTGTCAGACAAAAATCAGCAATAATGAAAACACAATGTGTTTAACTGCAGAATAGTTTCAAGTATTCACTTATTTTTTTGGTTGTTTAAAACCATCTGCTTCCCCTGTTCCCCCACTCCTTCCCAAAGAGGCACCAGCCACAACGGATGAAGCGAAAGAACGCCTTTTTGCAGGACACCTGAAGTTCTTCTAAAGCAGAAAATGCCTTCCCAGAAGCAAGACCGATTTTTCTTATTGCAACAGACAGTGGTACAAATACTTTTACCTCTGTGAACGTTACAAATACTTTTTTTTTTTTTTTAAGTAATAAGTTATTACAAGAGACGCTGAAGAAAGTTTTTGTTATTTGTGGGAACAGGCAATGAAAGAAGACAGTCTCACCGTTGCATAATTCTCCTCTGACAAATGTGGGAGAACGCACCTAAACCATTTTGTTCTTAGGCAGTCTGGCCGCCAAAAGGCAGCTCCTGCACATTAATCCTCATTAGGAGGAGGCCTTATGAACTCTCCGATGAAATGCCATTTCATATATTTCAGCGGTTTAGCAGCAATTAGGTATTGACTTCATCTACAAAGTCTACAAAGCGTCCGAGGCAGTCACCAGTTCAAACCACTGTCTGAGTGCATCACTGAGAGTTTCGGGAAGCGCGTTCACATCTCTAAGGATCATGTAGAATGGGAATGGGAATTCTTCCATGTAAGATCGGATTTCAGGCAATTCTCCAGGCCCTTTGAATATAGGTACTTTAATGTCCAAAATGGAATCCTGTAAAAAAGAATTGATAGGACTGCTAAACCACATGCATCTTTTACAGGCCTTTGATATTATTTTTCCTATTTTTTTCCAAATACTTACAATTCCTCCTATGTTAAATTAAAAGTTAATAGAGAGTTTTAAGATTAAAAGCCATAAGTGTTCAAGGGTAAATCAAATGAAACGCTGAACACAAAGCAGTTAAATGCTTTTGCCCATTTAGATAGAAGTGCTCTAATCAATGCATTATAGGCTAGAAGAGACTAAGCTTAAGCTTCTGCAATACCAAGTTCTATAAATAAATCCTGTCCTTCCTTAGTATCTTATGATTTGAGTTTACTGTTATCGCTTTAGTTTTATTTATACATTTGATGCCTTTCTGGCACATCTGTAAGCTCTTTAGGGCTAAGAGTTCAACCTGCACTTGTGCAGTGATATAATACAACAAGATTCTTTAGCAAATTATTTTATAATATTTCAACAAATACTACAAAGACAAAAATCAGATTAAACTCCAGCTGTGCTTTTTGTAAAGCAACTTTTTAGTTGCTCAGTGTAGCAGCTCAGAAGATTAAAGCTTATTAAAAAACCCGCATTTCACTGCCCAGAAATTTTTGCTTGACATTATAGCTAAGTTTCATCCGAGCCTTTTAATAGTTTGTCAGCAAAAGAATTGTTAATTTTTCAACAATAAATATAGCTAGTGGGTTTTGTATGGAAAAAGAAAGATACAGGAATAAAACATGAACTACAAAATTAGAGTCTTCACCTAATTCAAAGTAAGGCTTTGATTAAAAGTTTTAAGTTTGCTCACTTACTGCACTACAGTCTCCCTGAAAAGCTCTCGGATATTTCAGATTCCCAGCCAAGGAAATCTAACAGTTTTCTTTCACAGCTACCAAATACAGTACCCAGCTTTCCCAAATCAGGCACTAAATAACTCTCATATACTCCTTTCTGTCTAATGTTTAATCTCATATTGGCTCCAGCTGCCATATCAAATGGAAACTGCTGTCAGAAATGATCAGTTTGAATCAAAATTTAAAAGAACAAAGCATTTCTCAAACTTCGAATTTGTCAGCCTGCCAGCTACTTCTCTGGCAGCAAAACCATTACATTTGAACACCGGAGCTCTTACTTAAGACTTTCTGTGGCATGGAAGACAATTTTATTTTATTTGTTTAAATACAAAAGAAGGTAAGCATCACAGTAGGGAGAAATCACAGATCTGACAGACGTTGTGAAAAACTGAAATTGGGCTAACTATCTTTGACCTCTGCAAAAGATAAGATAGCTGTAAAGCACTACCAAAGACAAGAGGAAGATCTGTATGTTTCTCATTCGCTGCACTTGAATACTTCTCCCTTGTTCACTTACTTACCCGGGAATTAGGATTGTCCAACACTACGAAAATAACAAAGATATTGGCATTCTGAGCTGCTTGAACTGCTGCTGTCACTCGTTCTTTGCCTTCCAAGAAAAGGCCTCTTCCATCAGATACAATCAAAAGCAGCTGCGCTGTTTCTGAGCACAAAGAACATTTTAAATTCCAGTAAGTTAGACTAATCCATTTAAAAGACTATTTTGTTGTTAGTCCTGTGGGTATAATGGAAAAACCCTCAGAGTATTTCTAAGGAAATTAAGTCTTTATCAAATAGTATCCTATGACTTAACATTAAACTGCAGTTACGAATGGGTCAAGAAAGACATTTTTCCCTCTGTTTGATACCATTGAGAATAACTGGGGAAAAAAAGAACAGGTCCATCAGTGTCATAATCAAGGATGAAAGGCATGGTAAATACTTAATGAATTCAGTCATTGTCTTTCGTGTCTTGACCTTGTCTTTCATGCCTGGTAAGCACCTAAGAGTTAAATATTGGCTGAATTATGAGTCTGGCCACTAAATCACTACCTCAGTAAAGCAGCAGCTGCTGCAACGGAGAGTCCAAATCTGTTCCTCCAGAAGCAGGTGCCTATGGGTGCATCTGTAATTAGCACTTCAGTTTGGATTATGACTGTGCTTTTGAAACGTTTCCCTGTTGTCCCCACTTCAATGGGCTTGGTTTCCATTAGAGAACAACTGTGGATTATTTTTGGAGGAAACAACCGGAAGACACCCTCCAGAGCCACCGTAAAGGTGATCCAACCAGTACAGGGCATTCAACCCTTGGGACCAGATGGGCTGGTCTGAAGTAAACCTCCTGAGACATACACAGCATAGATGCTGGGCTCCTCAGCACCAACCATTTTCTGGAGATGTGTTACTTGACCCACATTGCCCCCAGAGTCAGAGATATATCCCTAAATGGGCATTTTAATTAAATTATGTATCTATCGCCTTTGAATTACAAGGGAAATAACAAGTTACAGTCAGGAACGCAAGTACCTCTCTCTTATCCCCCTTGCAGCATAATGGCTAGGGAGGGATGCAGAACGCTTCCTCCTTTTCTGCAAACAGGCCCCAAACGTGGCAGGGCTCGGTCTTTTCACAAAAAGGGGTGACGTATCCTACTGCCTTTTCCCTTGCTAGCCCCCCGATTCTGGGGAGCTGATTGCTGCTGCCTCCCAGCCTAGTTCAACAGGACTGGATGCTGCTCCCCCTCAGAATATTCCAACAGCCTGGCCACCCTGTGGCTAAGCAGCTACGCATTATAAATCCCAGATTGTCCATTTCTTGGAGTACTTCAACAAGAGCTTTTTTTTTTTAAATATGGGTGCCACCATGACAAGCTCTTAATTAGCACAAAGCAGCCTTTTATGCTAACTACAGGTCAGCCGTGAGGCAACAAGCCTTCCAGCTTCTCTAGGGAACTGAAGCAGCTCATGAGTTAAATTCGCACCACAGTGAGAGGCAGGTAGGAGGCAAACACCCCTCCTCAGAACAGGGTGCTTCTGGATACCTACAGAAATCAAGCTCTCAAGCAAAAGCAGAAGTGCATATGGAGTCGAGGTCACCAGGAAGCTGGACAATGCTCTAAAGCAGGCAGTGCCTAGGGCTTAAAAGCGATCTGGAAACACGATGTAAAGGGAGTCAGATAAGGCATGCCTTTTTAAAAAGCCTTAAACAAAATTTCAGTGAATTACTGACAAATACAGAGTAGGTGTCTTTTGCGTTTTGAGCTAAACATCAATCAAACATTCCTTTTGACAAAGCAAAACCCAAAGCCCTAATGCAAGTGATGTCTCAGTGCTGGGAGTCTTTTTGGTGGGATATTGCGTCAGGACTGTAGTGCACACACTGCTGCCACGGCAACAAGTGTAGTAATGAAAAAAAAAAAAAGCTCACCCGGATTAATATTTTGAGACAACTGCTGGGCTGCAGCAAACATACTGGCTGATGATTCTAGAAACTGTAGAGAAAACAAATAACAAGATTAAATTATCATAAAATAATAAACTTAATGATAACATTTTTAAATAACACATTTCTATATTTTAAATGCCAAGACAGTTTAGTCTGACTACCTACACAGATACAGTCCTTGGCATTTTCCTATATTAACTCCTGCTTCATATTTAGTATTTTTGAACTACAGAATCTTCAGAAAAGCCTTCAATCTGGATTTAAAATTTTTCCAGTGCTAACAAAGCCATCAAAACCTCAGTAATTTGTTCAAGTGATTAATGGCATCATTAAAAATATACATCCTATTTCTAGGTTGAACTTCTTCGTCTTCAACTTGCAAAAGAAGTAACTATATTACTTAGAAGTTACATATTCCCCATTAAAATTAAGGACATCGACTGTCAAGTCCTCCCAATTTCGGCATTTTAAGATTACCATTGAGCTACTTGGGTCTCCTCCTTTTCAATTTGATATTAACAGAAGATCTTATTCAAGTCTGGAAAGATAAGACTGCAAAAACCTTCCTAAAAGAAGAAAGCTTTAGAGCTGTTCAGGAAGTATCACTACAGAGAGTTATTTTCTCCAGGAATCGGTCAAGTCTGACAAACATACAAAACTCTTCCTCTTACTACTACAGTAGAATCCATAGCATGAAAACCTCCTAAACTCCCACAAAATTTGATGTTATGCGGCATTGGGGTACACAGCAGCTTGGGGTACACAGCAGCTTGTACCCAAAATACTGTTTATGACGCAATACAGAGAAAGATGAATGCTTAAAAGTGGCATACATCAGAACTAGAAGTGAGAAAACACTATTACAAAATTGTGACCATTCTATCTCTTTGTTATCTAACCAGCTATCACACTCAAATACAACCAACCATCAAATGTTACAAAGTGATCACGAAACTATGAAGCTGCTCATGGTCTAGTCTGGAAAAAATTTCCAAACCTGTTGCCCTAAAGGCATTCTTTTATACCTGGGCTATTTTTGTTTTCTTCTGCTGAAATTTGCAAAGACGCAATATCCGTGTCCCTGACTGGTCACTGAACTGTTCGTGGAATGGGTGCAGCAGCTGAACAGTCTCTCCAAAGCTTTAAAAAAACAAATAAAAAAAATTACAGTATGAAACTGGTATAATTACATTCTGCTCTGAAGGCTTGAAGAAAAATCAAGATTTCAAACTCACCTACACACAGCAATTTGACCCACTTCAAGAAGAGTCAGTGCGTTCCCAATAACTGCAAGGGATTCATATGCAAGCTATTGAAGAAAAAAGTTACATCAAAAATAGGATATTCCAAGTTTTACTCTCAGCTCAGTGTTAAATACAAAGAATGGTACTGAAATTATTTTTCATCGTCTAGTAAAATAAATGAAGAGACTTTCTATCTTTTTTCCTGTTATAGTTAAGCGATATAGTCCTTGCAATAAAGATACACTAGTTCTACTTGAGGGCTTCAGCTGATTGATTTAGAGATACCACTTTAGGCAGGCTAATGAAATAAACACTGAAATAACTATTTAGAAGGAAACACACATTTTTAATAAAGACCCTACAAGTGAGCTATGATGAACTAATATTTAATCCTCCAATGAACTGCATAGATATGCAAATTTTGGCCTTTTAGAGGTTACAAAAAATGATTTTCCAGTGGATACATACACCTCCAACAAATTTAACATCTCCTCCTTTCAGGGAACTTTCACTGATCTTTCAGTAACAAATCTTAGGCATAAGTGACAAAGAGTTCAAGCACACGGACCAGAAAAATAACTGCTCTAGAATCGCCCGAGTCAGACTTCGTAACAGCCACCAGTTCTGTGTGAAACAAGTCAGCACCTGATATATGCATCAACAAGGGGTAGTTTCTTCACACTCCTTCCAAGGTTTTTATTTTACCTGTTTAGAGTGATTGTCTATCATACTGGAGGAATCATCAATAGCCAAGCAAATCTGGTACTGTCGTTTACTGGGCTTGGTCCTTCGCAACCAGATCTTATCTTTTCTGAACTGACTGGCAATGTATGGAATCACTTTGCGCATGTTCAGTCTCTTCCCTGTTCTGTAGTCTCCTCTGAAAGTTAAGAAAAAGACATAATGACAGGGATTATCAGCAAATATCTCATTCTGGAAATCCTGGCCCGTGCAGTGTATACAGCAAAATAACAACACTTTGTAAAATATAGTAAAACCAAAATTACTAGCTCTAATATTCAGGCACAGATTAAAAAAAACCCTAACATTTCTAATGCAACGTGGATATTCAGTGTTTTCAAAAGAAGTTCTTAAATCTAGGTGCCTCAAGTGGAAGCAAAACCTTGAATTTAGACTCCTCCAGTTTGAAAAAAAAGTCTAGATCTCTTAAAAAAAAAAAAAAATCACTTAATGTTGAGACCAACATAGAACATTTTTACATTTAACAAAATCTTTGACTCAACAGCACTTCACAGGTTTAAGTTGGTTTGATCACCTGTTGCACAGGTGCAACAGAAGCAAAAATAGGAGGCAATATCCTCAGGATAGGTACCTATTACTACATCACGCTTGCATTTCATAAAATAACCTAGTGTTCCCATATGAAAATAAAATGAATGCATTTGCAAACATGAATAATTGCTATGAAGCAAGAACAGCATAGACCTGCACTTGTACAGAGGTTAAAGCCTTCCAAAACCAGGCGTTTAAAAGAAACTAGAAGCTTCAGAAAGACACAACTTACTTCAATTTGGCTGCCTGAGTGGGTTCCAATATGAGTCGTAGCTGTTCGCAAAGCTGCTGTGATAGAGGAGCTGTCAGTACTAAATACCTCTGCCACAACTGCGCTGCTTCCTTCTCCTAAAACATCACAGAAAGAAAGAAGAGTGAATTATGAAAAAACAAAAAGTTGGGGAAGCACTGCCTGAAAAAAGAAAACAAACCTCGGTGTGCCAAGGGGGAGGGAGCAGGTAACAGCTGCCACTGTGAGGGTGTCTCGTGAGCACTCTGTAAAGATGGCAGTTTGCATTCAACTTCGCATGCGCCTTGCTGCTACAACTCTGCAACGTGCAATGACCCTTCCTCTGGGAGTACACAAAGCAGCTTTGGCATTGCTGTTGCTATAGGCAAATCTTGTAACGGCCAGCATCTGACAGTTGGCATTGCAGCAAGGCGGGCCGTAAAGTCTGCTAGGTTCTCTATCAGCCATCAAAAGTAGTATTACTTACATTAATTAAAATTCAGCAAAATTGTTACGCCTCTACACTGGCAATTTCACTCAGGAATTACTTCCAAATAAGTACAATTACAAGTACTTCCAAATAATTACAGTTCACGAGTAGGACAGTCAGAGCAAGTATCGTATTCTGGTTCTGCTGTTGGTTAGCTCAAACTCCACCACTGCAATTGAAGGAAACAGCTTCTCTCCATCATAATTTAGTGAAAGGGGTGTCCAGCACTTAACTGCAGGCGACAGCTCAAAACGGAAGTGGCTTGGCAGGACTGAGAAAAATGTTTCTATCTATGCAACTTTTAGAAGTCATTAGCAGCAGAGTAACTTTTTGCAAATGGCGCACTTCACACTAAAACCAAAATCTGAAACATCATCCTGCTTCAGGAATAGTGTAATTTTTTAGAATTAATTAAACATAACAAATATGGCCTCTAAATCGTGCTATTTTGAATATTTAGATTGCAGGCTGCTTGGCTTCCTCAGCGCTTCAGCAGTAAACCAAGATGAAATAATGCAATGAAGGATTCTTATGACAGCTTTATACTAAAAGAAGGTCACAAACCTCATCTGGAGTTCCAGACTGCTGTGTCTGCCAAGCTTCCAATTGCTTTTCAAGTTCCTTTCTTAGCTCTTCAGGATCTCTAACGACGTGCTAGAAGTGTAGTTATGAGATTTATGAGACAAAAAGTAAGTTCACACATCTGGTCATCCCCAAACTACAGCAAACTATAAAAAAGTAAAAATGCATTGTTCTTGTTCTTTTAGACACAAAAATACTTGAAAAAACTTAAATGAAGATTCTAAATCTCCATTTTTTTAATAGCTTCCATGTACAGGAAGGATAAATACCTCCCCATAAATACCTGCATCTGTGATACAATCAACACAGAAACAAAGCTAGGAACATCTAGGATAGACACTGAAAATAATCAAATACAGAACTTCAAGATAATTCAATGAAATTATCTTGACAAATACCAGATTTAATGACAGTATAATGGAGATCAAACTATTGAATGTCACCTATCTAGTATTTTCCAAAATATTATATGCTTCACTTAATTAGTTTTTTAAAAGCTTCATTCAAACCACTTAAAGAATTGAATGACATCTTCCTCTTTACCTGCCAGAAAATACTGTTTGATAAACCATTCTGTTAAAGGACACCGAAACTTTATTATACTTCTTTTACTTTTATTGTTCTCAGTGACAACTTCTGTTTCTGACTTGTAAAACCATAGTTTAGCCAAACAGTAGTATACGGTTTGCATAACCTGCAAGTTTACAGATTAAGGAAAATAAGCCTATAAATGTAAACTCAACGGTACCAATGCTGAGAACTTGCACTTTCCCCCCAGCATCGTTTCTCCCTTTCTCTTTAACTGGTGCTGCAAGAGCTCCCCCTCCTGTTTCAGGTTTTGCACGTCAAACGAAAAAAAAAACACAACAACAAGAAAAGGCACCTAACTATTCTCACAACAGGAGAACACCCTTGTACTCAACAGCCTTTTTCCAAAGAGCCGCAACATTTGGCATTAAGATGGAAATACCAGGTACAGCTGGCACACAATCCTTTGCGTTGTGCACAGTAACAGTAAAATATCACCCTCCAAATACCTACTTGGGACACAACATTATAAGCATGAAAGGTCAATACTTCTGAAAAAAAAAAAAAAGTGAAAATATTCTTACTTTATCAACTGGTTATCCACCATCAACGGCTTTTATGCCATAGCTCTTTATAAAATGTGCTTTTTCACAGCTAATGGTTTGTACTGGGAAACTATCTAGTGTTACATGAAGCTCTAGGATTTTCTAGACTATGATAATACTTTTTGAATTGAGACGTTTATAAAAGGCTCACAAAAGTTCTATAATACTCGCAATCAGCTTTTTTGAGGGAGTAATATATTGTAATGAATTAACTGAGGTGAATTCTTTGTCCACAATGGTGTTTTAGTCACTAATGCCTAGCTCTATCGTTACTCTGAATCCTTTTTTTATCTTCAGGTCACACAGCCTTGCCCGTCGCTTTCCACTCTACCCAAGCACTTGATCAGCAGACTCATCTGAGCAAAACAGTTAGAAAAACAAATGCTTTTTTTAAAAGAGTGAGGATGGGTTCTTCCCACATAAGGATAGGGAGGACTTGTAATTTTAAAGTCATCATTCAGCTGCATATACAGCGGTTGGTTGTGTGTTACTTTTCATTCTGTTATTAAAGAGCAGCAAGCTACTGAATTGTCTGAATGAAAGTAATGCTAAACTTTTGCATTCACAGAATTTCATTAACACAGGTCAAATAAAATAGACTGTTTCTACTACTGTAGTTGTAAGAAGAAACACTGGGTATCGTACCTGGGGAGTGTCCATCAAAAACTGATGGGCTGTATGTATGGTCGAGTCCTTGCTTCTCTCTGGCTTCTCTTCAGTCACCTTTGGTAGCTTTTCCGTTGTAGAGTCATCGACATCCTCCGAGTCAAAAGTCTGGATCTCTGGCTCCACTTCACTTGGTCCTACAATCACAAAATTAATTACTAACTTGTGGATCACACATAATACAAGAACCAATATTGTACCTCGACTCTTTTACAAAGTGTCTCACATGCTTTGTAGTGCACAAATTTTACGACAATCAATTCTAGGAATAGGATGAATATAAGACCTTGCAACTCACTGGAAGAGATAAATATGTGTTTCCTTATGCAAACTGGTTTTCCCTCTTATAACCTTGCCAAATGAACAAAGTATTAGTGAACAGATCTTTAACATCTGAAAATTCCATTGGTGAAGTACATTTTTTTGACCTTCACAGCCGCTCTGACAGAGTGACAGGAGGTATGAAGCAATTTGAGAAGATTCAGAAAACTGTATATTAAAAAAAATAATGGCAATCTTTTCTTATCTCATCTTTAACTCTTTAGTTCCGTAACGGAACAGTTTCCAATCAATCAGAAATCCATTTACAAATAAAGGAATAGACTAAAGATTATCTTTTATTATTACTTCTACTATACTACACTGTTTAACAACTCATTTTTTAAGAAAAAAAAAGTATGACATTGTAGGAGATGTTTCAAAGATCCTAGTTTTTCAGAACATACTGTTAGAGAATCATGTGGAAAAACAAATAGACTGACTACATGCATGCCTGTACCATAAAGCTAATGAGTCTATCAAGAGATTTATGCGAAGAGATTAAACCTGAAGAGAGTGGGAGGCAAGAAGGTGAATTCAGGCTGGTAGAACTCGTCTCCCCTCTCCAACCAGTTTTTGTATTATTTGATAAGAAAACCATTCAAAATTCCAAGCTACAGTGTCATTTACTTAGGTTCATCAAAATTAAATACTTTTGGTGCAATTGGCAAGAAATATTTATTTGTATCTAGCTTATTTTGTTTGTATGGGCTGTGTCAGACCTGTCTTCTCCTCCACCAACCATTCACATCTGATAGCCATTTTCTGTTAAGCAGCTCAGTTTTGTTTTGTTTTGTTGCCACTTAAGGAAGAAAGCAGTGAAACAGTGACGCTTTGGTGCTACCTCCCAGGCTGTTGTTCGGACCAGCTCCTCAGCTTCTTGATGTTTTGTCAGAAGTTACACACAAAACCAATTTGAGTTATGTGGTGCTGATGCTGGTGACGCTGGAATGCGTTGTTATATTCCAATTAATTAAGTGAATTGGCATTGTGTTAACAGCAGGGAAGTATTTGCTTTTTACTTCTTCAAAGAAGTGGATAAAGATTAGAGACCATTAACTTGAAAGAAAGCAGCAAACCTCTCTGTCACTCAACCAACTCGGCAAAGGCTAATGCTGGTTACTAGGCAGGAATAAGAATACTGCTGCAGAAAAGTCAATTAAGAGCAGATGTTTTAGTCTTATAAACATATACACATCCACTACATGCAAATATAAATACCTACATATACATTTAAAGATGTACATCAGCATAGATTTAGAATGTGTTTAAAGTTAATGTACCAGGCGTTTTAGTGGCAGTAGCCTTCTTTTTTTCTGGCTTCAGCTCCTCTGTGTCTACTGCTCTGAGATCCTCATTGTTCTGCATTTCTGTATCCATAGCTGCATCTTCAGAATCTCCCTCTTCCTTTTCTTCAAGAGGAATAATAGGTTTCTCTTGCTCCTTGGTAGCTACATCTGTATAAAGGCAACAACAGTTATTATGGGGAAAGAGGAAGGAAAAGTAATGAAGCTGCAAAAAAAAAAAAAAAAAAAAAAAAAAGAGTTGCAGTCTGAGGCCACTGCATATCAGTTTTAGCAAACTTCAGAAGAGATCTGAGCTATTGTCTCAAACCTCAGTTTTATCTTTCACTGTGCTGTGCCATGTTGTGTCAATGAGTTATTGCCCTGACAAGCTGATGGATAAAATCGACTAGTTAGTTTAATAGAAAGCAATTTATTTAAATTTAGATTAGAGAAGTATTTACGAAGAGATATCAATTTGTTTGATATAGAATAAAGAACCTGTTGTGTTATCTGAAATATTTTGCATGTGTGGTAGCAGTTTGGGCTTCAAAATAATTGAAGGAAGATTTGGAGAGAACAGATTTTAAATATGTTTATTAAACTAAAATCCATTTTTACGAGTCAATTCAGTATTTTCAACAACGTTATCATTAGTTTGAAACTGACTGCCAAAGAGGAGCATTTCTTGTAGTGAAATGGTGCTACCTCTTAAACCAAAGCAAGGATTGTTAGAATATAACTTTAAAAAACATACTGGGAAAAAATACACTAAATAGGAGCACTTCAGAATTTGACTCTGCTCTTTACAACTCTTTACACCCAGAAATACCACCGTACCATATGTCTGTGCATCATAACATTCAGAGCTTTGCTTAATATGTTCAAATGCATCAGCCTCCTCCACGTTTTGTTTAGGCTGAGATGTATTCTGCTTTGATTCACTGCTGGATTCGATGGTTCTCAGTCGCTTGTGGATATGTTCATTATGATCTCCCATTGAGCGCTCATTGTCTGCCTGACCAGGTTTCCTCTTGAAACTCTGAAAAAGAACAAATTAACACCATGAACTTCAAGTGAGGTGCAACCAAACACTGATTAGAACAAGAGTGCTAACAAGGAGAAACTGAGTCCTGACAATTTGCTGCTTAATATTAAGATATTCAAATTAAAAAAAAAAAAAAAAAAAAAAGAAGAAATGAACCTGGGTATTTTTTGTGCTTTGCTTCTGAGAAGCCATCCGGGCCATGCGCGTGGATTCATGGCCTTCTGATTGATTTGCACTCGAAGCTCCACTTCCATATTCCTGAGAGACCAAAAAAAAATTGCAACGGTAATTAATTGAAAAGGGGTTTAGGAACTGCCGTAGACAAATTTGAGAAGCTAAACTGCTACCTTTTATTCTGAATGACAAACGGCTCACAACTGCAAGTATTATTCTTGTGAACAGCAGACAAGACAGTTCCGCAGCTCAACAATTAACCTAAACGTACCATGCAGTTTTGACTGCTATGAAGGTATTTACGCAGTTTTCAGGTTTTTTCAGTAAATTTATAATTGATGTTCTAAAAATTGAATCTTCAGACACAGTTCTTAAAAATATGGCAGCAATTCCTTGATTGTAACTTGAAAACACATTCACAATTTCATCATTTTTAATTAGGACACTTCCATGTAATTTACCTCTTTAGACTCGTCTCTTTCTGAGGCCTCCCCAGCCAGCTCAACAGCACTGTCGCTCTGCAAGTTTTCTTGCCCAGTCTGCCCTTGTGTTTCATGCTCCATTCTTTCCTCCGGCTCTGGAATCTGTTCATCCATTTCTGAATTATCTTTACCCTCTTCTTCCTGAATGAACGTCAATTTATTTTAACATTCTAAAACCACCAGGAAGCAGAAGGCTAAGGAGGTAACAGGAATACAGATGACAGAAATAAACCAGCTTAATAGTAAGTGCATCTCTTATCTTGAAGAAGGTTATCACTAACATTACACCTACTCAATGTCAAATTGGTTTCATAGCATCATAGAACACATCCATTTCTTAAGTCTTGTATAAGTTAATTAAAAACAAAAAAAGAAAATGAGGCTTTTATTTATTACTCTCTACCTGAGGTTGAAGGCCTTGATCGGCAGCAGGGATTCCCTTATCTTCAGCAGATTCCTTTTTTTCCTCATCAGGTGGTTGTGACTCTTCCCCTTCCTCTTCTGTTGCATCCTCAGTGTTCCCTGCATTGTCTTCTTGATCATCAGCATCTTTGTCCCCTTCATTTTCCTTCTCCTCTTTATCTTCAGAAATGCCTTCTTCAGCTGGTTCTGCATCTTGATCATCTCCTGCTGTCTCACCAGTATCCTCCTCATTCTGTTCTTCTGTCTTCTCTGCCTCACCTAAATCAACAGGTTTCTCATCTACTTCAAAAGCATTTTCTTCTTCTGGATTAAAAAAAAAAAAACCAACAAAAACCAGAAAGATATAAAAAACTTTCAGTGAAGTACATAGACAAAGAATATTACAGATATCTGGAATAAAACTGCCCAGCCTATAAAAAAATCTTAAGGAAAACACTGCGAATCCTATACATAGAATCTATGATTTTCTATAGCAGGTAACTTCTTTAAGTCACAATTGGTTTGTAACTAAAAACACAGCAGGATGAATTCTTACTAACTTCTTTTAACCTAATATTCTTGAGAGTCAGTTGACTTTGAGTACAAATCCTTGTAAGTATCATAAAAAACCCAGAAACCACAAAAGCAAGTGGACAATGAAATAAGGAGCTTCTAGCATAAATTAGGGTGTATCACTTGGATAACATGAGAAAGCTTGCTCCACAGTGTGCGTGAAAGGGACATAAAGAAAAATGCTGTAATGTTGAGTTCTTATCTGGCCTGCATTTGCTATCTTGATACACAGGAGTAAATTTGCAGCTGCTTGTTATACAGAACCCTGCCACCACCCCTCTTCCTTCTGGAGAGAAAAAGAGCTCATTATCTGACTGTTCCTCCCTATTTCCATTTGGCTTTCATCTGGGAATCCGTAGAGAGATTTTCAGCTGTACCTTGATCTTCCTCCTCCTCATCACTCTTCTCGTCATTTTCCAGGTTCAAATTATCAGGAAGGTCCAAAGGTTCAACTTCAGGCTGCTTTTCTTGCTGGCCATGATAAGGATCTACTTCGTTTTCATCATACTCACGCTGTCAGCAAAAGAATGGGGGCAGGAGGAAATAACAGGTATGTAATAAGTGGAAGGAAAGGCAAAGATAAGAAATAAGATACTACTGAATTCCCTAGGACACAGAAATACTGCATACACTATTACATTCTGATCAGTTAAAACCAAATTTCCAGTGGTATACATCCTTACATATAAATAGCAGAAAAAGATTAATTTTGGCAAATGCATTTATGTAAATTGTGACTTCTTCAAAACAGGACGTTTTGTGTTCAGAATGCAGTTTTCCTAGCTGAAAGATTCTGAAGAGAATCTTCACTCTTGCATGCTACGCAGAATCTTCAAGCATACTGTACACAGATTTGGGGGATGAGTCCCACTGACTTAAGATGGTTCTGTTGCTAAACACAGCAGAACAAGAACTTTTAAGCTTTGTCCATCAAACCATCAATTCAGCATAAAGCCTGTTTTGGCAGCCATTACAAGTTCAAGTTAGTGCAAACAAAAATTCTTTCTGGATTATGGATCAGAAAATATACATATAATATAATGGATACAAGATGGTTTAGTTTTAGCTCTGAATAACTTTTTTCAGTGCACCTCACTATTATAAAAAGAGCATTTCAAATGCTCAGAAACACGATGTGAGCAACAGAATATTGTTTAACAGTAAGATATTCTATGTAGTCCAAATCATGTTTACCTCATCAATTTGTTCATGGATTTTCTCTTTGTTTCCACTGTCATCATCTTGTTGCTCTTTTTCCTCATCCTTGGGAGGCTGTTTTTTATTATCCTTGTTTCCTGTGCCCAAATTGTCATCTTTTGCAACAAGCTCTGAATCCTCCTATTAACCAACAAATTCAAAATAAAATCAGTTATGGTACATGCTTCTCAAAGTCTGAGTGACAAGACATCATCTCCTACAGAAAAAAAAGACAGCACGAAATAACTTGTGATACCTCATCCATTCCTGGTCCAGTTTCTTCTGTTTTACTACCAGCATCTTCATCATCATCTTCATCTTCATCCCCCCAGAGCCTCTCATCCAGTTTATCATCAGCTTCAGCATTATCAAGATTTCCCATCTGCTTATCCAGTTCCTCCTCTTCATCTGAATTTTCATCATTTTCTATGTACAGTTCAGGATGTGTTTCAGTACAGAACAGATAAAGCTAACTTTTTTGTTAAATTCAGAAACAAACAGGCAGTCATGCTTGCACCTTCATTTCATCACCCTATGCAGTTAATTGGGAGATGCTGAAAAAACACACATATGCTAACACCCAGAAGAGCAAGGTTCTAATTAGGTGGTTCAGAGTGTTCTCTTGGACATATGGTCACACAGCATTCTCTCCCGCAGAATAACAAATCCCAGGTGCAAAACTTGAATGATTTAAACTCTCTATTTATTACCCTCTCCCTCTTCCATTTTCTCCAGCTTCATTAGTCATGTTTTGAAGTTAACTACAGCCATATTATGTATTCTGTTGATCTTCAACAGCTCCAAAGTCAGTGACTTATTTTAAAATGCGTCTATAGGTCAGCTCACAAGAGGAAAAAAGAATCGTCTCCCTTCATTTCAAAACCACCACAGTGACAGAAGAGAGACAGTATTTTCTTTGTACACTTCTTTACATTCATATTAATACTTCTTAGTATTCAGACACAAATGGCACTACTCTGTTGTTAACACTGACTTTTCAGTATATGCTTCATTAAATACAAGTATCAACCATTACTGGACTGATCTATAATATTTTTTATAAGTTTGCCACAGTGGAAGGACCAAACCTTTTTTCTCCTGTTCTCCATCATGCATTTTTCCTTCAAAGTCTTCTGACATTTCAATTGCATTGTCTTCTCCTTCAATGTCTGGTTTAGAATCTGGATCTTCTTTCTCCTTCTCTTCACCCTTTCGGAAACTGTCTTCTATCTGCATTATTGGTAAAGCCAAAAATTACAATGGATCTTGCCTCTAATATTAAAGCCTCTATACAAAGATAAAAGCCAACCTAAATAGGAGACTGGAGGTAACTTCACGGTTCTTTTACCTGAAACATCACAACATGTATTTTCAGGGCTTTTTCAGTTGTACCCAAATTAAACAAGAACAGCCCAAACACTTGCCTGATCTTCACTTTCTATTTTATCGCTCACATCCTTCTTGCCTTCCCCATCTCCAATACCACCATCCTCGTAATCATGAAACTGTGTTGCTCCCTCTCCAGCTTCATCTTCGAGTAATTCTTTTGGCAGGCAAAACCCCTACAAAGGCAAACAGAAACTCAAAAACTTTCTGTAGTAGTATGTACATCTTTCAGCTTAGTTTCTATGTAAGACTTCTGTATACATTAAGTATATGCTCACCATATATCCACTGTTATCTCTAATAACTTACCTTCTGGGCAAGCTCTGTAAAAATGCTAGTTAGAACAGAAAGCAGTTTTCCAGTACTCCTGTGAGATGCCAGTGAAACAGTGAGGTAGAACAGGATAAGGTCTGAATATTTGCAGAGCATGGGCTTTAGACGCACCAGCAAATAGCAGGACTGGTTGAAGAACTGCAATTAAAACCGAAGAACAGCTGTCAAACATGATTACGTACATACTGAGATGCATCTCAGAGAGGGTGATGATAGAGGCCGAAAACAGATGCCCAAACCAGAAATATCAATAGGTGAGTTTAAATACAATTTCTAAAGTTTCTGGAGCTTTTTCAAGATTTTCACGAAAACTAAAACTTTTCCTTCTTACTAAATGAACATCTGGCTTTTGCACTATAGAAGAGTACCTATATTTTGACTATTTCTCACATGCTTGTAGTTCTAAGGTATTGGACAATAAGAAGCTATGCACATTTAACCACCAAAGTTCATAATTCCAAATCTTTTGAGACCCCAAAGCCAAAAACTCTCAAGAAGAATACTTTTACCTTATGTTTATCTGAAGTGTAATCTTCCCCATAAGATTTCAGGTTCTCCAGGAGTTCCGAAACCGCTAAAATTGCTTTTTGCGCATGCAAAGAATCCAAATCTGCAGCGAGATCCTCATCCAAAAGCTTAGTTATATGTCCTGTTTTAATCACGTCAAATGATGCTGCATCCTCTTTGTTTGAAATAAAGACGGAAATCACGTCAGACATTCTAAAATGTTACAGCAAGCAATCTAGAAATATCCATTTTATCTGTTTAAATAGACAACTTCTATTAAAATTGCAATTTTCTTGTGCATTGGTACCTCCGCTAGACACACAGTTCAAGAAATTTTTAGGTTTGCATTGTTTAAATTCTCCTCAACCCCTGTAAATAAATTAACAAACTTACCATTTTCATCTGGAGACTTTTCTTCCTCTTTTCCACCTTCCCGTTTTCTCTCTACCAAACACTGGATGGCATACAGAACAACACGGATAACTGTTTCCACTTTTGCTGAGAATTGCTCCACAAACTCTTCATCTGACCGTTGATTTCCTTTTGAACCATAACACAGGCAGTTTTACATAGAAACACACAAAATTACAGGTTACTATGTTTCCTCCTCTATGCAAGGAGTATGATAAGCACTACACAATTTTTACTGCATAGTTCTACTAAAATCTCCTTGCTAATCCTGACCTGCAACTATGGTGTAAGATTTGTCATCAACAGTGACTAAGGGGGGAAAAAAAAACCCCAAAATTACTGCATAAATTAACTCTGGACTAAATTTTGCAAGTTTGAATTTCATCCAGTGTTTCTGGATATCTGAATGAACATGGAGCCATCTTCTGCAATAACTAAAGTAATCAATTCTTATATCTTTATCTAAACTACAAAGTGGGCAGAGAATAATTGTCCTTACCACTGCAATTTGACATGGAAGCAAGAAGCTGTGTTCTCCAGGCTGTGAAGTCTGCTGATGTATTATTAACTTCTTCTTGTATATACTTTAGGCTCTTGATTAGGGCCATCTGATTTACAGCTTGCCTCTCTTCACCATTCGGAAGAAATAGGGACTCTATGCCCTGTAACTGAGCTGAGACTTCCAGCAAACAACTCACAGCTGATGTGCAAACTTCAAAATCTCTCCTGCAACAAGAAATACCATAATACTGAAAGAAGAACAAACAGTTCAGCTTAAGATTAAACCTTTTCTTGGGGCATGGATGAGGGGGAGGCAACTGATCTCTATCTTGAACTTTAAGATGTTTAATAAAAAGTTTGAAAACAAGTAGATATGCCACTTATACCCACACTGTTTGAAGTGGAGAGGAAAGGAGAAGATTATTATTAAATAGGCTACAGATTTCTTTTAAAATAAAAATTTCTTCCTTAAATTAACATTTGAAATTTGCCCCATCAACTATGGACCTACAGGGATGAAAACCCAGAAGACCAAAGACAAACTGAGAAGCTGAGATGGACCAACTTTTTTCTGACTTGTCAGGGGAGTGGAAGATGACACATACATTTGTTTAAAAAGCCGGGCACTGCACTTAACAAGAAAAATGAACGGAAACAAGCTTGAAGAGTAGCTGAACACACTTTTCAAGATACGCATAGGCAGACATTTTCAAGAGAACTTTACACATCTGAAATGAACATAAAACAGAGATTCCATTTCATGCACATGTAGAACTCACCAGGAATAAAACAAGGTCTCACATGACTGTCGTCTTATTTTGTCCACTTCTGCTTTAATTGCCTTCACATTTGCCAGCATCGCAGTCAATTGTGTAGCTAGCTGCAGCCACAACTGATCCTTATTTCGCATCCTGCATGCAGGAGGCAGTTGCTCAATTGTTACTGGAGTCATGTATTTCAGCTCTGAGGGAATTAGGTCAGGTATTCCCGTAAAAACATTTCCCATTTCAGGTCCTGAGCTCTGAAAAATACTTGTTTTGACATCTGTCCTTTCACTGTCACTGCACTTTGTTAACTCTTCTTTTGGGCAGCATTGTATAAACCAAGACAGCTCCTCAAGAACCATCACGCACTGCATGGAAAGTTGCTGCAGTTTGTCAGTCCAGCGTTGAATACTGTCTTGAGGAGGAAACGCTACGTTATACTCTCTGTCAGCAGTCAACCGAGAATCTATCTCTTGTATACAACTCAGGAGGTTCCTGGTTAAGAAGAAAGAAGGAAAAGTTACAATCGCTAAGTATTATGTTATACCTCCCTTTGAAAAGCTCAACTTTTAGACTAAGTTCATAAAAGCTCTAGATAATGTAAACTTAGTAGAAGCAAAACTTTTTCTGGAAAAACTAAAATGATAGTCTTTGTAAAAAAAGTTTTGCTTAATTACTGAATTTTTCTCTCCATTGCATATGCTTGAATTGTCCTGAAAACAGGGCTTTGTGAGATTTCTCAGAATCTACGCCATGCTTTCAAACAATGCTTAAAGTCCTGGCCTGATACCGAAATATTAATTTTCCTCCATTATAAAAGCAAGTTAGATTCTAACACACCTTCATTCTCTGAAGTGCTGTGTAATAGTCAGGTCATAACAAATCAGCTGACAAATGCTGGAGAGCAACTCTGTGGAAAGGGACCTGGGAGAACTGGTAGACAACAATGTGCCCTGGTGGCTAAGAAGGCCAATGGCATCCTGGGGTGCATCAAGAAGAGTGTGGCCAGCAGGTCGAGGGAGGTCATCCTCCCCCTCTACTCTGCCCTGGTGAGGCCGCATCTGGAGTACTGTGTCCAGTTCTGGGCTTCCCGGTTCAAGGAGGACACGGAACTGCTGGAGAGGGTCCAACAAAAGTCTACTACGATGATTAGGGGATTGGAACATCTTTCTTATGAGGAAAGACTAGGGACTTGGGTATTTTTAGTCTAGAGAAAAGAAGATTGAGGGGCGATCTTATCAATACTTATAAAGACTTAAAAGGACGGTGCCAGGAGGATGGGACCAGTCTTTTTTCAGTGGTGCCCAGTGACAAGACAAGAGGTAATGGGCACAAACTTGAACACAGGAAGTTCCATCTTAACATGAGGAGGGACGACTTTACTTTGTGGGTGGCAGAGCCCTGGAACAGGCTGCCCAGAGAGGTTGTGGAGTCTCCCACTCTGGAGACATTCAAAACCCACCTGGATGATGTCCTGTGCAACCTGCTGTAGGTGACCCTGCTCTGGCGGGGCGGGTTGGACTAGATGATCTCCAGAGGTCCCTTCCAACCCTGACCATTCTGCGATTCTGTGATTAATCTGATTCACAATGAAAGTCACAGCAATGCAGCTAAGTGTCTTAGAAGTTTTACTATTCCTGCTAACTGTAAAGTTGAAGGTTTGTGGTTTGGGCTTTTGTTTGTTTTGTCAGGGTTTTTTTGTTTGTTTATTTTTCCTGGTTTCCTAGGGTTAACATAAATTTTGCACCACTGAACTCCAGTCTAGATTTCCTTCCCTGTACAAAGGAAATAGCATCTGAGCCAACTTCAAAAAGTTTTATGGATTACAATAGCGATGAGCACAAATATGCACAGGGGAGTTTCCAGTGAAACAGATGAGTCAAACAGTGGAGTGAAAAAATCACATCAAGTGAGCATGACTTCCTATACACTTTTCCTTTCACAGTATTGACACAAGATCTAGTATCTCCTACTTTTCTAGAATTTTTCTTTGTAAGCTGTTGAGGTTTCTTCATATAGGCTCAAAGTGCCATCCAGATTATTCATTTGTTCCAAATCAAACCAACAACCTGAACATAGCCAAAATTAACTTTGGCCAAGACCTCATGAGAGAGACTTAAAAATCTATAGGTTTAACTTTGTAGTTAAGTACAGTAATTATTTCATCATTTTTATGTATGCTTAACTCGTTTTTCCCAAGTTATTTTGATTCCAAAATATTGGCTGCAATGACAGGATAAACAATACGTAACCCCTTTTCCCCCTCGCCTTTTATATCTGGGCTTAATTGAGGGGAGGAGAGAAGTGGGGAGGCAGGGAGAAAAGTTTTGTTTTATTCTACCTTATTTTACATTTTTCTTGAACTGAATTGCTTACTGTCAAACTCCCTGACAACATTTAAATGTTGGAAAATGCAAAATACCTCAGTAAGATCCACTGTTCTGTCAATGCAGTAAGAGATCGTCTCTGTCTGACAAGCATCTGCATGAGGTGTGCAGCGAATCCTTTGCATCGTTCAATGCTGCCTAGTCCAATATCCTAAAGAAAGCAGACACAGAAAAAGTGGGAGGGAACAGTTAGATGAATAAGCAGACAACAACATTCTCTGTGCCTCCATTTAATTTCACTGGGCAGGCTGAAAGGTTAATTGAACAAGTCTTAAAATGCAGACAAAAGTTATAGTTATTACAGTTTCCCCACCTTCATTTTTCTGCATCTTCCATATATCCTGCATACAAACTTGATTTTCAAGTAGCTTCTGCAACAACAGTAATATTAACTTACACTCCACTGCAGCAATTCTTATCAGGAATTTAGTTCCAATAGTAAAGCTACCTTACATAAATGATGATCAAAATCTAAAGAGACAACAGCCTAAATTTTTTTCATTCGTGACCATTGCTAAAACCACTTCCACAACTCATTTTACCAGCTGACCGACAATTACTTTCACTCCTTTCATTATAAAGGATCCCATTTCAAAGTTTGAAATAGATGTTCACAACACAGAGCAAAACTGATCTCAGCTACGTTCCGTTATTTATGCCACTGCCAGCTGTGACACTTGTCAAGATGATGTTATAAAACAAGGGGTGAAGCATAGTGAGAAGAGCAGCATCTGGAAGAGATCCCCTTTTCCTGGAATATTGGAAAAGTGGTACTGATTTGGCAGAACTCATTTGTTCCTTCTACTGATTTTAGACCAATTTTTAAGCAAAGAAATGTATCGGCACTTTTTGTGTTAAGCACAGGTTCCAGTTATGTCCAATTATAAAGATCAACTGTTTTTTTCATGAGCAACAACTAGTCCTGGTTTTGTTTTCCTAACAAGCTTTGATTCAGCATTTTGGGAGTTTTCTTCATGCACAAAAAGCAGCAATTTGGGATCTGTTGGAATGAAAGATACTGTACATTAAAAAAATTAACTTAATTCACTAAACTGGTATTGTTCAGTCATAAAACAACAGGTTCTAAAATGGTGCATTTAATGATTGGCCCCAAAATATCATATTTTGTATCATATTACAGAACATACCACGATCTCACATCACCCGCTTACTCCTAGAAAATTTCAGTCCAAGATGGTAAAGTGAACAGTAGTAGGATTTCCATTTTTACTTCAGTGTTTTACCTTGGCAGGTGCCAATAATGCTGTCTGAAGTCTAGAGTGGCGTGCAAGTGACCGATAGAAGTACTTCTGGCATCCATCCCAGGCAGAAGAAATCTCTGTCAGCAACCTGACAGAGCACAAAAAAAGTCCAATATTAGAAAGGTATATAATTTCAGTACCTCAGCACACTGGAACCACCAGGTCAGCTGTTCAGCCTAACACATGAGCTTACAATTTGTTATCTTGCAAATGCATTGATCTTGTAATTCTTCATTTTCTCCACAATTATTTTAGTCTTAAGAAAACATTTACATTTAAAAAAAAAACTCTAAGGAAACCCTAAGCAATAGCAGCAAAATCTCTATCTTTGAATATTACTTAACACCTAAATAGTGATTTATTCCCCCCCAGCTAAATCCAGATTGATAGGGAAGCCTTTATTTTGGCCTTGATGAAAGATATTATAAACTAAACCCTTCCATCTGAGGAGGACAATAACCAGCATGACTCAATGGCAAAAAATCACTTGCTGCCAGAAAAACAACAGAGAAACATCTGAAAGAACATCTTTCCTCAAGTTAAGTTTTTCCAGAAATGCCCACTTTGGAGTCTATGTATTTTCTCCTGAAATATCCCATTATTCAATGAAGACAAAACAATTAAGTAATCCCTGTAAATTACAACTCATCTTTAATAAACTCATTACAGTCTACATTCTAATACGATGCTAGCAAAGCATCCCAGGCAAAGCTGGACGGTGGAGGGCTAATTGAAATCTATTTCACAGAAACAATGATACAGGGTAGACTTGTCAAAAGTGCAAATTAAAACAAAAAAAAACCAAAACCAAACAACAAAACCCTCACTCAGTTGTACATGCCAAGACACTACGCACAAGATTTTCAAAATGAGAAGTAATGGGAGGAAAGGCATGCAATATATAAAATCCTGAATGAATTACAGTCCAGAAATTCCAATCTAAATCCACATGCAACAAATTCTATATTATAGTTGCAATTCATACAATCTAAGGGTTAGAAATACTGTGTACATACGTGGCATCCAGTTCGTGTGTACAATTTACAACACCTAATGCACTACGCAAGTCCAGTGGACGTAGGTAGAGTATTTCATGACAGTCTTTTGAACGGGACCAAGAAAGACCTTTCCGGTATGACAAACCTGGAATGACATTTGAACACACATCCTTTTATGTCCTCATTCTTTTATATGAAAAATGTCACTTATACAGCTGGTATTAAGATATAAAATCTTGTGATGTAGAGTTTTTTTTCCTGATGCTGACTGATTTTGATGAGTCTTTGAATATGCTGCAAGTTCTATAATGTAAGAACAAATCATAGCCCAAGAAAGTTACAGCTATGTCCTTTTAAAACTTTGTCTTAAGGCTGCTATTTTAAAAACTGCATGAAACATGCTCATTTCTCTCAAGCCAATTAAAACATTCCTTTCAAAGTATCCTGAAGGTAAGCAGAGCTTGTAACAAATACTCATTAGCCATTTAAGTTATGTTGCCATTTTTACAAAAAAATGGAGAACAAATCTTAAGAGTAACACTTTTCACTGCTCCTGGTCCTTTAAGAAAGCTGAGTTAGGGGTCATCACCTCATTAAGACATGAAAATGTTGATGAACAAGGAAGGTAAAGGTGCCTCCTGAGAGCAAAGACAGAGTCCAGTAAAGAATTCAAATCCCACGTGTTAATTAAATCACAATATGTCATTCCTCCAGCACAAACTTCACAGGGCAGCAGTGGCAGATATTCCTCCAACACCAGTGGGTGCAAGGGCCACCTTTCATAGAATTGTCTAGGTTGGAAGAGACCCTTGGGATCATCGAGTCCAACCATCTACCCAACTCTACAAAGTTCTCCCCTACACCATACCCCCCAACACCACATCTAAACAGCTCTTAAACACATCCAGGGATGGTGACTCAACCACCTCCCTGCGCAGCCTATTCCAATGCCCAACCACTCTTTCTGTGAAAAATTCTTTCCTGATGTTCAGTCTAAATCTGCCCTGTTGGAGCTTGAAGCCATTCCCCCTTGTTCTGTCATTAATTACCTGTGAGAAGAGACCAGCACCAACCTCTCTACAGTGTCCTTTCAAATAGTTGTAGAGAGTGATGAGGTCTCCCCTCAGCCTCTTCCTCCTCAAACTAAACAGTCCCAGCTCCTTCAACCGCTCTCCATATGATGTGTTTGCTAGGCCCTTCACCAGCTTCGTTGCCCTCCTCTGCACTCACTCCAGCACCTCGATATCTCTCTTGTATTGAGGTGCCCAAAACTGGGCACAATACTCGAGGTGTGGCCTCACCAGTGCTGAGTACAGGGGCACAATCACCTCCCTACTTCTGCTGGTCACACTATTTCTAATACAAGCCAGGATGCTGTTGGCTTTCTTGGCCACCTGGGCACGCTGCCGGTTCATATTCAGCCGCTTGTCAATTAGAACCCCAAAGAAATGCAAAATAACTGTATGTGCTGGAAACCTCCCACTTAGATTCACCTGTGTTTGCAGTCATCTAAATACAAAAGAACCTTAATATTCTGGGAACTATTTAATCAGTACACACATTAGTACAACAGATTGTACACAATCAGTACAAGTCATTTAAGTAGCATAAATGACAAACATTCAAAACTACAACTGAAGCCTTCCTGCCACATCCCAGAAAGCATTGAGGATTTTTATTTTTTTTTTCCATTTACTTTCCAAGTGTGTGACACCTTGAGTTAGTTTTTTATCAAAATCATGTCTTCTGGAACCCTTAACTTCGTATTTCCAAGCTTCTTTCTGCAACCATGAGGAACAGATTTTTTTTTTTTTTTGAGAGGTTCTTGGGATCGCTGCAGGCCAGAAGCTATGGCTTCCAAGAGAAGCAGCAAAACACTAAACTCTCTTCAAAAAACCAAAGAAAAAAAAATTGGCAAAGTTACATGAATTTCTGCTTCTGCCTATGACAACAGATGGCTGTTTATTTAACAAGACTGCTTACTTCTGCTGGTTTCTAAACTGCTCAGTGACTACGAATAGCTGATGAATAACTTAACATAACACCAAGAACAACAATTAATAGTTTGGGTAGGTCCTTTACCTTAAGACTAGCAAGGGGAGCAACGGAGACTGGGCTGCTGAAGAGGATGCCTCCAACAATTCCCATTAACAGACCATTCAGTCTCCATGGCTCAACCACGCCTCTGCCAATCTGATCTCTGCCAGACTGTCAATTGAGAGATGAGCTCTCATTTTAATGAGCTAACTTAATTTCAGTTCTGGTTCAGAGAACGGATACAAGATAATGAGCTTCCCTCTTGTTTCTAAAAGCCAAGCAGTAACTTCTGACTGCAGATAAAGTAGATTTCTGCTTCAGAAAAGCTTCTGTTGTACATATAATGGGATGTAAGAAGAATAGAAGGTATTTGAAAGGGCTAACACACCGGGCCTCAGTCAACAGAGGAAGAGAAAGATGGACTTAAATGCTTCTACATATTGCTGGCTCAATGATGTCAAAAACCTAGTATTATGGTGGGTTTACATATATTGGCAAAATTAGTAAAATGCTTAAGAACTTTGTACTTTTAAACCAAGCACATTTTTAGTCAAAGCTCACCTGTTTTAGCAAGGCTTTTAAAAAGATCTGACAACGCCCGTTGCTTTTGCATTTGAATATGCTTTGCCTCTGACTTCTGCTTCTCCTTATCTGCTGTCTGATCAAATGTTAAATTTTGCAGTTCAACTACAGAAACAATGATACCACCTGTATAGAAGACAGCAGAGAAAGGTAAGAGATGTGAAAATTTAATGTACACAAAGGAACTATGGGAAGATAGGCTGGGATGGGAACTATACATCTACAGATTTTCCTGATTTGTTCCATTTATGTTACGGAGGTCAATTATGGTATGGAAATCACAATAATACTTAACCTGTGAACTGGTCAAGATTTTCCACCAGGCTTAAGAATGAATTATTTTCTGTAACTGTTGTACACATTTTCTTCATTTTTTTAGTAAGCTTAGGCAGACGATACTGAAGAGATTCTGTATGAAATGTAATGCCATCGTGACATTCTTCTGGGAGTGCCCTCTGAGAAAAAAAAAATGAAAGAAAGAGTCCAATTATACACACATACTCAAAGCTGTCTTATTTGACAATTAAGAGTAAATTGCTGCAAAAACAAGGGCTAAATTCTGCATTCATCTGAAACAACAAAACATGCCCACATGATCCTTCAAACTGTTCAGCACCAAGACTTGAGGAAAATCACAATACACGCGTGTCAGGCACACATTAGTTTTGAAAATAGCCAAACAAATGGAAGATGCTATGGTCCTACTCTCTTAGGTGTTTGTTATTACCTCTTTCATAAAGGTAATCACTGGTTCAGGTCAGCTTCCTTAGCCTTCCAAGCTCAAAGGCACTTTAACCTAAAATCACTAATGCCCTCAGGGTGTTAGATAACACCACCATCACTTTCTTTCCACTACACACTGATTTAACTGCACTGCCAAAGAACAGAAACAGAAAGAAATCCCCAGCATGTCCAAAGCTAATCCCTAGGGTTTGTTCAATTTACCTTTGCATGCATCTTGTTTAAGGAATAAGACAACATGAAACTACAACCACCAAAACCAACAAGTCTGTTAATTATCTGTAACAGGCTTGCAAACAAACAAACCACCAAGCAACAAACCAAATTCACAACCAAACACATGAGATTTCCATCAGATTTCTTCCTCCTCACTCTACCTCCTGACTGTCACAGGACAAGAGCAAGATCACCCACACTCCTGGTCTGAAGAAACTGAACAAAGCCTTGGAAGCTGACAGTAACTGAGCATTTCTCACTCACCCCCAAATTCTGATGAGTAACAATTGTCTTCTCACATCTTATTAATAAAAACTAATGGAATCTGTTTCAGGAAAATTAGTTGGCTTCCTCTGCAAGTTGCACAGCTTAATTAGAGACACATTAAACTGTGGCACTGTGTAGTAGGATTTATCACGTATCAGCTAGTCCAAGGCAAATGTTTGCAGTACACAAGCTGCCAGCCAACAGCCAAAGTATGACAGTGTAGTACATTGCCCTATCAGGGTTCAAGCTCAAAGTAATTTTATATTTAATCGCAGCTTATATACATGCAAATCTTACACCTACATGATCATTTGCCTGGATCCCTGTTTAGAAAAAAAAAAAAAAAAGGATAATAATAATTTCAATTCCCAATCCATATTACTGCACTAATAGGGAAGTAACAAATTGCTGCAAACAATATGCAAGCAACTTGGAGATGAAATGTGTAACTGCTATCATCTCTATATTAGAGCATAGATATTGTGCCAAATCAATACAGAACATGCTTATCTTTCCATGCTGCATTTCCACCCATCTGCAGTGTTTCGTAACACTGAACACAACTAACACCAAAAAGTCGATTCAACAGATTTGACGCTTACGTAAGATTTTTCTGCATAAATCAGTGAAAAGCAACATACAGATAAGAATAGAGAAAATATCCTTCCCACACTTAGAAGAAAGAATAGTCACCTTGGCAACATCTGTTCTAGCAGACAAAATTTTTCTTAATGTGTTGTTTAGCCTCTGAACTTTGGTCTCTTTGTTCTCAGATTCTTCCTGCTTTTGCAAGCAGTCCAGCTGCTCTTCCTTACCAATTTCCACCAAGGCAGGCTGACAGGGTTCATCCAAAACAACTTCAAACTTTTTCATGAATTTAAAGAGGGTCCTAATTACCGAAAGAAAACAAAAATGTTACTGGGTTTTATAATCCCGGAAATTCCTCAGCTGCTGGAAATAAACATTTCCACTGTGTTATGAGCAGAAGAAACATTCTTGCATTCAAATTCAAACAAATTCAAACAGAGAAATTATCTAGAAGGAAGGTTCCAAATATGGAGCTTAATTCCAAGCTCGGAGTTACCTGCGTATTTTTTCAACTGATTGTTTTATAGCCCAGAAGCTGACATCATTCCACTTTGAAATTTTCACAAATTCCTAGTGGGAAAACAAATAATCAATGGGATTACTTATATAACCGCAATGAAGTATTTGCATATAAAATATGATCTTTAAAGCTGATCAGCTATGAAGACCTGGCGGTCTTAAAATGCGAGATGTTTTAGTAAGTGAGCAAATTATTGCATAGGCTTCTTACTCTATTTATACAAGTGTTCACGCTAGAACTACTGCATAGCCAAATGTTGTGAAACCCAAAGGGGCTTCACTACTGGGTAGAAACCTCCATGGCTAAATGGGACTGATGAAACATTAAGGACTTCAACCAACCCCCACCTCAGAAATAAAGTTTTGCCAAAGAAAACATGGAGTATAGTGGGGATTTCAGTGGCCAAAAAACCTATTACATACAAATTCAAATAATATCTGCTCCACTGTTCCTTTGATTAGATCAGTGTATTTTCTGAGCAAAGTTTCCTTTTACCTTAAGTTCCTTTTCTATAGGTTGACGAAGTTCAGTAATTCTGGCCTCAACACATTCTGAAAACTGCTTATAATAATTGTATAGATTCCATAGGATGCTGCACAGCACGTCTAGAAGGGACAGACAACAACAAGCTTCTTTTAAAACAGGATAATCTTCAGTATCAAGAGGAGAAATACATCCAGGTTTTGGGTTTTTTTGTAATCATGAAGCTTAGCAACACCAAAAGATGGAGTAAACTGATCAACAGTATCCTTCATGAAAACAGGAAAAACAGCAGCATAGACTTGTGTTGTATTTATGAGCTTAGTGATCTGTTTGGAAAGTCGTGAATACCTGATGGTCAGGTTTTTGTAAAGAAGACTCAACACATGTAATGCTAACAACTTACCCTTTTCTGCTACTTGAGGCATCAACAAGACATGGCAGTGGAAAACCAGTAGTGCTTGAAGTCGTGCATGAAACTCTCCCAGCGTGGATCCTTCAATGAAAGCTTGTAGTGTGCTGACCAGTGCTTTCAGATCCATTTGCTCAGTTTCTGAACATTGCACCAAAAATTTAGAAGGAAAGGAAGAGAAAACAAACAAAAAACCCCAACAACATGAAAATTGTTGTCTGCTCTTTGTAAACTTTCAACTAAATATGAGGTCTCTATTCGGAAAGGTTCAAAACAAAATACGAAAGAGGCATCGGGGGAAGAATTCTAATTTAATAACAACTAAAACCAACAGACAACACACTGGAAGGAAGGAGAGGGTACAAGAGAGGTAGCAGTAAGATAGCGACTGAAGAGCCCAGCTACATGTTCAATTTCAGAATGCATCAAGTATTTAAAGAATGCTTGCTATTGTCTATGAGTGAACATCTGCTTTGGTCACAATGAGCCATATTGTAAATTAGTCACTGCCAGTTCCTTAACTCCTCAAAATCATCAAGACAGAAACAGATCTTAGAAGAATCGGGTAGAGAATAGCATCTTCAGAGCATTACCTACGGAAGAATACATGCTGTCCACTTGGAGATGTAATAACCCAAGGATCTGAAGCTTGTCAAGTAAGTGCATTAATTTGTCATGAGACGAATAAACTTGCCTCATGCCAGAGGATGCTACTTTCATCTTTACAATTTCATTAAATTTCAGGGAAGCAAGGGATTAAGAACAATATTCTTTCCCCTACTTTATGTAATATGAACACCTACAAAAAGATTTGTTAAGAACAGTATATACCAAAACATACTTACTATAAGAATTCTTTAGGCTTTATACAGAATGTTAGAAGCTGTTCAGCTGGGATATGAATTATGCTTTGTGCAGTTAAAAAAAAAAAGAGGTGCCTTTTCCAGCTGCAGACGGAGGCCTCCTACCCTCCAAAATCTGTTTGAAATGTTTATATGTACATGACATAGTTACCACAGTTCTACTTTCTTTTAGATGCTTTTCACAGACATTTTTTCTTTATACGACCTACAATGTTAGCCCTGAGAGACACAGGTGGTTCCAGAAATAAATACCAAGTGAAGTTCACTCTATATGGAAGATCCTATATACAGTCATAGAATTTATCGTAGGGCAAAGGCTACAAGAACTGCACCTGAAAGTGCATTGTCAAACTCTGGCATTTATGGACCATAATTATGCGTCCTTAGTAATTGCTGGAACTGCATCACACATTCACATAAGAACAGCACTTACCATCTGTGTTTGCCTCTGTCTGTTCTTGAACATACTTCTCAATCATCTGATAGATTGAGAACCAGTGCTTTGTGGATTTCTCTACATGCTGCTTCATAATATTGTCCAAACTTACTGACCAGCAACTGGAAACCACGAGGAGGGGGGAAAGAAGAAAAAAAAAGAAAGCAAAAATATTACAGGTAGTTTGGGCTCTAAAACAACACAAATTTACTTTTCTGTTTCTACTAAACGGAAAGACAATTTCACTGGATGGAATAACCTGCACATATGCTTAATATACGCAATCAACTCCTGAGGATCACTGTTTTGCCACTGTTATTAAATATGAGAGAAGAAATGCAGGAACTAGGGACTGTCAAACAGAACCAGTCAGAGCCAGGTTCAGAAGTCTCTTTTCATGATTCTATGATTCATAAAACTTAAGGTAGACTTGGGGAATTCCTGATCATAGCATACTGTGGATATAAAAAATTTACATGGTCTTAACAGGAGACTAGACAATAATTTTTAAGGAAAATTTAACGGGGGTCGTTAAATAGACAAAACACTGCAGCCTCAGTAAACCCTAGGATAAGAACAGAACACTGGGAAAATATTAGGACGAAGTACTGTAGTTATCTGTCCTGCTTCTGCCCCCCTGGGGCATATACATGGGGTCACCATGGGCTGCACATGCTCATTCTGAGCCAGTACAGCTGCCAGTTTGGGATTTTTTTCCCCCACATTGTTACTAGGATAGCCACACATGTACACACAGAAGCACGTTCCACGAGTAAACCGATTCTGCATCAGAATGTGTCTCCATATGGAAACGGAAGCTTTCAGTATCTAAGGAAAAATAGTAGGGAAGGACAGTTCTTACTTCAACTCCAATCTACGCCACTGAATAATCAGTTGTGTGACCAAATCAAGGTGTTTCCGCAAGGACAAAGCTCGACTAGCATTTTCCTCCCAGTCCTGGGGGGGCGAAAAAAAAGTTCCCATTTATACAAAGCCAGAAATGAATGGCAAAACTCATGCAGTACTCCAGACTATGTTCCTACACCTTAAACTTAGAGCATGGAGCAAGTTCACATCCCCAAATCCTGGCAAGCAGACAGCTTTCAATTGTTTTCATCATGTTACCAACATAAATTAGGAAGCATAAAAGATAAAATAAAAGTTTCCTTAGCTCTTTTCTTACCTGTGCCTTTGCAAGAAGGATTTCCAAGCCATTCAGGAACTTTGAGAGAGGACTAGAGAGTGGAAAACTCCGGATTCTGTCCATCACAACTAACAGCTGCAGAATAAGAAACAAGTGTTCAACCTATAGTAGCTGATGTTCAACAGAAGCAGTCATAAACTTCAGCTAATTTGTATTAGCATGACCTCCTCCACAAGAATTTTGGTTTTATTATTGTAAACTGCTTCCTTGTTTTAGTATAAGCTCACTAGTAGTTCAGTGAAGGCTGGTGCACTAGGGGAAAGGAGCATAAATGACCTAATGCAAAGAGGTCCAATCGATTCCGAGTTTCTGCATTACTCAGAAATATAACCTGAGGGCCACGCAGCCCCATGAGTGGGACCAAAGATATCCATTTTAAAGCACTACAAAAGAAAGCATTTTGGAAAAAAAAACCCAGGAGCCTGAATAGCAAAAGACCTCAAGAACCTTTGAGGTATGGCAGGATGAAGATTGCTTAAAGCTGTAGGCAGTGAATACCGCTTAACATTTCATAACTAAAATAGAACAGCTAATAATACCTAATACTTCTTAAGAAGAAACAGGTATGACTTCAAAACATAAGTAATACAGACAACATTTAGGCAAGTGTATGTGTGCGCATGTCTATGCATATCTATACACATATTTCCATATAAATGCAGTTCTAAAACGCTCCAGTTTTCCCCAAATATTTGTTGAAGTGTCCTTACCTGCAAAAGTACTGGATGCTCTGGCCATTCCTGCAGTAGCGCATTTACTTCTTTAGCAAAATTATCAAGTACAGGTTGGCACTGTCGGACTTGCTGAATATTAGGATGCTGGTAGAAGTCATATGGACCATCTTGCTGCAGCATGAGATCTGAAGTTAATTCCTCAAAAAAGGTATTGTGAAGAAGAGTGCTAACTAGAAGTTGGCTTCCCAAAAGACTATCATTCATTTCAGCACCTAAGAGGCAAAAAAAGGAAGACATCACATATGCTATTAATTCTTTTTTCACTTGAACTGAAAAAGTTCTTCCCCCCCCAGCCCCATATCACAAGCCTTAGCATGTTATATATTACAAGGATATCAGAATATGACACACATAAGCAATGAGATGAGAGTATGGAAGAAAAGAAACATACTGAAATATTTTTCTATTTTGCTAGCAATCTTACCAATTAAAGGATAGAATTGTGACACCAGACATGCACCAGTCTGATAGCAGGAAATAAATGTACTGAAATAATGTTTGGCTTGATGAGAAGGCAGACTCTGTTGATACCACAGGGATCGAGCAAAGTTTAAGCACAACTGTTGATGAACCATCATTACTGTTTGCATAGAGCTCTTGGACAAAAGGGCTCTATCAACTTCCAACTGGTCTTCCAATGCATCTTCAGTTTCCATTTTTTCTTCTAGGCTTGGCTGAGCTGTGATATCTTCGAAATCCTGCAAATTACATGATAACCGAAGGTCAATTATAATTTCTTCCTTTAATGCCTCCCCTCCCAACCTCCCTTTTTGCGCTTTGTGACATCGCAACAATATGCTAGTGATTTGGAGCTGGCACCATACAGGTACACTGCCTACCTCACAGCTCTGATGTCAGTCTGAAACAAAACACAGGTGAATAGAACAATTAAGGGCATAACCACAGCAGGCAAGAGGGCAGCAGAGTGAGCCCTGAGCTGCTCCCAACTAAACCTCTTTCAGAAAAGCAGCAGCAGTCACATCTGCTGGTAAACCACCTCAATACTGTTTGGTGGCTTGAAGATCTGAACTGTTACATCCCAACAAAACACACCAACACACGTAACTGTCTCATGCATCTCTGTACTGCACAACATTGCTTGATGAAGGCACACATTGTTCAGTAATGCAGACCAGTTAAATTTGAGAAAATCTCACAGCTTTATTTAACCGAGATTACACTTTCTCAGAGGTCATTAAACCTCAGCAGACCTTATTTGCTAAATGAATCAAACTCCAGAATTTTACAACAAATAGCTAATGATATTGTCATGCAGTAACTTGGAATTATTCAGCTGAACCACAACAAAGCTCAAGTCCAGAAGTTAATTCCAAAAACTTTCTACAAGCAGAAGGGAAAATAAAGTAAAAGCAATTAATACCTTTCTATCAAAATCTACTGCGCATTTTTCTTTTGTCTGAAAGAAAACCTGCTTCATTCCTCATCTCTTTTTACTTATAGCACATCGTTTCAGGAGCTATTTCAGACATAAATTTTGTAAATTACAGTTGCTACCTTTTCGTGAAGAGGAAATCTCCTCCTAAATTCTTCTTCTTCCTCCTCTTCCTCACTCCGTCCTTTCCCATGGCTTTTACTCCTGTATCTGTACAGACTACGTTCCATTGCCTCCTGCTCTTGGGCACGGCGTTCCTGTTCATCCCATTCATTTATAATTGCCTGAGGAAACACAAAGCAGCATGCTTTTACAGAAGTTAATGTTTAAAATCACCTCATATTTCATCAAAGGGGCAGCATCTATCTTGTTTGGCTCTTTCCTCTACTACAGTCTACAACAGCATAAATCAAAGCCATATAACCTGAAGGAAGATTTGTAAATTGCCCTTCTCAACAAACCCATGAGGAAAAAGCACAGAAAACAGTATGCAAAAGAGCACTTGGCCAAGTTCTAGTCTCCTTCCTTAAACCATTTTACATAGAAACTCTCTACAAAGTTTGCTTTTGGGTTGGTTTTTTTTTGTGTGGTTTTGGGTTCTGCTGTTTTTTTAATAAATAAAATATCTTCTAACCATCATAGGCTATGATTTTATGCCTTCATAAATCCTAACAAGTTAATCCAATGTTTTAGATTATGGTAAAGTTATCTTTTATCAATTCAATGGGAAAAAAAAAAAAAAAAAAAGATAATTAACTACATGATACTGACAATTATCAAGGTAGAATCATAGAATGGCTTGAGCTGGAAGGGACCTCTAAAGATCATCTAGTCCAACCCCCCAGCCATGTGCAGGGACATTTTCCACTAGATCAGGTTACTCAAAGCCCCATCCAACCTGGGCTGGAACACTTCTAGGGATAAGACATCTACACCTTCTCCAGGCAACCTGTTCCAGTGTCTCACCACCCTCATTGTAAAACGTTTCTCCTTTATCTCCCACCTAAATGTACCCTCTTTCAGTTTAAAACTGTTGTGCCTTGTCTTACCACTTCAAGCTTTGATAAAATTCTCTTTCCATCCTTCTTATAAGCCCCCTTTATATGTTGAAAAGCCACAATAAGGTCTCCCTGGAGCCTCCTCTTCTCCAGGCTGAACACCCCAAGTCTGTCAGCCTTTCTTCACAGGAGGGGTGTTCCAGGTCCCTGATAATTTTTGTGGCCTTCCTGTAGACCCGATTTAACAGATCCATGTCTTTTTTTGTACTGGGGACAAGGCAGTTTAGTGCAAGAACTCTGGCCATTGGCATTCAGCTCCTACCTGACATAGGTGTCTAAAAAGCTGCAGAGATTTCTTGTCCATCTCTCCTCTGGATAGTACATGGCATCGAAGGTGCAACAAAGCATTCATTAAGAGCTGTTCCAGAGTTGGGCAAGGCTGCTCTACTCCCTCAGATTCTACTTCAGAGTGCTTCAGAGAAAACTTTTTAAGTCCATGAAGGACCTCAACCGAATTCACCGAGCATAAAATTTCTGCACGAGCGAAGTAAGTGGGGAAGGCATGGCCAACAGAAGGAAATGTCAACAAAGAAGTGAGGAGGTTGGTCAGATCAGTTGGACGCACAAAACTTTTGACCACTGCATAAGCTTCAGAAGCCACTAATCGCATGCCATGTTGCAACTGTAAGATGGCAGCTTGCAGTGGAATGATGGCATCAGGGAATACAGCATACTCCTCTGCCAGGTGTTTTCTAAATTGATGGTGCGATTGTTGCCAAGATGCTTCTTCATTTAACAGGTTTTGTATTGCCTGGAGTGATTTAGGTCTTTCCCCACGCAGGAACTGCAGAAGGCGGGCTAAAAGATCTTGGACTGAAGAAACCCGTGCTATGCTGTTGATGTACTGGTGAGCCTCCTGGTATAAGCAATCATAGAGTGGAGTTGGAGGCCTGAAGGCCTTTTTTCTGGAAAGACTGCTTATTTGCTCCTTCAACCTTTGCATTCTTTCATGCAGCAGTCTGTTGAGAAATAACATTGACCAGTTTAGACATATAAACATATTTCATACAAACATGTTTGTATATATCTAACATAACAGTTAGATACATAAAAAGATTAATCAGAAATACTCTGCTAGTTTGTGTGAAACAGCAAATAAGGAAAAAACAAGAAGTGACACCCATTACATTCAGATGTACTTCTCTCTTCTTTTTTCCCCACACTTCAACAAACTTAAATTATTTTTTTGCTCATTACCTGACAGGTCTGTGAGCTTTAAGGAAAAAGTAGTATTACTGGAAGCAATTGGTAAAACTCAGCCATTCAGAACTTGCTTTCAATGACTATCGTTCTCTTTAAGCAATAGCATAGAACTATCAGATCCTCTACGTGTCTAATAATGAAAATGAAAACTGGAACGAGTATCATTAATAATACCCAGTTTTTATCTCCATGTACAAGGAACACCTGGAAACTGGCACAAAGGAGAAATCTCTGTTCACTTAAAAGTCCTCAAGTTCCCCAGATTAAAAAACAAATAAAAAAAAATAAATCAAAGCCAACAACAAAACAACGGCTACAAATTCTGAATGTCAACAGTGTACTCCATGTGTTAAGATATTTAGTTCATCCACAGCACCATAGGCAATGGCTGTTGCTAAGATACACATCTGGAGCTCTCCACCCAGTACTAATCAGTCCAAAAACTCTGCAAAATAGCACAGGCATTTATCAAGACCTTGAAGAGTTACAGTGATAGATACACATTCCATCTCATTTCAATTTATTAATAACAATGTCACATTTTAATGGAACTACCATAATTTAGATGTATGGCTTTATTTTCACTTCTGGGCATAGCTTCAAATTTTATCAAGGTATGAAGGTCACTACTTTAATTGTCGTAGTTACAGCAGTACAAACTGTGTACACATAATTCCTTAGTCACTGCAAGTAAACAGAAGAGCTTCTGTATTTTTCTTTACCACCTCAATATGCAAACTGATACTTTCAAACCAGCAACCCTTATTTCTGCAGAACGCCACAAAAATTGTTAAGCTGTGGAAAAAAAGCTTTGGAGTCCAAGCATCCAAAGATGAAGTTTTGCATCTGAAAGAGAAGAGTTAGGGTCTAAGATGTTACCTGAGATGGGGATGAATATAGTTGCTGACTGCTTTGTCTTCAATACTTTTTCCAGTATGCAGCTGGAATGACAAATCATTTGTTTTCCATTCACACTCCAGCTGGTGTAACTAAAAAGGAAAGAATACACCATTCTCTGAGGTTCTGGTTTTGGTAACCAAGTAGGTTGTACTGGGTTTGTGTGGCAAGGTTTTGGTAGTGGGGAGGCTACAGGGGTGGCTTCTGTGAGAAGCTGCTATAAGCTTCCCCCATATCCGATAGAGCCGACTCATATTGGCTCTAAGCCAGAACCACTGCTGGCCAAGGCTGAGTCCATCAATGACAGTGGTAGCACCTCTGGGATAACATATTTAACAAGGAGGAAAAAGCTGCTGTGGAACAGCAGCTGGAAGAGAGGAGTGAGAATATGTGACAGAAACAGCTCTGCAGACACCAAGGTCAGTGAAGAAGGAGGAAAAGGAGGTGCTCCAGATGCTGGAGCAGAGATTCCCCTGCAGCCCATGGTAAAGAAGAAAGGGGTGGGAGGAAGGTGTTTTAAAGATTTAGTTTTTGTTTCTCACTACTCTACTCTGACTGGAAATAAATTAAATTAATTTCACTAGGCTGAGTCTGTTTTGCCCAGAACAGTAATTGCTGAGTGATCTCCCTGTACTTATCTCAGCCCACGAGCCTTTCATTATATTTTCTCTCCCCTGTCCAGCTGAGGAGGGCAGTGATACAGTGGCTTTGGTGGGCACCTGGCATCCAGCCAAGGTCAACCCACCACAGACCTTTTTGACGCCCAACATGGGGCATGAGGAATTCAAGATAAAGACACTAACTGGGAGAGGAAACGGGCAAAACATTGACTGACCACTGCTAGAGAGCAAAGAGCAGAATGACTGTGGGGAATTTCTGTTGTTGTAATTACGGTGAAGGGACGAAGAGTGGATTGTGTGTAAATTGTCCACTTTCATTTGGTGTTGTGATGATGTGACTTCAATTTTGATGTGGGGAATTCTTTTTGTTGTTGATGTGAGCAAAGTTTGTGAAAATTGTGTGACAAATGTGTATTTTAATGAAAATTCTTAAATATGTGATTCACAGGGGACAGTAAAAGAATTTGTAACTATATAGTTAAAAATCATGACTAAAAATTTCCCCAAGAACACCCAAGCCAAACTCCTTTGCATTGATTTTTATGTTACAGAGGTAAAAGCCAACTCCACTCCACACTCACCTCTTCTTTTGTATACTTGAGCTTGTATTCTCTTTTAATAGCCGGATCAAACCTGGTCTGCGGAAGCCACACCTGAATCTGCACCAAACCAATATTCACCCAGAGGCTTCCTCGCCAAGCTGTCTCTGGTAACTCCGTAAGCCCTTCCCCAAAGAACTGCTGCAAGCAAGTGAGCAGGAGAAACAGGAATTCTTTAGGAAGTAACTCCTGATCAGTAATGTTTCTAAGTGTCTTGAGAAGGTACTCATATGCAACAGGATCCTTAAGGTAGAGCTTCTCACAGCACTCCAAAAATTCCTCTTGAAGATCCACTGGAACCAGATCTACCAGCGCAGAGAGTTGTCTGCCTAGCATTATTCCTTGCAGTCTAGCATCTGTGTATCTGGAGGCAAAGGAATGAAAAAAGTTTACGCATGTCAGCAAACTTCTGTAACGTGCCTGATTTAAACGATGTATATGTGGAAGAGAGGTCTTCATACCTAAAATCTGCTATTGAAGAGACAGCTAGGTTGGTCCATAGTGCTGTGCTGACTTCATGAAGCTGCTGTGCTCTCTCCATCCATTCTCCCAGTGTCACATGGGATGATGACAGAACAGGAAGCCCACTCACATCCCACTGGCTTGTCTTGCTGCTGCTAGTTAGAATTTCAAAGAAGCACTTTGAGAAAACGGCTCGAGTCAAAATACCTGGACCCTAAATTAAGAGATTAAGAGTTAGATTGTTCAGATGCAACTTGTATTGACTATGCTAAAACTTACAATATTGGTTTAGAAAGCTGTTAAATTATTTAATAAAGGAGTATTCAGCCTAGATGTTTGGTTAGGCCAGAAGAGACAAACCTTCATGGAACAGTTCATATGGGATTTAGAAAAGTTCTTTTCCTCTGTTGCAGGTAGTGGCCTCCAAGTCAACCAGTAGTCGGGGTCCGTAGTGAAAGTACTGCTCCAAAAGGATGCTAATGCAGCATTAACTAATTGAGATGACAGAATAGACATTTCTTCAGATGATATCTAAGAGGAGAGAAAAACCTAGAGCTGAAAATAATTTACTGGGAGCAAAAAAGAATCAAGTGCACGCACACACACACACACAAAAAAAGAGTATGCCACTGTTTTTCAGTAAGGATAGTACAAAATATTCTTCAAGATCCTTTTCAAATTCAGATAGCATTTGTTTGCATCTCCTCTCAACAAAGAGTACACTTCCTGAGGTTTGTACTGCCTCCTTCTGTCTGTGGAATATTCAGTGTGTTTACGGAGCAAGTTTTCAGAACACAGCCTCTAGTCTATTTTGTTATCATACATGAGGTTGCATAAGCATTAAACAGATAAAGCTATCCAATATTCTGCTCTGAAGCATTTAAAATAAACTTGCTGGTTTAACGAGCTTTGTGGGAACACAACCACCACTGTATCATAGCTAAATGTTAACCAATCAGAATTTCTGACATATTAAATGCTCTCCAGAAAATGCATCAAGTAACTGTCTCAGTCTATTCAATTTGCAACACAGACCTAAAAAAAAATTTAGAGGCACAGGAACAGAGGCAAGTATTTTTCAGCGTAAAATTACTTGGAATACGTAGCTACAACCAGGCTGGCACCTGGTATTCAATCCATTTCCTGTTTTCCATTCGGTCACAGATTGTAGAATCACAGAATGGTTTGGATTGGAAGGAACCTCAAAGATCATCGAGTTCCAACCCCCCTGCCATGGGCAGGGACACCTCCCACTAGACCAGGTTGCTCAAAGCCCCATCCAGCCTGGCCTTGAACACCTCCAGGAATGGGGCATCCACAACTTCCCTGGGCAACCTGTTCCAGTGTCTCACCACACTCACAGTGAAAAATTTCTTCTTAATATCTATGCTAAGTCTACCCTCTTTCAGTTTAAAACCATTACCCCTCGTCCTATCACTACAGTCCCTGATAAAGAGCCTCTCCCCATCTTTCCTGTAGGTCCCCTTTAAGTACTGGAAGGCTGCTATAAGGTCTCCCTGGAGCCTTCTCTTCTCCTGGCTGAACAACCCCAACTCCCTCTGTCTTCATAGGAGAGGTGCTCCAGCCCTCGGATCATCTTCATGGCCTTCCTCTGGACTCGCTCCAACAGGTCCATGTCCTTCTTATGTTGAGTGCTCCAGAGCTGGACGCAGTGCTCTAGGTGGGGTCTCACGAGAGCGGAGTAGAAGGGCAGAATCACCTCCCCCCGATCTGCTGGCCACACTTCTTTTGATGCAGTCCAGGATACGCTTGGCTTTCTGGGCTGTGAGTGCACATTGACAGCTCGTGTTGAGTTTCTCATCCACCCAACACTCCCAAGTTCTTCTCCTTAGTGCTGCCATCAATCCATTCTCTACCCAGCCTGTATTTGTGCATGGGATTGCCCCAGCCCATGTGCAGGACCTTGCACTTGGCCTTGTGGAGCTTCAAAGGGCCACCTCTCAAGCCTGTCCAGCGCTCTCTAGATGGCATCCCTTCCCCCCAGTGTGTCAGTGGTTCCACGCAGCTTGGTGTTGTCAGCAAACTTGCTAAGGGTGCACTCAATCCCACTGTCCACATTGCCAAAAAAGATGTTAGACAGCACCAGTCCCAATACCAACCCCTTATAGGAACACCACTTGTCACTGGTCTCCACTTGGACATGGAGCTGTTGACTTGCAATTCTTTAAGTACGGCCATCCAGTCAATTCCTTATCCACTGAGTGGTCCATCCATCAAATCCATGTCTCTCCAATTTAGAAGCAAGGATGTCATGCCAGACAGTATCAAATACTTTGTACAAGTCCAGGTAGATGACGTCTACTGCTCTTCCCTTATCTGCCAACACTGTAACCCCGCTGTAGAAGGCCACCAAACTTGTCAAGCACGATTTGCCTTTAGTGAAGCCATGTTGGCTGTCACCTACCACCTCTTTATTTTCCATGTGCCTTACTATAGTTTCCAGGAGGTCTGCTCCATTATCTTGCTGGGCGCAGAGATCAGACTGACCAGCCTGTAGTTCCCGGGTCTTCATTTTTTTCCTTTTTTAACAATAGAAATGGGAGGTTACGTTTCCCTTTTTCCAGTCAGAGGGAAGTGCACCAAACTGGCACGATTTTTCAAGTATGATGGAGAGTGGCTTGGCAACTTCATCTGCCAGTTCCCTCAGGACCCGCAGACACATCTCATCAGGCCCCATGGATTTGTGCACCTTCAGGTTCCTCAGCTGGTCTTGAACCTGATCATCTTCTACAGTGGGCAGTACCTCATTCTCCTAGTCCCATTCATCCACAGATGGATGAATGGAACAATAGTACCAAACTAGATCATACAGAACTATGTTATTTAAGACTTTGTTGTGTTTTATTGATGTTTTCATGGTGTGTTTTAATTACCTTTTTTTGCAAGCTCACAGTTAACAACCTTTCTTATTAAAAGAAGGAACAATTATTGTCAGGCACAGGTAGAAAAACTGCACATCAAAAATCTTACAGAGCTATACCTATTTTGAAGAGTCTGTTGAAAACTTCTGCAAGACTAATTAAACTAAAACTTGTTCTTACTTCATTAAGGTGTAATAAGTGCCACAGTCCAGATAGCTGGTGAGAAGCAGCTGGTGTCAACTTCAGGGAAAAAGCTATAAGCTGAACTAGGTCTGAAAATATGATCTGTTCTTGACTGCAGTTCTCCCTGTAGCAGGTAAAAGAAGAACAATCTAAGTAATGCTTAAGCAGGGCACATGAAATAAATCATTTGGATAGTAAACCAAATTGAGAATGGCAGGCAAAGTCTCAATAACAAAGACTCCCTGAAATGTTAAAATGACAGCATTTTAAATATTGGAGAAGAACAAGCACTGAAATAATACTCAAAACACTTGTATCCTTCAAAGTTGGCAAAATCTAAATACAAGAAAATGGCAAAGAAGTGGAATCTGGCGTAGCTATAATCTATGTGTTCAGCAAAACATACAAAATATTTGAGGCAAACTGTCTTCCAAGTTTATAGTTTTTGTGAAAATCAGAACTTTGCTGAATTCAAGCATGAATCAGTGATACTAGGAGTCTCATTGCACAAAAAAATTACTTTCACTGAAATGTAGACATGAAGAGCTCTCTTTTAAGGAATGGTAAAACAGTCAATAACTAGACTTGGCCCCTTAAAACACTAACACTTCTTAAATTAATAACGTGAATTTAAACTACGAGTGTATGTGTGTAGTTTACACAGAAGGTAGCAAGCATACTAGTGTACTTTCTCCATCACCAGGTCTAATTCAGTCTTTCTGCAGTAGCCCCCATCAACATGGTGATAAACATCTTCATGTTAATTCCTAATATCAACAACTCTTCTATTTCATTAAAAGGCAAATATTATGTATTTCCAAAAGGAAAATACTATGGACCATTTACCACATAAAAGGTTTGCTTTCCTCCACCTATAATCAATTCTACTGTTAATAAAGCGATTTCTGGAGTCTAATGTGTTTACTCCAAGGGGCCTGGACATCAGCATTCCTATATTTGCATCAATAAAGTACGTTAGAAAAGGAGAAAACTACTTCCCCATTATAATACTAAACTACTCCATTTGCTAATACTTTTAATAGCTGCCCAAGTACAATTCTGCATGCAGACAAGGAGTGCATATGCATTTATATACATAAATATATGTAAGCATGTGTGCACCACATACACATATATGCATATAAACACAGCCATATATGTTAATATGTAAGTACACACATAGATTTACATACAAATGTAAAGTACCGAAGTTACAGCTTTTAGGTAGGGATACTGAATCTCATGAAAGGAATAGAGGATTTCTTCCTCCAACCTTCTTCTTACCTTCTTGCACAAGCCTTGGCCACATAATCTGCTGTCAGTTTGTACTGCCAGAGCATGCCTATGTATTCCATTGCAGGCCACAGCTGAACCCGACTGCAGAGCTGGTTTAACAAGGCAGGGTCTAACTGGTTGGAGACGGTATCTTCAGTAAACCTTTCTTCTGAATGACTATATATAACTCCTTCTGCTCTCAGTTGTGAACGTGCAGCTTTCAAAAAAATCTTTAGTTGGCCTGTTTGACAGAGTGCAAGAGGCACATAAATGCACGTACTATTTCTTGCCAGGGAACATTTCACATCCTTTCCGCTTGTATACAGAAAGACTGGAGATGGCAGAAATCACCCTGTTAGGGTCTTCAAAAGTGTTACCTACCCAGACTAACATCTTCTAAATGATTAGCTCTAATTATCAGGCCATCAGCTTGCAGCAATGCTTTCTTCATCTTCCATCCAGTGGCAGCAATCTTCAGACAGCACATTTTTTCCTGCCATCTACTTTCTCCAAAGACTAATCTTAGCTCCAAGATGTTAAGTGGTTTGCTGAGAACTTTTAACTGAGAAAAACATTCCATGCCCAGCTGATCCTGGAAACATAAAAAGGACATTTGAACAAGTGGCAATTTGTGTTATTAGCGCTGCTGAAACAACAAACAGGATCTATAATTGCAGTCAGAAATAAGATTTCAAATTCACACGCACACGACTAAAATACAAGTATATATAAACCAGCCTGCAACAATTTAACAATAATTCTTTTGTAGCCCTACTCAATACAGCAGGAAGACAGAAATTGAAATAGTTGGCCACAATTCCCCCTTGTAAAGTTTTTTTTTTTCCCCCCTCATGAAGAAACTACATAGATTATGCAGATAAACGATACCTCAACACAGTAACTTACTTAAACTAAGGACAGTAAATACACAAATTAATAAAAAAACTCCAGAAGCTACTGACACTTTAAAGAAGTTGGCATTTTACACCTGCAACTTAAATACATTGGGATGCCTAGAAAAACCTCCCAAAATTCTCGTTGAGCACTAAATGTTCTTTGAAGTCTCACAAAGCAACTATGTGCATTTTTTAACAGCTGAGTATCTTTGAGAGATAATGCCATAAAAACCTAGGTCTAATTACTAATCACCAACTTGAGAAACCTACATGTCTACTTGTGCCCTGCTTTTAAAAAGGGACTTAAATTCTTTAGAAAATTTTACTTTAAGATTTTTTTTATTGAATGACACCAGTTGGTGAAATAACTTAAGAAAAAACTGCCAGAGTTAAGAGGCCTTCTCTCATGGTAAGCCATAAGGCAGCCCCATCCTATGCTGTATAAAAGGAAGTACCTGTTCTATTCTATATACACGTATGTTCATTAAAAAAATCAAGTGGTATGTTGATAATCACAAGTATCCAGAACAGAGCAAGCAGTAATTTATGTTTGTCCACCAGTCTATATTAAATAACTGCTATCTATACAAAGCATAATCAATAGTAGAAACGCTATCTGGATAAGTGATACATTTCACAAAAAAGATGTACATTAACATATTGCTGAAATTGCTTTTTTAATCAATCTAACAAGTCCAAAAGGAATGTATTTTTGCTGGCCTGGAAAGCAAGTGCCACAAATCTTCATGATTATTTTAAAGCAAATTTGGACATCACTGGAAATACAAGTCTTTTGCAAACAGAGTACCAATACCTTAAAAGGAAGAGGTCTTCCTAAAGACTTCTGTAGTATCTTCATATTGGCAGAAATACCAGCAGGATTGGCCAAGCAGCTCTGAATCTGCTGTGAAACAGATTGAATTTCCTTGGAAAACCTTAGAGATTAAAAAAAAACCAAACAAAAAACAAAACAAAACCACACAGTTAAATCAGAATTTGAGGGAAAAAAAAGGTAAAAGGACACATGAGAAAGGGATGTCCCCTCTCTTAACCTTCCACTAAAGGAGCAACTTAACTTTAAAGTACAGAAAATGGGTAAAAATTCTCGATGACGGTTTGGGAAGAAGCCTAATGCTAAGAAACCTGAATTTTTAAAATGAACAGCTATGTTATACATTGCATTTGCATTACTAATGGAACACAACTTGGACACTAACAGCAAACAATGTTAATTAGCTATAATACTAACAAAAGGGTAATTTATACACTCATTTAACAGAAACACAAATCAAAACCACTCACTTGTGCTGGTCTGATCCGATAAGCATCTGAGGAATTCTGTCAATTAGATGCTTCATAACCCAGTGCCAGTGCAGAGACAGAAGCGACAACCCTGGCGAATCCACTGTCACAGTGTCAGAGACTGCCCAGAACCGGTCACGCCACAGCAAGCAGTATAAAATCTAACAAACCAGAAAGGTTACAGTTTTTCCATTGCTTAGCCCTGCATGTTACAGAACAATTTGTACTTCAAGCAGGAGAAAAATGCAAAAATATTGTCACTTCCATTAATTTCAGAATCGTGTAATGCTTTATACTTAGTGGCACACAACAAGCACTCAACTTTGTTTTCTAAAAATACTGCAGGGCTCTGCCATGGAACTACACAAGTCAAAAATAAGTAATCCCTGCACCAAATCTACAATGTCATTTGTCAGATTTCAGCAAAATGATCTTCATGGTCTGAAAAGGGAGAGGGAGAAGGGAACCACCCCTGTGACACACATGTCAGAATACCAGGTTCAGATATCTTTATGTGAGATGGATGTGGATACTCCCTTTACCACTAACAGAGAGAAACAGGCACTTCTATGGCACAATGGATATCTAGGTCCCAGGTGTGTACATTTAGGTAAGGTAATTCCCACCCTGAATATCTGCAGGCTGAAAACCTACATTCCACACTAAGAAATGAGAAGACTGACCACAAATACAGCCACTGAAATAAACATGATATTTGCCAGGTGTCAGGCCTATTCTGAATACCACTAAGAACACTGCCCTCTATTTCATGGTGCCTGAAACTAAAAATATTGTTCTGCACACTGCATAGTTTCACATATCTTCCATAAATTTACTATGAAAAGTCCACTCACGTCATTCGTGTCATCATCACTTAAGGCCACCTGAGTAGACTTCACCCAGTGAAACGCAAACGCATCCCAAAGTTCAAAGAAAGCAGCAAGGTTGACGACGACTGCATGAGGAAGGCAGGTGTAACTTCCTGGATCTGAGTTTGGGCAAGACGGAAAGGAAGGGAGAGACTGAATATTATAGCCACATAACACAACAAGTAAGGATTGATTTCTGATCACTACATTCTCTCTGTGGTTGGGCGAAAGAAACCCAAAAAGATCTAAGAATCAAAGTAACAAAAAATATTCCTTCACTATTTGCACAATTCTGTATTACCTCTAAGCATTTAATATAAAAATAATCCAGAACAAAAGAAACGTTGATTAACTGCTTCTACGCAATATCCTAACTTCATCACTAAATTTTTCCCCTTTGTTTTAGCAGTAAACATCCTTATTACATAAAACAATAGAAAGAGGATTTGAATAAAAGCACAACTGAAGAATTTGGCTATTCTTACTCGTTAAAGACAAAACACAATTCCAATTTCTCTCCACCATCTTCCTAAAGTTTAAATAATTAAGAAAGAAATTACATGCACTGACTACCTAGTAGAGGCTGGACTTAAATGCTGTAGCATAAGGTATATCTAATTTAAGAATAATGTTTCACATATCATACTAGTCCTCATCTGACTGCTTTACGTTCACACAATTTCCCTTCACACATTCAGGACACACCGTGTTTAAAGTACACATTCCATAACAGTGCAAATTAACCATATTTCAAATTTACCATAGAACTGAAAGGAACAGTGAAAATCAACCCACCTTTGTGGAAATCTAGAGACATTCTTAAGACACTATTTCTTGGTTTCTTGCTGGTAATCAAATTCTTCTCAGTGTAGCTTCTTTTTTCTCGGTTCAGAAATAATACCGCCCTGAATTAAAAATGAAGTTGTTTGAAATTCAGTATCATTTTAAAGCCTCTGCCTTCTGAGAATGATGAACTACAAAGTGACATTTGATATTTCACTGTATTATGAAACAAGAATCAAGTGCAGCATAACTAATTGCTTGAATACGGTTTCTGCAGAAGCAAGCTTCACAAAGAGCAGATTCCTGCCTTCAGCAATCACCAGGAAGGAAAAAGCAGATGCAACACTACCATCTGTAGGAGATGTGAGCAGCTGCTTCCTTGTACTGTAACTGCAAAACCTGTGTACTTTTTGCTGTTATTAGGAAAAGCAGTCCAAATCCCAAAGCTGGGCAACTATTTAAGTTTTATGTCAGAGATTTCACACTGCTGCTTCTGCTTCTTTTATGCTTTATCCCACAGTTCTGGTTTGTCCTTGAAGTACTCCAACCTATGAATGCTGGGAGCCCTGCCCCCTACATTAAGTGATTTGTTATAGCTTGCATCTACAGAAAACAGAAGCAAGTAATTTAAATACCTGTACAAAACCTCTATTTTAGAGCACATCCACCAAAACCTAAAGACATACTTGGCAGATACCACAAGTGTTTATGCAGCACTGATTGCAGTCATCTGGCAATCTTCCTAAGCTTTTTTTGTAACTCACCGATTTGCTACAGACTTCAAAAGGATTAGAAGCTGATCTGTGTGTTCCATTTCTGTATCAAAGTTCATCGAATTTCTAATGATATCCAAAAATGGCATATTCCATCTTGGGTCCAAAGGCATCACGTGTTCATCTGGGAAAGCAAACGAGTCAAGACAGGACAGCAGTGGAAACACTATTCAGTGAAAGACTTTCCTTGATCCCCCTGCCTAACTAGGAAAAGAAATAAGGAAGCCTAAGAGGAAGGCAGAGTCTTAAGCTCTCTCACTCGAGATACCCAAACAGAAATGCACTAAGTTGACTTGACTGCAGGTTCTGTAGAACAGAACAGCGAAAGAAAATTAAACAGTGGCCAGAGCATCCAAAAAAACCAGCCTGGAAACTCAAGTCTAACTCTCTTTTCCTTTCACAGTCCAGGCAAGATACCCAGAACCATCCATACAGCGTCCAGTGTCACTGTATGTAGTTTTCATGCACCTAACAAGCTGGGAAAGGTAGCCACAGGCCTGAGCTCCACCTAAAACACCAAGGGAAAATAGGCCTCAACATAGGTTTCAGATGGGCCACCACGATAAATGCTGGGAAAAAACAGGATGCCTAAACCATTCAGCAATAAAGGCAGTAGATATATGCATCACTCTTAAGAACATCGCTTAACTCCGAGCTGTAGGAATACACCTGGGCCATAGATATACAGTCGGGATTCATAGTCATAGCACGCATACCTAATTTGCCTAGGATGAATGCATTTAATTGCCACACTTGCAGCTCTAGACAGCAAGAATGGCTTTGTTGTTACTTCTTTTGCAACAAAAGCAACATACAGTTAGAATTTAGCCTTTGTTTTGTTACACACATTATCTAAGAAGGGTTGCACTGTGTTCAGAGAACACATAAAGGAAGCCCTAATGTGTTACTTTTTTTTTTTTTTTTCTCCAGAAATACCTGTCATCGTTGGCTGTAGCAACTTGATCATGTTACTGACTCCAGATGACAAGGAACTGGCATAGAAATTACCAAGGGCTACAGCACCTGCTTCCAGCTGAATCCGCACTGGATCTGTAGGTAAAGGAGAGAAAACACAGGTGTAAGAGACAGAGCACTTAGTACAAATAACTAAAAATAACTTCAACTGAGCCAGCACAAGAAACCTGAATCTTATCTGTGCATGCACTCTGGACATGCTGGTTGCTCTTATTTTGTATTAGCTCCAAGAGGTCTTAAAAGCAGTCAGAATATCACAGCCAAAGAGATAAATCCAGCAAAGAGTTCTAGTTAAACTGGTGATACTTCATGTATGCTGTTAAAGATATGCTTTGTGAAAATCCATGAGTTTATACCTTCAAACATTCCTCTCAATACATCTATTTTTTACTTTTTTCCCCCCAATTTAAAATAAAATAAAAATAACTCACAGAAGAGCAAACCTGTCATTAAAGTAACTTTCTAGATATTTTCTAGTTTATAGACACAATTGCCTGGAAAAACAGCAAGATTAAGGGGGAGCAATCCCATTCATGTAGAGTCAATACAGACTGAGATTTCACACCGCACAAGGAGGCTAGGTCCGTGAGTTACTTGGACTAATGCCTGGCTAAATTCTCCACAAGTTTAATGCACCTAATGTAATTAAGCAACAAATACCTCATCTCAGCTGGTACCCTGAATGTTCAGGGAACACAGCTTCATGAAATCTCAGTTCTGCAGTTTCCTCACTTTCTATCAATTTGTGTTTTAACACTAAATAAACAGAAGGCATTTTACTGCTTTTATTATCACTATAAAAAAAAAATAGTGAAGAGAAAGGCATATTTGCTTACACAGACCAAGAGGTATCCAAAAAATAACTGCAATATAGAAGCAGTACAAGTTACACACATGCTTGAACAATAAAAGGCAATGTTTACCCCGAAGTCTCCTGTTGTCCCTAAAATGCACAACCTGTTTCTGTCTCTCCCAGGGATCTCACTGACCTTGATTTAGTGTGGTTAGTTGAGAACTTTTATATTGGATCATTTGAATGGTCTGACTGTTTTCATAGACAAAAGACTTAGGATTTCAAGACTTAGGATTTGTGAAAACATAATAAACCAGCCCTTGGGCAAAAGAGAAAGTTAAATAATTACATACCAAGCACCTGTGGCAGATTTTTGGCTAAGGAGTTAAGCCATTTAACTCTCAATGTCCAATCTTGATTGGTTGCCTTCTCTATGAACAATTTCACTGAAGCCTGGAGAACTTCCATTTCATCCATCCAGTTTGCATCTATCTCAACAGCACTGAATCTGAGACTCTCAGGATTAGTGGACTGCATAATTTTTTGAAGATCTTGCAGAGTCAGTGGTAGTGTCCTGAAACACAAAGAAGTGAAGTCCAGCAGTCAAGACTTGAACTGCCAGTTCCAGGAAAGAATATATTTTGCAAGTCAAGCTATGCTGCCTGCAACCATCTTTAGGAAAGAAGGTAGCAAAGCAATCATCTCTCCTCTTTTCTTTATTTAGCTTTAAAGCCATTTTCCAATTTCAAATCAGTTGGGTGTGCCTACTATTAGGAATTCACTATTACCATGGAGTCCAGCAGTCAAGACTCGAACTGCCAGTTCCAGGAAAGAATATATTTTGCAAGTCAAGCTATGCTGCCTGCAACCATCTCTAGGAAAGAAGGTAGCAAAGCAATCATCTCTCCTCTTTTCTTTATTTAGCTTTAAAGCCATTTTCCAATTTCAAATCAGTTGGGTGTGCCTACTACCAAATACTCACTATTACCAAAAATTCATGCAGTGCCAGAAGTGAACATGCACAGCATTTCACTGAGAAATTTAATTGATTTGTGCACCAGAACAATATGCAAAGGTAAATTTAAAAAGACAAAGATAGGAGAGAAGTGACACTGACAGAAAAAATAGCATGGTGCTAAGGTTTTACAATTTCAACATTATATGTTAGTACTAACTTCTACAGCTTGTTCTTTCGCTGGAAGCAAACCATAGTACCTGTCCACAGCAGGTCACTAAGCAAAGCAGGCAGGAAGATTTTGTACCAATGTTGTGAAAGTAACAGGTATATTGCTCAAGAAATCATTAAATGAGTTCCTGCATATGGCCCCTGCGCATCAGACTTCCTTCACATCAGACTTCCTTCAAACAGCTCTGTTTGAAGGAGGAAATTTTTCACCTGAAGCTACTGGACCTAAAATAACTAATGAATAATTGTTTACATGAAAGCAGAAAGTGGAGAGGATCATTACTATATTTAAAACTAATTAAATACTCATTTTTTTAAAGCTCAGAAGGGAACCAACATAAGAGATTTTTAGGGCTTTTATTACCTTGTAAACCCAGTGTTTGAATTCACATTTTCTGCTAAATGCCTACTCCTAACTAAACTCAAAATGGGTCAAATGAACTTATTGAAGATTGAATACAGTAAAGCATTTTGGACTGAAGAATAAACCAGTAAATAATTAAACCTGTATTTGTAGTTATTGCATAGAAAGCTAACAGGAGCCTCAGTTACAGAGTATGACTACCACAGTCTCTGCCCACACAATTTGCTCAAGACAGTTTTGCAGGGAACAATGACATGCCACCAGTATTTCACACATAGCTTTTCTTATTTATTAGACAAAAAGTGTTTCTTGCCTACCTGCAGTTTTTAAGGTTTAATCTATTCAGACAATACATTAGGACCTGTGCATCACTCCGGACTGTCGAAAGAAGTGAGTCTTCAGCTGCAAACAGACCTGTAGGTAGGGAGTCTGGCCACAATCCCATTGCTAGCAAGGAGTCACCCCAAGTTTCAGGGGAAGCCAGAGAGGAAGCATGCTTCGTAACCAGTTCTAACACAAGCTACAACAAACAACCAAAAAGCAGCTTAGAATCATATTCAAACATGTATCCAAGTAAAATAGCTCAGGGAACTCTTTAATTATATGTATTTATTATGAAATCACTAAAAATCAAATGTTCTACAAACCCTATATAACCTACATGATAAAAGCACCAAAACATCCCAACCACAAGTGAAATAACATGCTGTACAGTTTAAGATAGGAAGTGAATATTGCTGTCTCCATATGATTGTGCAGTGTTTCAGGCTATAGATCAATCATTATTAATATCCCAAAGTCTCAGCTGAAGCTGGGACATCCTCTGCCTCCCTTATGCTGCACAGGAGTGACAAGGTGTCTGACAAACCATTTTTATCCCCTGGGGAATATCTCAATAAGCACATCCCAGATTGACAGTCTTTATGCAGCTCTCACTCATCTGACCTCTGTCTCCAGTAGCATGCCACCAGCCTGAGAAAATATGTCATGAAAGGACAGGTAACAGCTGAAATTCACTGTACTTCACTATTCAATACAAAAAAACCCACCAAACTTCTGGAGCTTCAACTGATTTGTTAGTTACATGCAGAACTGTACTGATTACACTGGAGCCAAAAAAGGCTCAGAATCTAAAAGATACAGAAAGTGTCCCAGTGTGACTTAACCCCTCCTCTTCATCATCCGACAGATGCCTGAGACAAGGTTTAAAATTGTTTGGTTCATCTCTCCAAGAGCACCATCTTCCTCAACACCTTGCTCAGGCACTAAGAAAACAGAGGATCTCAAACACTAAGCCTCATGAAATGATATTTTTCACATATCTAGATGTAGTAAGAGCTTTTAAACACCCGAGTTTTACCTTTTGGTTAATCTGCAGTTGTTGAGAGCGCCCGTAAACTTCCCAACAGGCTCTGTAAAAAGACTTTGCTAATCCAATGCCTCTTTCTATCTGCTGCACAATTAAGACACCAGCCTGAAGCAAAGGTGACAAAGATGACACAGAACCTGAAAGACAGCGATATGAATGTTTAGTAATTGTAAGCCCTTTAAACCTCTGAAGACAAACACCACGTTAGACCCTGAGGAAGATCCAAAATAAATGAATCCTACTGGGTCCTGAAAATTGAATGGGTTCTTCCTAAGGTTAATAACAAAATATGACAAGACTATAAATAACAGGTGACCAGCTCAAAATAAGATGTTAAACAGCGGAGATGAACGAAACATAGTGTCATCTTGCTCCAAAGGACCATTTGAATAGGCCTTGTGCAAACTCTGTATTTTGCTGATTTTCACTTAGAATATACTGCCTTTCCTACAGGAATAGACAACTGACATTTGCCAGTGTCTGATGTTTCCTTACAAACCGCTCCAGTTACTATCTTTTTGGTTGGGGCCTACTTCCTGAGAAGGCAAAAAAACAATGCAAAACAACTGGATTATACTTTTATGCCTTTACTTATATCGTAACATAACACAATCAAATAACCAAGCTTTAATATTAAAGAGTTAATCCAAATATCTGTAGTGAGCCTGAGATATTAACAAGTACTGAACAGACTTTACCTGCTATTGCTGCCTTAGTTTCTGAATGCACAGACAGAAGTGCATCACAGATGCTATCTCCTACTAAACCCAAACTATGCAGGAGTAACTTCAAATCCAGATTACTCAATACATTTCCATCGTTCTCCCCAGGAATGTAAATTTCAATCCCACGATTCCGCATGGCTCTGGATATTTCCCCATGAACAGGATCCATGGAAAGGAAAAGCCTGTGGGATATTAGAACAGAATAGTTCAGTTGGAAAGCACCTACAATGATCATCTAGTCCAACCGCCTTAGGTTCTTAAGATGTAACTTAGAGCTTTAAACTAGCACTCCGGAACCACCAAGTCTGCTCCTCAATAAAGTAAATTCACCTTCATAAAAATGGGGACACTGATATCTAGAAAGCCAGAGACATTTACTGAATTTAAAGTATAATTATTCATACAGATTTCTATTTTGAAATTAGCCACAGATATATTGCATGATTTTTAATTCAGTTATGTATGAGCTATATCTACTTTATCATTTGCCTACTTACAAAAAAAAGTTAAACTACACCTCTGAGCAATAAAGATGACTTTTAAAAGTCGTAGCAATGGCTTCAGATAAATTTCTGCTATTTAAAAACCAAAGTATCCAACACCCAAGAAGTCTGTACTATCAACGGACACCTCTTAAAAGCAAGGAGGAAAAAACTGGTGAGATACAATTCAGCAAAAACAGGTTTCTGAAAAGTCAAAGATCTTGCTTCCAATTCAGACAAGCCAAAAGCATATCAGTGCCAATATTCTTTTCATTAATTTATAAAAAGTAGGAATTATAAAGAATACTCCGTATGTTCTCCTCCTATCTCTCCCAGAGACTACTTCAGGTCTGAGAGAATACAGACTGTCTGGGGTTTTGCTGGTTTTGTTTGTTTGTTTGTTTTTGGGTTTTTGGTTGGTTGGTTGGTTGAAATTCTGTCACTGCAGGAAACTCAAATTTATGGATGCGGTGGAAAAAGCTGGGAAGAAAATTATGTCCATATACCAGCTCTCGTTAACAACATATCCGAATACTTCACCATCTTCAACACATGTATCCTCAACTCCATTACAGTAAGACAGGGAAGTGCTGAAATCCTAAATTAGAAGGCAGAGGTATATTGCTATGAATTTTCCAGTGTAATAGTCTGTGCTGCAACAGGGATATAAAGCCAAGCCTCTTAAGCTCTCGATCATATGCTCATCACAGTGCAATTCTCTTCCTCGACAGACAGAGTGTCGCTACAGTACACGGCAACCTGAACAGCATTTCAAATACTAGAAGACTGGCTCACAACTGATATTTTTTTTCCCCAAACCTGCTCTTTAGTATTAAAAAAAAAAAAAAAAAAAAAAAGGAAAAAAGAGCAGAAAAGCAAAGCACCTGAAGTTTGGATGAGGAGATATTGTAGGAATTGTGCCATCTATCACACCTCTCTCACTCATGGTAAGAACGCCTCCTGGTTCAAGTAAAGCATTCAAGCGGTCCAGCACAGAAGGGCTATATTCAAGAGAAATTTATATGGTTATAAAAAGTAACAATTTGATACCTTTCTGATATCAGCCAGTCTTAAGCAAAAAGCCAAACAGCTAATTACATTAAAAGGTAACAGGAAAATTATCAACTACTAAGCTGTCTAAGACGGAAGACACTCTTCCAGAAAATTTAAGTTCCTGCTCCCACATACTGTTATCAAATGCAAAACGTTCAGTTGTGAACCACACAGTAAGAGGCAAAGTAAATTAGGGAAGTCAAGGGATTTACTCAGTGAAACAAGGCAACTGAAAACTTACTTGCAGAAGTTAACATTGTCCATCAACAGCCAGTCTCCAGACTGCAGGGCCTGAACCAACATCCCATCCACCCACTCGAAAGTGCCATGGCTGTTACGGTCCGCAGCCTGAGCCTGCTGCAGCTTGAAACACCGGAACTCTTCTACCAGGTGAGCAAACTCTGAAAGGAAGAACATCTTACATCAAGACTCACATTACTGAGATAGCTTCCTGTTCCATTCAAGAAAAAATAGTAGTTATGTTGTTAATAAACATATATGCTTCCTATTTTTTTAGGGGAACATAACAGCAGAGGCTCCAACTCTTCAAATAGCCTCCCACGGGCAACATCCATGAGGACACATGGGGTTTGTGACCACAAGCAAATATAAACTAGATAGACTGACACTTTTCTCCCTAAACAGACACTTTTCTCCATCCCTTCTCTCCCATTAGATGAAGTCTGATGGATATTAATGCCATATTTTAGACAATGATTAAAACAAACAAACAACCCATGCATTATTCTGCTGACATTTGTAAAGCTCAGCTGAGTAATCCTTCAGAGAACAAATACAAGAATAGACTATCCAAATTCCCTTTCTTAGGAACACAAGATAAGAGCTGTACTGCATCATATGTTGAGTAGTTCAGTACAGGACAGATCACTTACCAGGTGTAACTACACAAAAAACAAACCTGAAGAACCCTCACCAATGTAATTTTTTTCAGTAGCTAGGCTGTTATGCAAGTAGTGTGAAGCAAGCAACAGTACTGACTACAAAGAACCTATAAAACACCCCCAAGTTTTCTCAAGCTTCACGGCAGATTTATAGATTTCTCTTATTTTCTTCAGAGAAATATACAGTCTTACTTCAAATCATTGACCATACATACCTGCCTTTGAGTAAGAATTTATTTTGTTGTTCAGTCGTTGGGTAAGTACAAGTATTCCCTCCAGTTTGCTCACTAATTCAGCTGTAACACTTCTACCTCCTTCACCCAGAGATTTGGGTTTGTAATTCAGAATGAAATTGCTCCAAGCACGCAGCACAAGTTCAGCATCATCTGCACAAATTTCTGTCAGGAGAAGACTGTCCCTTACTAGTGTGCTCACAGCATTCTCCACTTTTTCCAACAGGCGCTGCCATGGCCTATTGATATCAACCTGCAAACATACCATTATGGAGTTAGTTGATCCAGAACACTGTGGCACCTAAGACTCCATTTGGTGCTTAAACGCTAAGATCACAGCGGACTGGCCACTGTTAGGTAGGAAGGAGAAATATTGCCATATTACCAAAACAGTATTTACCTGTTCAAATCCACCCAGGAGTTCAGTTGTATCCATCGCACTGTTCATTGCCATGATTTTTAGTTGATGGCCAGTGAGATGGGCGAGCAGCTCAACAAGACTGGTTTTGCCAACAGCTGCCGGACCCACCAGAATTACCATCCAGCTCATGTGCACACATTTCATTATAGGCTCAAGGGACTGCAGCGAATGATGCAGAAGCGAGAGACTTCTGCCAGGACGAGGAATATAGTTACCACGAGAAAGAACTGAATAACCTATCTGGAAGAAATGAGAGACACATGGGTAAGTAATCAGAGAGGCAAATGGGAGTTCATCTGTGCAAGTTGCTTCCTTCTCTCTCCACTCACAAAACCTCTTGACAACAGCCTACCTGAACGTTATATGGAGTGATGTGAAACTCTCTGGTTCCAGTATACACATCAGCCTCCTGGCCAAAAATGTCTCTAAATACAAATATAACCTAAAACAGTTGAAAGAGCAAAAAAGAGACTTATCAGCCTTAAGTCATCTATTGTTCTAAAGATTTACTTCTAAAGTAGCATTCCCTCTCAGCTTCACAGCCACGTGACAGTAGCTAACACAGTTTAATCACAAGCGTCATTTCATTCAAAGTGCAGCAAGTGATTAAAGTGAGTGTGAGCTGCCCAGAGCAACCCCTTTATTAATCACACTATCCTGTGACTTGAAATACTGTGAGTAATCTTTCCCTTTAACAAAATACCAAGAAAGGAGTCATGCCATAAATAAGCTTTTTGATAACACACAAAAATATAATACCACCACAGGAAGGGGAAAGTAAACCCATGAGAAAAATATCCAGTCACACTCAGTAAGTAACTGATTGACTTGTAGTTTAATACCATTTAAATGCTGTGAAATTAAACAAAAGCAAAGGATTTCTACGCAAGAGAGGGATAAGAAGGTGGCAAAGGTAGAGTAACAACTGCAGTGAGTGTGTTTTATTAGAGGAATCTTGAGCAGCAAGTTTAACAGAATGAGGGAAGCAATTTGACAGGCAGATGAAAGAAGCGACAGAAAAAGAAAAGTCAGTAAAATCTAAGCCAGAACAATTTAGAAATGCTGTCAGGGAAGGGCAGAATTATGGGACATTATTTTTTACTTACTGTACTGACACAAATGCTTTCTAACCATAATGTTAATAATCTCTACATATCTCAGTGCTATTTGTCTTCTCTTTCCTCACAAACATGCATGCAACTCATGCCACTTCTATAAGAATGTTATTATTTAATACAGAATCACACAAGAATATGTTATGTTTTGCTCTAAGTCCTTTGTTACTCTACCTGCCTTCATTTACACCAGCTTTATGCTTTTATACTAGCAGGTAATTGATATTTTAAAGGACAAGGGGAGCAGGTACGTATATTAAACCACAAAACCACAAACAAAGCTATTTTTCTTTTTTAAGAGGTAATGCCTATGAATGAATTGCAAAGCATCTTCAAATTTACACTTGGATTTCTAGAAATACTTCCCAACATTCTGAAGAGCAAGGAAGGAGAACACAGCTCACCTTTTCCTTGTCTTCCCTGGTTCTCATTCTTTCTCCATATACTAAAAATACGTGCTGGCCTGGATCATAGCATCCTGGTGACTGGTCAACAAGCATAAGCTGGCACCAGCGGAAAAGATCACGTAAGTTAAACTCCCAGGGACCTCCTTTCTGTCCCCACTTTTTTTCAGTCATTACTTCTTTGTCAATCTGGAAAAAGTAGAAATAAAACCCGTAAAATAATAACAAAAAAAAAGTAGTCTTTTATTCCACCCATGTGCTGGTCTTCCAATATTTTTTAAAAACTCAGCTGAACTTCTGCCTTTGGCACTGCTGACAAGACAGAGAACAATAGAAAGAGAAAGCTGTATTCACTTTTCTGAAGATGTCAGGAACTAAAGTATGATTTAGTTTGTCCCTCCTTTAGTAATTCTCTAATGCTCAGCTCAGTTTTGCTTTTTCCTCTCACACTCTATAAATGAGTATTCTGTAAGATGCTCCCACAAAATCTTACTGCGTTCTGCCTACTTCTACACAAAAGAAATTAAAATACATATTTACCTTATTATTGAAAGCAACCATTTTAGCAATAATGCTTTTATCAATAGCAGGAAACAGTGTATTTCCAATAAACTCCATATCTTCTGCTGACAGTGGATCAACATACACCTGTAGAATCAAGAGCATACTGAGTGTTGATATGGTCAGAAAATTACAAGACAGGATAATGACATAGTTTAAACCAAACAAATAAGCTTGCCTGCGTAAATCTATTAAGAAAGGACTTGGGCAGACCCTTTCTTCCACCTCCTTGTCTGTATGGATTCTGGCATCCAAAAATCTTAGTCTTCTTGTGCTGCACATGAAAATTCATTCCCAGTTCTGGAACATAAATCTCCGCTCTGTGGTCAAAGCATGCGTTGAGCCCCTCTAATACAGACTGAGAAGCCAGATTCAACTGATGAAAAAAATAAGGATACAATATTAATGCTCCACAAAACACTTCAGCATAATCTCTAGTTTATCAGGCTGCGATACACAGAAGACAAAATTCAATTTCCTTGCAGTTCCAGCACTGTTATATAGTACTACCTCCAGCTGGACTGTTGTTACACTGGAGCAACAAAACTATAACTGACAGTTTTTCTCATGTGCACTTGTGATTTGTACTCTGTTTTCACCATGATAACAGAACAATTCTCCATCGTAAAACCTGCACGTTCAGGAATTTTCTTCTGAACTTATGTTCACACATTTGTGGCATCCAGAATGTTTTGTTTGCTGGTTTGGTTTTTAAATGAAGGCAGTCTGGGTTTTTTAAGTATCATGGTTGTTTAGAATGATATTCTTTACACTAGGAAAAAGGCATACAAACAGCTAAAGAATTGAAGATTTTGCACTCTGCAATAATTAGAACACGTGTCAGCAAATGAGCTCTGTGCATGCATATGCTTGAAAGCACTTGCTATTTGGTGTATGAACAAACCTGTGGTGGCAGAATAGTTTACACTGGCAAAACAGAACTCTTCATCTCAATTAAATCAGTACCTAACACAGTGTATTAGTCCCAGCAAAAGGCCTTCTATTTCAGTGAAACGATATCCATATAAGAGCACGTGTACCAAAACTTCTGTTGACACTCTTCCCAACATCTCTCAAATGTAAATCAAATCTATTTTCAGTTTTCTGCTGTAATTCAGGGTGGGATTCAATCCTTGTTCTCTTGTCTAAAAGCGGTCTAGTCAAAGTTGATCTTTTACAGGCCCTTGAGGGAGGGCCAAATGGCAGAGGGACTTAGTAGAGGGAGATAAATTTTCTCTTAAGTGGAACAATCACTTTCAATGGGGCACTAGATGCACGTAACTAAAATAAAGCAAACTTTAGACATCAACCCTCAAAGATATTTATCCTACGTGCCAAATCATCACCTTTGCTCTTCCAGAACATCCCATTTTATTTGGGCCCTAAACTTGAATTTACCTCATCTAATACAATCCAGTGTCCAGCCTTTAATGCTGCTAGTAGCGGTCCATCACGCCAGGCAAATTCTCCTCCCTTCCCACCTTCAACAGGCAAGTCTGTCCCAAACAAGTCTGTCACATCCTTTGGGAGTAGAGAATGGGGAAGAAAAAAAAAAAATATTACAAAACTCCACAAAAGTTTATAAACAACTTTTGTTAAACTTTACCTCACATTTTCTCCCTCCCCTTTAAATAGAGCTAAAACGTAAGTATTAAATTTCAGAAATTACAAATTGCTAAAAGCTTTTCCAGGACTCCAGTGACCAGCTACTATATTTAAGAACAAAAAAATTAATAAATTGGAACAGAAAAGCTAAAAAGCCTTAAAGCTGTTTTCAAGTAGCTTTGCAGAAGCCAAGAAAAACACAGTAGACAAAGATATGCATGTCTTCACTTGAAAAGAACATAAAAATCTGAGCATTGGCATTCGCTCACAGAAGCTCACTGCTCTTTCTGGTTCCCCCTTCCCATTTAGTTTTATCTTGAGACCAAGAAGCAAAAAAATGACATTTCAGACTCAGTGCCAAAGTTAAAAAGAGCTACGCTTTTTAAGTTAAACAAAACCTCCTCCCTGCAGTAAACATTAAGTTACAAAGATAATACTTTATTCTACCGTTTGCTCAGATAGGTTGATTCGAACAAGGCAGTTTCCCGAGGCCTTTGCCAGGGCAGCAACTAGACTGGTCTTGCCCACACCTGGTGACCCCTCCAACAAAATAGGTTTGTTAAGCTGCAGAGCTCTTAACAGTCTTTGTGCATTCACTGCTGTGGTCCCGGCATTTAGAGCATAATCTGTAATGCTGTTTCTCTGGAGTACAGGGCCTAAAAGAAAGGAAAGGTAAAACAGAAAAGAATTAAACCAGAATGTTTATGCTGGAGCTGCTGACAGCGTGCTTCTGAATGAGATCATTCTGTCTGTTAATTGCTGATCTCATTACAGCAAGCAACGGATATCAAGCCCATATCCCATTCTCAGAGATCAGGCACATACACTTTTTGTTTGACCCACAGCTGTGTCGCAGCCCATCTCTGCATATTTATGTGGAATTTTGCAAAAAGCATATGAATACACAATGTATTTTGCCATGAAACTTCGACAGGTGGACCTAAAACTCAAAAGCAGCTTTTGAAAATTTGGCACTGAAGGATACAATTCAGTCATGTTATAGAACAACATACTAATCTGTTCCATACACTGCTAGTTCTGTGAAGGAAGAGTGCTTTAATTAATGTGCGCTGCTAAGCACATATTTTCTTTACTGTTATTATGACATATACTGAGGAGGGAGTACAGAGCTTGTCTGCCAAATTCCAGGCAGTATAGCTCACTGGGACATCACTCCCCAAATTCTGTAATACAGCATTGTTAAGGTATACAAGATATTAATCACCAATTTATCTCACACATCTTGGTACCTGTTTAATATGAAAGAGAGCCTTCCTTTTGTGATCTAATTAGCAGAGGGAAACTAAGCGATTTACAAAAAAGCATTACCTTGTGCAGTTTTATGCATGACTAACACAACCCATGAATATCAAAACGTTGAAAGATGAATGATTAATATAGCACTAGGAACACATAGTTCCGCGTACTAAAAACTAACCAGCTGAACTAGAAAGCTCACAGTCATCGCTTTTTAGTCCCGTCACTGTATTTTAAGGGTACAAAGCAGTATTTGTATAGTTCTATTTGCATTAATTTGCCACATGAGGGACTAAATAATTTTGCAAAAATTGCAGCAAACCTTTGAGAGGCTACAGCAAGGAAGGGCATTAGTCTCCATTCTGTTTAGTATTGTACCCAGGACCCCTGGTTCCCACGCTTTTCACAAGGCCCAGGATGAGCTGTAGCTTTAGTTAGTGGAAATTAGCAGACATTCTGACCGTGTAAAGTGACAGAAAATTACAACTCAAAATTAAAGCAGCTTTCTAGACACCAAAAAAGTCTACTAAAATTAGGTCATTAACCAGTAATTTTAAAAAGTCAAAGAAAGCAATTAACAGATGTGTCATCTTAATAAATGCAATTGAGTTGTAATCAACATGCTTCAAGGCAAAAAAAGGCATTTTTCTAAGGCTTGAGAACTATAAATTGTTCTGTAATGGTTCAGGCATCCTACTTAGATTTAGTGAATAACAGAACTACTGGGAATAAAACCATGCAATAAGCGTCCACCCACTCCCACAAAGTCTCTTGCCTCTCGGAATAAAAAAGGGGTGGATTCCCATAAAGTTGTCCATCCACACAAACTCTTTTTCCTTTGTTCTGTCATAAATCTTTAGTTCATTCTTCTGATAATCAGTCAGCTCAAGGAGCTGACTCATTTTCTCACATAAGAATGTCAGGCATTTTTCACGAGCTAATAAAGCCGTATCAGCTGAGCAGGATGTTGTACCTGTAATTAGAAAAGTTAAGCGTGCTTTACAAACATAACTAGGCACGATCACCTTATGACTAAGAAGCTCAGTTCCTTCACAGATGCCATTTTTGTGCGGCATTCTGTTTCAGGATTGTATTTCATGTTAGTGCTTTTGCTTGCCAGTGCTTCCAGTATTATTTACCATGGACAAATTCTTCTGTAAGAAACAGAATTAAGGACACCTTATCTCCAAATCCCTTTCTTCTACCATCGCTATCATCCTGATACCTTGCCATAGTCCCCCCAGGCCTTCTCTCCCCTTCTCTTCTTGTGGCTTTTCACTTCTTCCCCACTCCCATATCTCCTACTTATCAGCTGAGCCAGTGGCTGAACATGCAAAGATGCATTCTGAGCTATGCACATGATACAGGCTAGCATGCAAAGATGCCGACAATTAATTAATTAAGTATCACACCAGTTCAGAAGACTCGATAAAAACCACAGGCTTTCATAATTAGTGTGCTAGCCCTTGTAATATTATTATTACTACCTCTAATTTAATTAAGCTTCTGGTATTATTCAAATTCATGTTGCTGAAAGCACAAAAGAGGCATATGAAGTACAGGATATCGTTAAATGGAAGTGAAAACTTCTCACAAGATAGTTCTATGTTGCCCAAAGCATTTTGTTTGCATTCTACTCAAACATATTAATACAAACATATACCTTCTTATTTTCTGCTACCAAACGAGCACTGAAGACTTACCCGATCCTATTCCATCAATGTATACCAAACATGCAGCGTGGATAAAAGACATCATTGGAGAAAGGTAAAGAAGGCTATATTCCGTGCCAGAATTCAACTCTTCATCCTCTACCATGACATTCATAAAATTAACCCATGACAAGATGTCTCGCACGCTGAGAATACACTGGCGACCAAACTCTTGATTAGTCAGCCATTCAACAAAGTCCATCATGAGCTCTGCTATATCTGCCCCTGAAAAGAAGAGTCAAAAATGTAGTTATCAAGTAATTTTATTGGTCCCATCTACTACACTGTTGTATAATAAGCATCACTAAAGTAGGTACAGCTGTAACACAGGAGCAACATGGATGGGTACTCTATATCCTAACAGGCAGCATAACTGAAGATTAAGTCCATGCCTGTATTGTCATTACAGATCCTTTTAAATTCGAGTAATAAGACAGAAACATGTGATTAACAGTAACAGTGAAGCTGCTGAAAGAAGTCGAAGTACCAGTTCTTTCAACACCTTACGTTGAAACTAAGATTGGGCACTGAAGGGCTAGAGATAATTCAACCACCTGGATGGTGGAGTAAATACAGCCTTGATCCTACTTCTGGCGAGCCATATAACATACGCAATGAAGTAGAGTCCAAAATATTTCATAAGTGTCCTCAGAGATGTACTTACAAGAAAAAGAGACACAGTGGTGTAAATTCTGAGAAAAGTTTAGCAGCCTCCAAACTATTATTTTTTCTTAACAATGTTTGAATTCCAACACACAGGGAAATACCCACCTTGATTGTTTATTCCACCCAGAGACAATCCTGGATGAAGATTGTGTTTTACAATCTGTATCAAATCATCACGGCCATTGCTTTGTGGACACCATATTTCTGTAAATCTGTTGCGTAATGCAGGAGAAAGCTAAAAAAAAGAACCAGAGAGCAATTCAATTTACATTACATCATATTACTTAAGGTTGCATTTAGCTAATAGCCACGTAAGCCACAGTACTTACAAACAATAAAGCGAACAAGCTAGGTCTTTCCTTCTAATTTTGATAAAGTCACACTTTGTAACCAAATCCTTCAGAGAATGTGGACTTTAAGATTTCTAGTAGTGGCATCAATGCAGGAAACAACTGATAAATGAGTAAGTTCAAAAGAATACGGGAAGAAACTGGGCCAGTTTGCAAGCACCAAGGCTCCATTTCATTCTAGGACATCAAGTATCAAACAATGGCTATGCAATCTCCCTTTGCTTACAGAAGCAAACTACCATGTGGAAATCTGCCTTCAATTACAACTTGTTTCTGCAATTCCTCTCTTCCTCTGGCTGAATTAGTCAAGCAAAAAACCATTAGCACTAACACAACGCAGAAATAAATCCCCTTTCAACATGGCTTTAAAATGAGTTGTTCTGTACTGCAGAAACCAATTTAAATGGAGTATCCATCTTCTTTTGCATAAAAGAGCTCTCAACACTGCTTAAAACTTTTGGGTTTTTTACCTGTCTTAAGTTACTTAATGCCAAAGTTCAGAGACAGATTTTTTTTCATTTAACAACGAATGTCTTCTGGGATGTGATGTTCATATATACTGAGAATGACAAGATGACTTCTAATTGTCACTTTCTGAGCAGCATTAGGGAGAATAATTTATCATGCAACTTCACACTACTCCAGACTCATGTTAGAGCTGGATATACTTGCTTCACGAGCCACATTTCCTGTACTTGAAGTATTCTACATATCAAGCCTACGTACAGTACTTAGGGGCCTAAAGTTTTCTTTGACATACTGCTGAGTATTGACTTATATTGTCAAAATGACAGCACACAAAAGTGATGGAAAACAGATATAACCTAATCCACCTTTAGAGTGAGAAGGCAGATGCCTACTAGGAAGCAATGGATGCCAGAACTGGCATGATGCATTTTTGCATTGCACCTCCAATCACTAACCAGTCAATATGACCAGAAGATGCATGCCGTTCTTCCAGTCGCTTTGACATTTACCTCTTTTTTCCCAAAGTCACCTCCTGGGTTCATGGTCGCAAGGATACGAAACTTCTTTCCTGCAACTAATAGTTCTACCTCGTTCTCCTCATCATCTTGACCACCTTTTTCAGCAAGTACCAATGTCTTTTCAGCTTCAAGAACACTAGAGAGGTTAAGAAAATCGTTTATTTTAAGTTTCATTTCACACTTCAAAAGGTCACTTAAAAATGAAAATCACATTGGCCTGAGTAAACCTTCACTGCCCCAGAATTCGTACTAAAATTGTAAAATCTGTTCATCCTCCCCAGTTAAGAACATTTTTTAACTTTCTTCAGGAGGAAACTCTACCCAACCTTGTTGATAAGGTGCAGGTCAAATGATGTGTCAAAAAACTTACTTAATAAAGTATTAAGTCTTAATAAAGTATAAGTATCTTGCAGCTTTTTAAAAAAGCAATTGCAAAACTTACACTCATAGGAGCTAGATAAAGAAACTGGCACAATGAACCAGTCTTCAAGCTGACACACTATACATCTGAGAAGCATTCTACTAGTTTTTTTGTGGTTTGGGGGGGATTTTGTTTGTTTTATTAGCTGCAAAAGTTGGAGCTGTTACCTGCTTAGAAAAACACTGCTTAGTATCACTGTCAAAACAAAGAGGCTAACTGAACTTTACGAAAGAATGATAGCTGCAATGATACAAGGAAAAACACCCAGCTTGTAACAGAGAGGGTTTGGATATAGTAGAAAAAACAGCTGCTAGCCATCTCAATATAACGGGTAATGGAAAAGACTGAAATGAGGGACACTGCTGGAAGCAGAAAATGAAGTGGGGTGGGTTTTTTTGTTTGTTTTTTTTACACACACACAAGAGGGAAATAACTAGATTTTGTGTCTGGTATTTGACAAGATGCATCATTTTCAAAAGCTCATTGACATGCTGAAAACATTAACATTGCAGATGATAAATTGGAGATTTTAATTTTATTTTTATTTTCCAACCTGACTCATGCTGTAAACTGACTTTAGATACTCTTTTAACTGTTTCAACTAAACTAAGGTTTATGTTCTTAATTTCTTTATCCAGGGACATGATCTATTGAATAAAGCGAATCCGTTCATCATCTTTTTAATCCATGAAATAAATATAACAATTTGAGTGAAGATTAGTCTGTAGCAGCACTATAAAGCCAAATGGAAAGTAATGGCACCAACCAAAGCATTCAAAACCTAATCAGCGTACCAACATATGTCAAGCAAACGTCTACATATCTGCTTTTTAATCCAAGTACCTTATATTTTTCCATTTAAGACATCAAGACTTAGGCAAGACAAGGCAGTTTCATCTTACCTTACCATTTTTCCCCCCTAGCTGTAATTAACATCTCACACAGCAAAAATTACTATCAGCTCCATCAGACAGACAACTAGAAAAACAAACGAAATTGGCACAGAAGTTGAAATACGAATGAGGCCAGTGTTATCTGGGTCATTATTCCTTTCAGCAAGAGCCATACAATTAAGAGAGCAGCTCACACAGGCCAGGAAACAAATGTGCCTAAAAGAACCTAGATTTACCCTGCTCATGTTTCTATAATGAACAGACACATTGAGGATACATAATACTAACACATTTAAGACATACCTGTTAAGTCGCTCTAGTACAGAATCATCAGCTAAAGAAATCTCATCAAGGAGAAAAAAGCCCTCCTCTTTAATTGCTAACACAAGAGGTCCATCACACCACTCAAAGAGTCTAGAACCATCAGATTCCTCCTAAGAAATAGAAAAGGAAGTGAAGTCAATAATAACGGCTCCTTTTTGCTCACACTATCCAAACTACTATCAATGCAAAACAAACCTGGTCTTTCGACCTCTGTCTGACAGGTCGCAGTCCTCCCAGGAAGTCCGAAGTCTCCATATGCAAGTGGCAATTCACCGAGTATAGCTTCTGATTTGTTAATGCTGCAAAGATCTGACAAATGGTAGTTTTACCACACCTGCAACAAAATTTAATTGAAAAGGAATAATAAAAAAAAAAAAAAATCAGCTCACTTTGGACAGGATTCACTTTCATTGAAGAGCTATGAGGCAAAGGCACAGCATGCAAATTTCCTTCTGCTCCTTTCCTTGAAAGAAATGTATGCAAAGTGAAGCCATTTTTGGCACAACTGTTGCTGACTTGCACAAGATGCCTTTAAATAAACTTAAATCAATATCCGCATCGATGGATTTCTGCAGGTTCAAAGTCAAATTTATTTCAGCCTGCCCCTACAGGTAGTCAACTAACCAACATTTCACTGAACTGGAGATGTTATGTGTCTAGGCCAAGCCTAAGTCTGAGGGAATAAACCACTGAGTACCTAGAGTTCTCATTTACTACCTAAATAATTTTACTTCTCCCTTTTCTTGCATTCTTCTTCCTTTCTCTCACACAAAAATTTACTCTTCTAAATTATAACCAGCACAGAAGCAGACAGCATCTACTTGCATGATCTCCTTTACAGCCTATGAGGTGGGGACTGGGGGGAAGAGTAGTAGTAGCAAGTCTGTAATATTCAAATTCTTAAAACAGGTAAAGCAAATGTGCTCTCAAACAGAAAATGTCACAATTCCCCAAAAAGAGCCTCTCCAGTAAGGCACAGAGAGATCCTACAGGTCACCTTGTGAAAGGTGGGGACTGAAGTCAGATCATTTCAATGTTATTACTTTCTATATAATTTCTACGTAGTTATACATAATGCAGATACTCCCATCAAAGACCCGTGCTGAAAGAGACACAAGTGTCTCCCCGCAAGAGGCAACTGTCAAAACCAGCAGTTGCACATCTGCCATGACAGAGGCTCAAATGTCCCAGATCAAAGCAGCACTGAAACCCACGCAGTCGTTTTGTGTCTGACTCAGTGGCTGTTGCAGCATTACAAAGAACCGCATCATAAAAAGCAAGGTTACCCAGTGTCTCCCACCAGCAGTACTGGTTCACCAAACTCCAAGGCTCTTCCCACCAAAATGGCAAGTCTCCTCATCCCTTGAGTCCAGACAATGTGGTTAAAATCTCTGTCCATCACTGACATCCGTGTAGAGGATTTAGCTGCACAACACAAGGCAAACCATCAGCTTCCATCACATCTAGAAAACTACCAGCATGATCCTTCTAAGAAACTTACCCAGTAGCTTTTTGACACTTTCCCCTGAGAAGAGAGACTCAGGATACAGTTTTTTCTTGAAGTGTTTTTCAAGGACACTCTGAATAACATCCACCTCCTCCTGTTTCCTCACTCTGCCTGCCAGAAGCATAAAACCTATAAAACAGAGGAAGAGAGAAAACAATTACTACCTGGTTAATAAGCAACAAAAACTTATACTTAAGAACTAGGGTTAGAAAGCAATTCTACAGACAATTTAAAAACCTGAGGCAGCAGGGCTCACCGTCATTTGCTAAGTGCTGGAGCCAGTCATATTCCTTCTCCAGTTGTTCTGCCAATCTGTACCTTTCAGCCCAACGAAACAGATCCCGCAGGGTAATGAACCCATGCTTCCCAGCAAACACCGTTGAACCTCTGCGGTAAGACTGTCATAAGAACAAAACGTGAGCCATTTTTTCATGAACCTGTTCAAATACTTAAAGCAAAGCTAATCAGAGCTCTCTGATGTGACAATTCTTCAAACAAGCTGTATTTAAAAAAAAAGTGCTTAGTACAGTCACAACTCCTAAACTCAAATTACCTTTACGCAGGTACTTGATAGGCACCAGGAACAAAATAATATAAATAATAATTAATAAAAATACTAAGGAGAAAATAGGGAACTGGAATAAAACAAAATCCAATCGAAAGATTAGATTCTACACCAAAATGTATGTTAGCAGTTTGAAGCGTGCTCTGGTTTGCACTGCTGCAATTGCTTTGTATGAGATAGTTTTAGCTACATACTAAGTGTTAAACATCTGTCAGACACAGGAGTGTTGGAACACATTCAAAATTATTGCTTCAAAATAATACCAAATTTAGCATGACCCAAAGACCCCTACAAATCCAATACTGTACTTTGGATCCAGAGCAAGGGATTATTCTACACACCAAATCCCAAGGCCTTTGGTTATTAATTTTTTTGCTTTCTCCCACATCAGACATTACCTTCCCTATTCTCGGTCTTAACCAATGAACTAAGTACTCTGGTGGGTTCTCTTCCATCTATTATGGTTTAGGCTTTTAAATATCTGCCAGTTAGCAACGCCTCCCCCCACAAAGAAATTTCTATGACTTTGTGCTGAAATATGTTAGCATGTCTTCTACAAAAAGAAGGAAGTCTCATACTTGCAGGTCTAACATGACTTTGACAAGCTTGCTGCAATAAGAGGGTGGCAAACTGCATCGCTTGTGCAGGATGGTTTCCAGTTCAGCACTTGGCAGTTCATCAAAATGCAGTTCCACAAAACGATTTCTGAAGGCTCTGGACAAAACCTAAAATATGAGAACATACTATTGCTTGAACTTTTTCCTTTAATATTCCTCATGTTATATATCTTCTCCTAAACATCCAAAGGAAATATGGATAGCATCATAGCATACAAATTAGCACACACACAAAAACATTGAAAGACAGCATAAGAGACAGCCTGGATGAGGTCAAGAGCTTTAAAATGTGTTGTGTTTTAACTGTGGTAGGCAGCTAAGCACCAAACAGCCACCCGCTCACTCCCCCTACAATGGAATGGGAGAGAGAGCTAGAAGGGTAAAAGTGAGAAAGTTGTGGGTTCAGATAATGACAGTTTCATAGGTAAAGCAAAAGCTGCATGCACAAACGGAGTAGAATTAGGAATTCATCCACTACTTCCTATCAGCAGGTGAGTGTTCAGCCATTTCCAGGAAATCAGAGTTTCATCATGCACAATGGTTATTTGTGGAAACAAACATTGAACATCCCCCCCTTCCTCCTTCTCCCCGCTGTTTTTATTGCTGAGGATGATGTCATATGGTTTGGGATATCCCTTTGGTCAGCTGGGATCAACTGTTCCAGTTGTGTCCCCTCCCAGCTTCTTCTGTAGCCCCAGCCTACTTGTTGGCAGGGTAGTGTCAGAAGCAGAAAAGGTTTTGACGCTGTTCGAGCGCTGCTCAGCAATACCAAGGACATCCCTGTGTTATCAACACTGTTTTGGTCACAAATCCAAAACATAGCACCATTACCAGTCGCTATGAAGAAAATTAACTATTCCAGCACAAAATGGACACCAATCGCCTAAGTCAAATCTCTTCTCTGGTGCTCTTGAGCAAGAAATTCGGAATCAAATATAACACACGTGAACCACAGTTCAGTAAAGCACTGAAATCTCAATTACTCAAAACAAATTAGAAATTTGGTATCCGCAAAATAAGCAACTAACCTAAACAGAACTCAGCTGTACTGAAAGTTGGTTCACAGCCACCTCATACCTACCTCTTAAGAATTTCATGTTAATTCTGTGCTACACATCAGAAAGTTTTTGCATCACACTTTTATATACAAGAGAGATTAATTTCTGAGTCATAGCTACTCAAAGGAAGAGATTATACAGACCTTTCTGCCACCATAGAGTCCTGGAGGATTCTGTGTAGCAAACAGCATGAAGCGAGGGTGAGCTTTGACAACTTCCTGGGTCTCAGTAACGAACAGCTCCCTGTTATCATCCAATAAACGGTTGAGAGCCTCCAGAACATCAGTGGGAGCCAAATTCAGTTCATCTAGAACAATCCAGTAACCCTTTCTCATTGCATCTATAAGAATGCCTTGGAGGAAAAAGAAAACGTTCTCATTAAAAATCTAACAAACTAAATCTAACAGAAGCATGCATTTAGATACTTCTAGCAACCAGTTTTCACTCAGTACAAATGCTAATCCAGAGACAGAAGCAACAGTATTAAGTTGTTGAATTCTTTTCTTTATGTCCAATAGGACAAATATGATGAGACAAACGCGAACTCTTAGGAATCCACTGAAGTTATGTAACTGATTATAATTAATACGCAACTTCTAACTTTATGACAGGTCATCTCTCCATCGTAATAAAACAGGTTAAGTTAAGCAGAAAACAAGAAAAAAAGCAGTGAGGTGAGACAGGAATTTGCAGTAAATACAATATGCTCACTCACCTTCCTTAAACATCAACTTCCCAGACGCGTCTGATGTGTAACAGCCAATATATTCCTGGATGTCAGTGTGCTCATGATTGTTAATCCTTACACAATGATTCCCAGTAGCAGCAGCCAGCCAGCGAATTAAACTGGTTTTACCAACAGAGGTCTCTCCTTGAATCAGTACTGGATGAGTCCTAAAAGGGATAACCAAAACAGTGGCTTATAAAAGCATGAGTCGTGTCTTCCTCATATGCAAGACATCAACTTTATTTGAAATTTTCGCAGATCTACATCTCACTACTTCACTCACTTGGAGTATTCAAGATCATACGCTAAAAGGGGAACACAAGTAACTTTATGCCCAAGTACTAACTGCTACCTATGAAGCTTTGCATGGCAGTGTGAAATAAGCAGGTTATTCTAACTGCAAATTTCTATATTATCATTTAATTAAAACTAGGTATGGCTTAGGGTAAGATGGCTTAAGGAGACAAGAAATACATGTAGAAATTCAAGCCACTGTGTAATGAAAAGTTAACCATAAAGTAGAAGGAAAGTGGACGTTAGTCATGCCAAACAATAAAGGCTAGACAGGCACCACTTGAGGCCCAAATAAACATCTTTAACTTAATTTTTTAATGGAAGAGTTGAAACAGACTTACCCTGCGGACACAACTCTGGCAATGTCTTTCAGATTAAGCTTAACTGAAGGGGTTAGCACATAAGTCTCATCTAAAGTAGGTTCTTTATCCCCAGCTGAAATCCAGTATCCTTCTATAAGTACAAATCTCCCTCCTTGGGGTTTTGGTATTTGCTAAGGAGACATGACAGAAATAATAGATTATAAAAACGAGTTTCACTTTGCTAATGAAGACAAATACTGTTACAGCACTGCAATATATTCTGTAAGAAGTCATTTTAAATTAATACCTGAACAACACTCCTGCAGTTAGCACTGCCCCCTCGTCACAGAATGCAAATTACAGGAAAAGCCTGAACAGATTATTTCAAGGTCATAAAGCAGGAATCTTTGCCAATGCCATGAAGATAAAAGTGTCTCAAGAGGCCTAGCACTGCCGTTTTGAAGTACACTTCCAAGCAGGAAATTGGCTTTTATCTTTTTACATTCATACACATTTTCTAACATTAAGGGTTTTATTCTAAAACAAATACCTATCTCTTACAACTGGCTTCCCCATCCCACCTGCCCAGTCCCCCATGCAAACTCATGCTGGGCTCCCAGCACTACTGAGATTCTTCCTTTCCCATTAGAGACAAAGCACAGATGTTTGCTTCGTATCCATATGTTCTGCATTAGGAGTCTAAAAATAAAAAGCCTGTGAAAGCTCCTTAAAAGTCTGTGAAAGCTTCACAGTTGGAGTCACTGTATTAAGCTATCCACAATCCACAATGCTGTAATTATTCAGACTTCCATATTTTTTTCAAATTAACAAATAAACTAGCTATCATATGGGTATTTCAAGCAGAAGTAAAAAGTTACAAAGGAACAGTATTAATACTTTTTTTTTTAGTTCTTATAAGATGAAAAGCAGGACTGCAAGAAGGAAGTGTAGAAGAAAAAGGCAGAGAAGGCAACCCAAGGGAAATTCTACTCTGAATACTGAACAACTCTATATAAGCTTAGTTACCTACCTGCTTGAGGAGGGTTTTGATGTTGCCAGAGACTATATGCTGGCAAATTAGCTTTTGAACTACTGGGTGAGAACCTCTGTCAAGCTGCGTCAGGAAACTCAAACAGAAGCCCTAAGAAGAAGAGTTATTTTCAGTGATAAAATGAAAAAACATTAGGGGAAAAAAAAACACCCAGAGATTAAAGAATCATTTCTGTTCAATATTGCACTTAGAAAAGAGGATTATCCTTTACCCAAACAGTTTTTGTATTGAATACACACTGAAACAAACCCCAGCACAGGTAATCACCTCATACAGTGAGCGTGGTATGCTGCTACATGGATTAGATGCTGCAAATCTCAACGCCCTGCAAAGTGTACGGAGACTATAGTGAGGTCTGTGGCCAGTTCCATCCACCAGCTTTGCTTCTGCTTCCTTTCTCACAGATAAATAAAAGCTGCAAAAATAAAGAGTGAAAGCAGTCCCAGTTACATAGTGCTGTTACTGATCAAACCATTGCTCTAAGGAATTAAACCCAAAGTATGAACACCTAAGCTTATCTCCAACTGTCACTGGTTAGGAAAGCCATGACAAACTCTGCCACCTGTATAGACAGTGAAGGAAAGCAACAAAACATTTTAGAACTGTATTTTTGAGAGCCCTTGAGAGAATGACTATAAACTCAGTGTGTTTTAAACATGTAACAGTTCTTCAGGTTAATACCGTGAGATAGTACGCCTTAAACTGGGGGAAAGAGAGGTAACTTCATATACACACAAGACTTTCATTGGTATGATCTATGGAAACAACTATTTTAGTCTCTCGGATGCGAAAGAGGACCAAAACAACAATGCTTTTTAACTGGTGCCACAAAAAAAAGGCAATTCTGAATAAGAAAAAGTAAATCTCCTCCCCACAAGTACAGACACCTTCAGAGGGAAGAGGATGGACGCCTACCCTCCGTCGTTTCCTAAGGCTATGGAAACTGCTGTGTGGGGAGCATTACAGTGTTTCCCAAAACAATCTAACCACAGACTACAGTTACATACTTTCTTTTTGTGACTTATTCCATCAAGGATTTAAAGAGATTACAACCAACTTACTTCACAATTCCTTGTACTGTATTTTTGTTCACATTCAAGCCTCTCAGATAATCCATGATAAGAACTTGCAAATCTCCTTCATTTCTCAATTCTTCTACATAAAGTTCAGTAAACCTGTAAGAATCAAATCAATCCATAACACTTAGACATATAATCACATTATATATGATTCTCATGGTACATAACTTTTACAATATTTTAAGCAGCAGAATACTGACTTGTCAAACTACCTATAGATAGACTAAATAATCAGAGTAATTAAAAAGAAAGTTTTAATAATACCTTATTTTTAAGTATTTTATCTGAATTATTTTAACCTAGTAGACTGAAAATGAACTATGGGACACTATTTTTTAAGATTAAAATTTTAAACAATTTGCAATTGATATCCAAACATTGCAGCATGAAGACCAGAGCACTGACGCAGCAGGAGCACTTTTCAAAGTGGACTCTAATGGTCTCTGTTTTAAAAAGTGGACACTTACGAGACGAGGTATCACCCATTCTAATTTAGTTATGACTAGCACATCCAGGACTAGCATATCCAGGTTGTTTCTATTTTTACAAATATCAATCTCAGCAATGATAAAATAAGAAAACTTGACAATAAGCAAAGGAAAATTAGCAGCAAAAGACACACTCAGTAAAGTTCTGAGGATCTTTAAATATGTCAGTGTTTCACATTTAGTACACTACACTGGCAGCTCTACTTAATGAACATATTTTCTAACTGTTAGTTAGTCCAGTATATTCACATCAGGTATTGAATATGAGTCTTCAGCCCTTCTATGCCATGCATTACAACTGCAAATAATTGCAGTTGTAATAATTGTGGCTGAGGACACACCACAGCAAACCCAATACAACTGAGCAATATCATTAACTTCAGAGGGGTGGATATTTTTGACAAATGAAAACGTAAGTTCATTTTAACTTAACAAGCTGAAGTCTCCTCGCTTTCTTTTCTTCTACTACTAAGCCAGGAAAGCTAATAGCAATAAAATACTTTGCCACAAACAACTGCAAATTGCTAGTTACATATAGTGAGCGAATCTCTACAGTTTTGCACAGTGTTTATGAACCTGATAAAGGATGACACGTGCAACTTTTGGCATTCGTGAAGGAAACTGCATCAAATACAAGCAGAAGATCTTTGCATTCAGGAACAGGTAGTACAGAAGAATAGATTTGCCACAACTCCAATTTCCTGGCCACAGCTTAAACGTTTGAAGATCACATGTTAAATACTTTGAACGTCATATATCTGCTCCAACCATGCAAAACACCTTCCTTCTGAGAAAACAAGGCTGGATATACAGCTTTTTGCAAGGATCATCAACACTTCTGAGTCATCAAAAGAAAGACTGCTAAACAGACACAAAGCACTTGTCTTTATTATACCCACCAGGAACATAAAATGCTGCATTCCCAGGTACTGACAGCTTAATTGTAAATAATGTTCATTCCCTTGCCCCCAGTGACAACACTCTACACTACTGCTAGACTATTTGCTCATGCTCAGCAACTTTACAGAAGTATATTCCTGATGCTATTTCATGAAAAACCTTCACCATGATGTGGAAAGCACCTCTCATAGGAAGTTAATTTGAGTTCAGACTTATATCCTCAGGCTTAAAATACAGCATTCTTCACTGGGTCAACTCGTGAAGCTAGTTAAATCCTGAAAAAGACAGTGACTAAGTATTTTGTCACAGAATCATTATTTCCTACCTGTTTCTTATTCCTGGAGGAAGATTTCTCTTTCCAACATCTGTAGCTGGATTCATGCATGCAAACAAGCGAAAATCAGGGTGACGGACAAGAGGCTCTAAAGGAAAACAGAAATAAGAAACCTAAGGTTAATGCTAAACCCAGGATATTTGTTATGCTAAATGAGATAGATTTTCTCTATGCTAGTTTTTCTTTTCCTCTGCTACATTTTCTTAAAATACCAGGGTGAATAGTTTTCAGAGAATAAGCCCATGTAATATTATCAGAAGTATGTCTGCATCTTTAGAACAGCCACAGGCAAGTGAAACCCTGACTGTTATTTGTGCATAGCAGGACATTTTACCAACACAAAATATTTCAAAAATTATGTAAGCCCTAAACTTAGAACTCCTTTTGTCTCTTTCAGAATGATGGCCAATGCTCCCTCAGCCAGGCAGAAAACCCACTTAGGAAGCTCATACAACATTTGTTTCTACCTGTAGCTCCCCAAAACAATATTCAGCAATTGCATTTTTTACCTTTAGATGTGTACTGAGTCTGGCTGGGATGGAGTTAACTTTCTTCACAGCAGCCCCTGTGGTGCTGTTGAGAACTCACCAATGTTTTGGCTATTGCTGAATTGTGCTGGCACAGCATCAAGGCTTTCTCTTTTTCCTCACTCTGCCCTCCCTCCCTCAGTGACTTAGCTGGGGATGAGCAAAAAGTTGGGAGGGGACACTGTTGGGACAGCTGACTCAAACTGGCCAAAGCGATATTCCCTACTATATAATATCAAGCTCAGCAATAAGAACTGGGGTAAAGGAAGAAGCAGATGGTGATTTTTGTCTTCCAAGGTGGCTGTTGCTTAGAGATTGGCTGGACTTTGATCTTCTTGGGGGAGCTGGTTAGTGACAGCCTTTGCATCACTTGTTTCACATGAGTTTTCTTGCTTTTGCTCTTCCTAATCTCTCCCCCATCCTTCTGGAGGGTGGTGGAGTAGAAAGAGTGAGTGAGCAGTTGTGTGGGTGCTTAGCTGCTGGCTGGTGTCAACTCACAAGGACTCAGAAAAATCAAAGGCCTTGTCCAGGTATTTCTAGCTGGAGAACAAATATATTCTCAGGATCAGTGAAAGACAGTAACTACATTAACCTCATGTCCCATGCCCTTAGCCGTCAAGCTACCTCAACTTTGTAAAAAAAAAAAAAATAAAAAAATAATGACACTCCCTGAATAGTCTTTAGAGACAGCAATGCCTACTAAGGCCACTAGAGAGATCTGCTCCTTGTAGAATCCAAAGAGGCAAAAGCTTCAACAATTTCTTCATGCTGAAATCTCCTGAGCCACAGTGACTTAGAACTCCCACTTCTTGCATGCAAGTATGAAGTCTAGAAAGAACACAGTCTCTTCTGCACACATTCTTTTTAACAGTAAATGTTCTCAACTTACGTTGAGCTGTATAGGATAGGGAATTCAATTAAATGGACAGCAAGATACAGCATAAGCAAGCACAGAAATAGTACCTGTGTCTCCTCTGTCTAGTAATACCAGCGACCCAGACGATCCTTCCAATAAACCACTCAGGCACTCTAAAGTCTCTGCTGCAGCCAAGTTAATCTCATCCAGTAAAATCCACTCTCCTTTTTTTACTGCTTGTGCCAGAGTACCCTAAAAATAAGATCAATTTGTTAATCATGTCAACAGCAGTGACATAACAACTAAACCATCTGTATACTGGAAACACTTGTTTTGCAGTCTATGGATTGATTAGACAAACGGCAATTCCAGACCTTTTACAGCAATAGCAGTTTTACTGCTCTCCCTCAGTAACAGCAATTATTTTGCAAGTCACAGAAGTCAGACAGCTATCACCATTATCAGCTACCATTTAAATTAGCTCAGATACAACAGAATTAAGCTCTCTTATTTGTGCAATACTGCCTGTCAGTGATAACCATCACTGTAGTGCATAAACTTCACTGACACCACTATGAGAATAAAGGCAGTTAATCTAAACACATCCAAACAAAGACACAAGCAATATTATGTTCCTCAGGGAACTATAAGTTATTAATTAAAACTATACTTAAGTCAAAGGTTCTCCAACTACTTATATAGTCATTTTATAGAAAGAAATCTGGTCAACATTTTACACTTTACATAAAATTTTATAGTATATAGTCAGACTAAAAGGGTGACAAGGAACCAACGTGCATAAACCATGTATCACAGTTTCCCCTGATCACACTTAGTCATTAGAATAGTATACCATGGGTTTGAAACATTTAAAAAAAAAAAAAAATCACTTCTAGATAAACAGCATAGATTCTTAATATTAAATCCTTCACAGGAGTCCTCAGGCAGGAGCACGCCCTACTGGAGATTGGTCAAGACGTGTTTTCTAATGTCATACACTTGAAAAGATATGACATATTGCTGGTATTTTTTATCATACCAGTCCTAATTCCTATTCTACAGCACTGAATTAATGTGTTACCACAAAACATTCTCCCACCCCCCATCTAACCACCACCTCCTTGCAGTAGCACATTTCGTTCCAGAGTTATGATGGAACAAGTTTTACTTCACAGCAAGATTCTTGCCAGGAAGTTATTTATATAATACCGATCACAAAGTCTTTTAAATGCTCCTCCTTATTCTTCCTAGAATCAAAACACAAATCTCTAAATACCTCAACAAATGCAAAGAGAAGAGCATTTTCTGTCATTTTCATCTGTTGATGAGCATGATTCAGTTTCAGACCAAATGCCTCCCACTTTTCCTTCAGCGGTGAGCCTATAAGCAAAACAAATTTAAGTTTGTACCATCAGAACAATAGCACAAAACATGTTTACAAAAATATTTTAATCAAGCTGTTTCAAGCACAGAGATACAAGAGTAAGCTTGGCTGAACAATGAAAACATTAAAGTTCTACAGATGACATCTCATGAATGAAAGAAAAAAATAAATTTTGCTGTTTTTGGTTTTGTTTTGTTTTGTTTTTAATTTAGCTGAACACTACTGACATATGGGTACAGATAATTTGCTACTCATTCCAGCATGTCCTAGCTTAGGAACAAATACTTATGCTGCACTTGGTTTCAGTACGACTGTTAGCACTCCCTGATTTCCAAAGACAAAGAGACATCTCAGAAAAATAACTCCAAATTTACAAACGTTATGACAGCACAGATTAACAGTGAACAACTCAGTACCAGTAAAAACACTGTTGCTTATCAGTTATGACACTATTTACTATTGCACTTATTTCAGTTATTTGTTTAAAGTCGCAGCTTGAGCTATATGCAGCATCATGACTTAAGTTCTACCTTTGCAAGTTACAGATTTCAGCTTGTCTTTATTTTAGGACTGTCAATACTTGCTACAAGTCGTCTTTAAACCTCTTAAAGAAGAGGGGAGACAAGTTTCATAATTAAGTTTACTTGGCCCATACCAAACGAAAGCTACAACTTCACTTGTGCAGCAGGTTGCGAAGTATAAAACAAGAAAAACGTTTACTTGGAAAAAACTAGAACAAAAAGTAAAGAACTAGGCAAGTCAGCATCACTGACAGCGAAACCAAAGTCATCAGCAAGCTCTTAGCAAGCTTTTAAAGTCATCACTACCGTAAGAGAGCTATTTGGGTTTGGGGGTTTTGTTGTTGTTGTGTTTTGCTTTCTTTTTAAAATAGGATATATTTGTGATACGTAATGAGGTTCCAGGACTGAAAGAAAGTTCGAATGCATTCATATGAAAGACTGTCACACAAAACACTAGGACTGTTCACCAACACAGCAACAAAGTAAGTGCCTAAGTGCCGAGTGGAGACCAGATGTCAATGGCACCATAGGTCAGACAAGTAAAGATTCACTCTGTCAGACGTAGGTACCAACAGTGATGGGTGAGAAAGAAAAAAAACCCCTATTCTAACAGTATTATGAATGTTGTCTTGTAGACAGAGATTGCATTTTTCACCACCAGAAGAAGAAAGTAATCGAGGGATAAAAAAAAAAAAAAGCCGCACACAAACCAAAACCAACCCACCACAAAACTCAAAAATCAACAAACAATAAATTAACCAGTACTTATCTACTCTCAGCAATGGTTCACCCCTAACGTGTGTTTGATCAGTTTGAATTCTCACCAGACGCATTTTCTTTTGCTTCCTTATTAATAGCAGATTTATGAATATGCTGCATTAGTTTTAGCAGATCATGCCAACGTTTCTGCCTGTAGCAGGTCTGAATGTGCCCCAAGAACGTCTGATTTTTCTTTCTAGAAAATGTCTGAGAGAAGAGTTCTTCAAAAGACTCTCGCAGTGGTAGCCAGATCAGCTTATTATCCACAGGCTTGTAACTGAAGAGAAGCAAAAGAGTAATTACTTATTTGTGACACAGGAACTAGCATCTGTGAACTAACAAAAACTGTTACTGGAACAACAATATTGTCCATGAAGGAACCTTCATTTCCAGAGTTTTTTACTCAACTAACGAGCAAAGTAAGATTGCACATATTTAAATGCACCTTATAAAGACAGGACCACCCTGATAAGTAAAATATTTTTACTACTACCAACCAGTACATCCAGTGAATACTATACCGTATTTATATTGAACAGTTTAGCCATTTTTAAAGAGACATTGGGTTGTGCTTTTAAATGACTTCACCACACACAAAAGTGCACAGAATTCACTGAAACTGCCGCTGTTCTTCAGCAAAGACAAGGTTTCTGCATGCAAATATGTTTCTTAAGACATTTATGCTACTATGAAACAGATACATGTCTAAAAACAATTCTTTGACAACACAACAATACTTGCATTAGAAGCTTGTTCTGATACTGCCAATTTGTTATGCAGAACAGACAAAAGAGCAGTCAGTGACTCACCCCCCTAATAGATCTGCTGTGTCACTTTGTTGGTTCATGTTGATAACCCTCAAACGGTGTCCTTGAAACAGAAATAGAAAGCATCATCAACTTAAGGTATTTTTTTTGTTTGTTTGTTGTTTTCTAAATCATCTTCGTGTAAGTTAGTCTTCACACTTTATTTACCTGTAATATGAGCAAGGTACTGAACAGTTGAGGTTTTGCCAGTTCCTGTTTCACCAACCAAAAGCACAGGCTCTCCTTTTACAACACAAACTGCAAGCTGTTCAATCAATACTGCAGATGGCCGCGTGGCAGCAAAGGTTTGTTTTGCTCTGCAAAAACAAAGGAAGTAACTCAAACCCAAGATTTATCAAGGAGCTCATTTCAATTTTACTTTTTTTTTTTTTTCTTCAAGAGGAGCAGTTGAATTTAGGATCATTATTTTTTATTTAATTAAAAATGTAGGTTTGGAAAATTTCATTCCAAGATACCCCTATAAGATTCTTACTTTTCTCAAGATACAATCTAGACATTCAGGGTTTCCAAAGAACTTCCTGGCCAGTGGAGTTAGTGCCACATACTACAACAGTCTCCCTTTACAAAGACAGATTCCTCAAAAATCTTATAATAACAGCTGTGGATCCACACTACTTTGAAGAAACTCTAGTTCAAAAGAAACTGAAAAGCTCTGTGCTTTGGCTGCCAGAAGTATGATGCAGATAGCCTTAAAGATGTACAAGGAAAAGCTCAGGTCACAAGAGAAAGAACTCATCCTGTTCCTTTCATTAACAGTGAGAATATCCAATTTGTATTTTTTTAAGCCCGTGACTCCCAATATATACTATTCCGCCACAAAATATTTCGATTCACATGGAAACGACAAGTCTACCTTTGTAGAGTGAGAGTCTGGGTTTGTTTCTTCATGAGATGCACTCTTCCAACAGAAACTTCTTGTTCCCGTATTAGAATTTCTGGTTTATAGAGTTCACAAAAGAACTCTACCTGTGAAGAAAGCATCAACATTTCCAATACCAACGTTGCCTACAACATCACACTAAGAACACCCATGGCATGCTCCCAGTATTACTTTGCAGCAAGCTGATGTTCATTATATTTTGCAGGTTTTACATACTCATCACCTAAAATAATGAAGGACCTCAGAAGCGTCATTGTCTTGTACAAACAGTGTCTTTCAATTTAATAATCTGGTAATGGGTCTATGCCATTACATTTCTACTTCATCTACTTCCACAGTAGTTCAACTACATAACTGTTCCCAGGTTCAAGTTTATCTTAACTAATAATAATAAAAAACCCCTACCTCCCTCAAAAAAGAATTTGTTTAATACCTCTGTATAAAAAAGGATATTTTGCCATTGGCAGCGCACAATACATTTTTGTATTGAAATAAAGCAAAAGAAGAAGGACAAACAGAAAAAGTTTCAGAGATCCATTTGTCTACCCAACTGGCAAGTTTTCCATCTTGAAGTAACAGAGGTGGGATTTTTTTTTTGCAATCAAACTATTGTAGTCCGAAATAGCTGACACAGTAATGATTTAGTTTAATTCAGCCATTTATAACACACACTATTAATATAGAAAGAGTTACTAGCCTCCAGAGAGTTACTTGATTTTGGAATTGATGATTACAGAACAAGTAGCGAGGAAGATTATGTTTCTCTCTGATCTCGTCATTTAAGTGATTAAAATTCACTGTGATCACCAAAGAAAAAACACATTCTTTACTATTCTGTGCACGTAGCAGTATCATGTGCTTAGATAACTGTGCTGTTCCAGCTGTGTCACCCTTCTTTTGCATGATGAGGCCATTTGCAATCTGCCGTGAAACAGGTTCACTGGAACTTTATGAGAAAAAAAATGCAGCTCCAAATAAAAGAGGAAATAAAACAGATCCTGGGATAGTACAGAGAGCAAAAAAACCGTATGGGACAAAGAGACAGGCATAATTTTTAAGAAAAACAGTAGAACACCTTTAAATGAATCCCTACAAAGATGGCAACTTATAGAATATTACCAATAAACATCACGTTAATTATAGCTCAACATACCTTTTTCTTGGAAATGTTTAGTTTACTTCCAATAACTTTTGCCATTTTCTGTCTGCTCCCTTGGTTGGACAGCATAGCTGTGAAACAGTCCAATGCCTGTCAAGGGGAAAACAAATCAACTTCTTCAATAGAAATTTTCTATGATATGAGCTAACAAGCACCATCTTAATGTACATGAGCCTGAATCCAATCCAGCCTTGGTAAATAAAATTATTCCACTGTCCACAAATCGAGTCAAACAAAGGAGTACAAAAGAATGTTATGAGAACTTCTAAACTCTATAATGTAGTGTATTTCTATGGAAAGTAAAAACTTTTCAATGCCCAGTCACAGAATTGATTTTTAAATTAATGGACCAAAATGGAGAAGGAAGTGATTAAGATCTCACATCTTAAAAATACCTCTGACTGATGCACACCTGAAAAATTCCAACACTGGAACGTAAATTGATGCATAAGGAAGTAGAAAGAAGCCTAATACTACAAGAAAAAGGAAAGATCTTAAAACTTTTGCTCTCAGTTATATGCAACCCCAGCTCATATCAGTTAAAACTATGTTGCAGCATGCTGTTTGTATCACAGTACTAAGTCTGGATTGGTGTTCAGAACATTACTGCAAAAAGTTTTCCTAGTAATAAGGAAAGGCTCCAATCAAAAGATCGCAAACGTTCCAACTACGGCCCAATTGCTTCAGATAAAACTAAACATAAATTTCAATCTCACATTCCCAAATAGAGTATTTTATGATTTGTGAGACAATACTAGAATTTAGGTATGCAATTTCTGAATCAAGTCTTACCGCACCTCCTGAAAAATATTTACTGCTGTGGTTGAAGAATTACTGTCGAAGTTGTAAGCAATCCTGCTGCACCAATTCAGTAAGTCTCTAAAAAGAAAAACAAAAAGATCAAGTACAATCTACACAAAATGCACAGCATCTTCTTTCATGTTCAGCTTAGGTCATCATGTCGTCCTGTGGCAATTGCACATTTAGTTGTTGTGTAAGTTGTACATGGGAAGACACATATATACACGATACTAATTCTAAAGACTAACTGAGCACATAAAGACCAACAGTGTTGCTTTCAGACATGTTACTTAGAAATACATAACACATACTCCATTAAGCCATAAAGTAATTACAAAATTGAAAAAATGAAAAGCAGCAGGTTTTTCATCCAGAAAGATAAAAACCCCTATTTTTTCAAGACACTGACTCCTTATCAACAACAAAATCTTCCAAAAGGCAAGAAAAGGAAACATCTAATTCTAGCAAAACAACAGCTGTTTTAAAATTAGTGACGTTATTATGCTTCACTAAAAAAAAATAGCTACTACCCACACCTAAGTATTTATTGACTAATTCACAAAGCAGTACTGGTTACAGAAATGCCACATGAGTAGAACCGGCACCTGGTATGAGAGGAAGAAATAATTGAACGTCAAGCTGCATTTCATCATAAAAATTCTGAAATTAATAGTATTCTACAGATCTGGTTATTTTCAGTCATCTGTTAGTTAGAATGCTGTGAGTGTCTAATACAAAATTATCTAGATAAGCAAAAAAAATATAATGCTGTGAGTGTCTAATACCAAATTATCTAGATAAGCAAAAAAAATATGGTTGTTGAAAACACTATCTACTGGCTATTGTGAGAACACTATACAGTGCATTTCAGTCAACAGTTCTTAACTAGAGATGATATTTTGTGTTAAAATGAATTGAGAAATAATCCATATGGCTTGACACCAAGTCAGCCACACATGTGACAAAACCTACACTTTTCCTCCAAAAAAAAAAAGTATAGCAAGTAGAAGTCCTAAATAGTTCAGATTGAGACTTTTTAAAAGATATATTATTTTATAACGAAAAATGGATTTTCCAATTTTTAACAAAATTCCAGTTTAATTAGCACTATTTAAAAAAAATAGGAAAAATAACAAAGATAAACACTTCTATCTCTGCAGCTAGCTAACTAAATTTCCTTCTAATAAACATATAAGAAAAGACAACCTTAGAGATAGTTCTCGTCCTTCTAGATTTGGTTTCTTATTTTCTGATCTTGATTCTGATGAATCTTCTGGTACGTGCCTGGAGCCAGAAGCACTGTTTTCTGATGCCTGATACTTGTCTCCTGTAAGGTCAATATAAATGTCTAGCAAATGATCAGTTACAAGAGCAAGGTTGGGGTATCTCCTCTGAAGAACCTGCAAAAAGAAAAACCAAAAAACACAAACCCAAACAAAAAAAAAAAATCAATCTTTAGTATCAGAAGGAAACCACCAGCCCCCCAAATTTTACTAGGATACACTTTAATAGATATTTAAGCTAGCAAGCTGCACAAAACCGCTGTCTCAGAATCTCTCATCTAAAGAAAATAAGTGTCATGTGACTTTTACGATATCGATTTGGATGCCAAGTGAATTTGCCAGCTCTTTACAGTGGATAACAAAAGTTCTTACCTCCTGTGCTTTCTATGACTGAGCTTTTTTAAATATTCAAGTTGTCTATTCACTGTGCTGACAAAGACAAATTAAGGGGCTAATTTTTCTTCTGTAATTTTCTTCCAGCTCAGTTCTCTCCACTGAAGCTTGCCAACCAAAATTATTGCTTCCCAAAATAAGCTTTTCACAGATACAGGCCAGGAACACTGGTCCTACCCTGCCAAATTGACTTAAGATTAACCAGAAGAACATGAGTCTATTTTCAAGACAAGCAAGTAGGTGTTTTCTAGCACTGTCTCTTCTTCTACTACTACAGAATTTTATACAGTGTTTGATTTATATATTTTTGTGTCTTGAGCTACAAAGTTACAAAAAAGAACAGAGAGAACCTACTGGTAAGTGACACATTTAGCACTGAAGCTTCCTTTTTTCTTAAGGTTTTGACAGCCAAGCTTTACTTGAATATGGGTCCTTTCTGAGGTCATCGTTGACATCAGTTTGGCCAGAGAGCCTTTTTTAATACTACAAGAGTGAGTTTCCTAGAATTCCTGCCCACGTGTATCAATTTATAGTACACAAGTGTGTGTATCTCCAGCAAATTGTCTGCAGAGACCTCCCCATGCACCTACTTGCTTTCCCTCCAACAAAATCTACAACTATGAAATAAGTGCTGCTCTTGTTCCATTCCTAACAATTAGCTGACAAATAACAAAATGGAAAAAACACACAGATATTTAAGATCAACCATAACTGTGCTGGCTGCTGAATGAGTTCCAAGGAGTGAATGAATCCTACTGAAAAACTATCTTCTTCATTCTAGAAAATTCAGAACTTTCTCCTCAACTCTTCTGCTAGAGATTATTCACCCCCTTTTCCCTTAGGCAAGGGTCTTTTAACTTCAGATCGTATTCTGAGGTTTGTATCACAAGGAGAATGTCTATAATATTCTATTTTCATTTAAGCCCTGGGCTCCTTTAATTTTTTAAAAGACTACACAAAGCAAATATTCCCCAATTATTCATGTGCCCCAATAAAGCAACACAATACCTCCTTGAGTTCTCCGAGATGCTAACAAAAGATGTCAATAGAAACAGTTATTTGTACTTGATAACTGACCAACTACGTTTAATCTCAAAGCTTAGAACTCAGGATTACAGTAAGATTAATTTTTTTTTTCTTTTCTTTTTCTCTCTGTTTTTACACATCTGTGGGCTACAAAATGGCAAACTAATTTAATTCTTAGACCCATTCAAAGCAGAACTGTGTCTGCCACAGCAAATTCCATGAATCTTGGTCCAATTCACTTCAAATTTTCCTGACAAACTGCCCATTTACTTAAAAATTGGCAGAATAAATCTGAAATGATAAGTGTGTATTGTGGAACTTGGAGATAAATATAAGGATCACATTTATTGCTGAAAAACATTTATTACCCTTCATTGAAACAATTATTCACGTGCCCCAATAGAGCAACACAATACCTCCTTGAGTTCTCCTTTGCTCATGTTATCCAGATGTATTTTGGTCCAATATTTGTCCAGAAGAGCAGCGTGGCTACTTTGCTGCCTGTACCAACCTCCACCACAGCTGAATATCCTAAATCAAAACAAGATGAAGAAACACAGCATATTGTGTCTTGCTGAAGAAGTCAACATTTTCATTGCATTCCTGTGCAAAGAACATGTTACATACTGTTGCATAACATGCATGCATAGATGACCCACAGTTTGCCACTGTACTGTCATGTACCCTTCCTTGCCTATCTCTGCTTTTCAAATTATCTGTTCTTTAAGTACAGTGTTTTTCTCCCTGTAGTGCAAAATCTCCTTAAAGATCACAGTCCTTCCCATCACATATATTGTTCCACTCTTTTTCTTTTACTGCACAAATAACTATGCAGCCTTGTGTTATACCAACTGTGGAAGTAGCCTTGTACATGCAAAACACTAGATACTGGGCTTGTGGGTTTGTTTTTTATTTTCCGGTGACTTTTTATTTGTTGTTTTGTTGTTGGGGTTTTTTTTAAAGTAGTATTCCACAGCTGGAAACTGCAACAGACTTACTGAATCTATGGATTCAGTAATGGGAACTATAGTTTGCTGCTATACAAACTGTTGACCAAATATACAGAAGAAAATCTTATGAAATGAAGCCACCAAAAGAGAGTTGAATCCGTAAGACTCAATTCCAGAAAAAATAGATCAGATGAATAAAAAAAGGAACATATTTATAGAAGGAAGACAAAAGCAGGAAAATTTGTTAAAGACTTTGAAGTAAACTACAAAACATTTGAAAACCATATGACCGTTTGCCTTCTATGTATCCTAACCTTTAATCTTGACACAATATTATGTCTTAATATACAAGAAGACACTTCGACATCTGATGCATGAACCATTACTACAGTGAAACTGTCAGGGAGAGTACTTTAAATCTTTTTCTCGTTAGAAAACATTACAAACACCTATATTGACACAAGACTTTCACAAATCAGATTTTTAAAAAACCCTTTTCCTTCTATTTCTTTTTTCATGATTCCCAAATGAAATAACTTTACCTTACTACAGATGCAAGGTTCAGTTTAAATTATTCATGAAACTCTTAAAAAATTCTCTTCCATGAAACATGTGTATACAACTGTTCAAGGAGGTAGAATAAAAAAAAAAAAAAAACCACCAAAACCCAGAAAACTAATCATTGAGTAGTCAGACTACCAACTACCCCCAAGACCAGCAAAACTAAGAAATATTTTACACAGGTGCTGTTAAAACTAGCAAGTCAAGATATCTTGTGAATATCGATCATAAACCTTCTTCACACAGTAACTGCTAAGAGTGGTATTTTGTTTTAGTGAAGGGCTGGTTTTGTTGGATTCCTCCTGGTAAGTTTCATTCCTCAGCTTTGTTAAAGTGACCTTTCTGTACAAAGACTGGATTCACCCAGTAACAATATAAGGCTGCTTTAAAGCAAAAAAGATCCTTTCACAACTTGTATGGTTTCTATTGCTTGTTAATTGGAAATTGCTAAAATACTCCTGCCCAAGTACCTTGCACTTCCCTCTCTTTGACTTAAAAATAGGCTATCCATGCTCTTAACTTCATTTAACTTTACAAACCTACCTCCTGGTTGCAAAAAACTGGAATCCTGATGCTACTTTTAAACAGTCACCACGACCAGGAATCAGCAACTCTTTTTTTTCCAGAAGAGGAATCAGCACAGAGATCTGTAGAAAAGAAGAAAATTTATAAAACAAATCTTTTTTGTGAAACTGTACCAGACAGCACACCCATCCACACTCATTTCACAATTGAGATGCTACAGCACTTCCACTGAGCACCACTACATTGCCAGCAACTGCCATTCCCACAGATTGCACTTCCAGGTGATGCTAACAGGAACTTACAGACCTCAGTAATTTTAATCAGCACTGGAAGTCACAGGTGTAATGTTTACCTATTTTATTTCTCCTATATCCAAATTTAATGATAAGAGAATGGAAATGACAGTGTAAAGACCAATGCCCTTACACTGCAAGTCCAAATCAAAGTTATTTATTTTGAACTATCACATTAATTACTAGACACTTTTGCCTCAGAAGCCTTATTTTCTTCATCTGCCTGAACAAAGATAACCTGCATCTCAATGATGTCATTTTTAAACGTCAACATTTTTCAGTGTATACCCTGCTACCCCCAGGAGAATTGCATATCTATTTAAAGAATCTATTCTTCCATGCAGAAGGACAGTAATAATGGTGGAAGGAAAAAAGGGAGGTAGGACCACAATGATCCCTTAGCACAGAGGGACCCAAGCATGGAGACTTTGATATGGAGAAAGGAGGCAGGATGCCTGCAGGGAGGACCTGAAGAAAGGGAGAGATGAATGCAGGATACTACTCATGGCATGCTTATGATGAGTGCAATAAGCTGAGTCCAGAGAAGCAAATAAATGCATGACCCTCTGGCAGTGAAAAACTGTCTAGTATATACAAGCAGTATTTCTTGTCTTTCTTATAAATTTCCTGTATTTCAGAAGCCTAGAACTCAATAAACAAGCTGTCAGGTTATTCAGTCACACAAAGGATGCTTTACAGAACAGATATGAAAGAAGACAACTATCTGCAAGATGTCCAGCAGGCCTATACAGCAAAACATCTCTGTAACACTGTTTTTGCAGAAGACATGCTTTCAGCAGCCATTACTTCAAAAGGGAAGGATGACAGTGTAACTAGTCATTCTGGAGCAGAAAACAGGAAATATGTTAAAACCTATACTGCTTAATGTAACAACACATTTTTAATATCCAAGTCAGAGGTAAAAAATGTATAAGAAAAACAAAACAAACAAAAAAATACCCTAAAAAGACACAAAACAGAACACCAAAAAAATCAGCACCACTCTAATATAGTGACAATATTCTGTGGTGTTTGGGGCCACATTTGTTTTCAAATATTAAAACATGATTTAAAACACACATAGTTCATTATCAGCGTCAATTCAAAGCTTCAGGGTGAAATTTGGCCCCAGTGGCACTGTCATGACTACTCTAAAACAACGACAAAAATTAATGTGGTGTGCTAACGTGAAAGACAGGTTAATTCCTTCCAACCCCTTTTAAAGGGGCAGTATTTTCAGCATGCTGCTGCAGAAATCGTGGTTATTAGACTTCAAAAATTGCTAGTACGGACCCTAAGACCAGCACCTTACAGCAAACATGAACCTACATACCACATCCAGAGGAGCATAATCAATATCCTCCAGAAGTATCCAATGACCTTTGGTAACAGCTTGTGTCAAAGTTCCAGGTTGCCATACAAACTCCCCTGGTACATCTGTACAACGATACATACCAAGCAGCGTCTATGATGGAAACAATCAGCAAATTAGAGACCTGTTAATTACATCCCTTAAAAACTCAGAGTATAAACTTACAAGAATGACCAAAGTTGGTATACAAGTAACACTTAGTTAACCTCCACATTTTTAAACAATCCATCTAGTAATCTGTGCCCAGCATTATGCTTTTTTAACTAAGAAAAAAAAATTTCACCCCTACATATCTATGATAATCTAACTAAAACACAGTAATTCAAATTAAACAGGTAATTGGAAGTGAATTTACAGAGTTGTGCCACCATAAATAGGAAGAGGAAATAGTAAAAGGAATTGTAAAGCAAGTTACAAAACTTGCTTTACAAAGATACAAAAAGGTACAAAACCGGATGCTTCTCAGTATAGTTGTAAATTCCACATTAAAGCATTCCTTAAATAATTAAGATTATGGTTTCACTACTACATATTTTGTACCCTGAACTTTATCACTTTTTTCTTAATATGGTGGTCTTACTCACGTATATGAAAAGATACTCTTGGGGAGAACAGTTGTGAGATGGTGAAATCAGCTGTTCTATGCAAGTAAAGAAGGTGCTTATGTATGCTAACAAAAACCTTCTGATAACACTTCTGGTAGACTAACCACCTTGGAAAACTAAATATCAATTGAGCCAAACAATATAAATCGATCGAAGCTCAAAAGTTAGATATGCAAAACCAGAAAAATGTGAAATTATCTTCACCTCTAGTTTCATCTCTACAGGTAGAGCTAGATCACTATCATGTCAGTGCAAATGTCCTCAACATCACGGGATCTTACTTCATCTCACCTTTGCCACAAAAAACTGGGATCAGATTAAACTGACATTAGCTCACTTAAACGGAAATAAAACTGTCCATACAGCCTTCGGCATAAGCTTGAGTCATTTTAGAATATTTTTTTTCCCCATTAAAAATCTTTTTTTAATTAAAAAAAAATAAAAATTCAACAGGGTTCTTCCATATAGAAAAACCCTGATAAAACGTAACTTGAATGAAACAGATAGAGCAGAATTATGCACAGAATTTATAACCTGATGAAGCTTAACTGTGATTTTGCTTCCTATTTATTTATTCTCACCAATAGTAACACCAATACTACAGAGTTGGGAGTTGTGGGGTTTTTAGGTAAAAATTAAACATTGTCTTATTAGAAAATTAAGCCCATGCTTTAAGTAAAACTATGTCTGATCATCGAACAACAAAACAACTTCATCAGTTACCTTACTATCAGTTTGATCTCCAAGCTGGACTTTTAAAATATGAGGCGGCTTTGCTCTTCCTGTAACAGCTGCTAAATACTCAATTAAACAAGTTTTGCCACATCCTATTGGTCCTTCTAATAAAACAGGACGCTGACACGCTACAGCAATAGCAAGATTTTGAAGATTTGTGAAGGCAGATTCAACCAAAACAAAATGGCTGGTGTCATTTTCCTGTTCAAACATAAAATTTGAGTTACTACACTGAAATTACTTTTTTTTTTTTTTTTTTTTTTTTACAGGTTATACAACACAGAACAATTAGGAAAGTGAGTCTGACAACTAGGAAATTTTGGCCTGCAGATCTGTCAACACATATCAAATAAAATAAAGGATTCTAAAGCTGTATTTAATGACAGATATTAAAATAGATTTCATCAAAAACCTATTATAGGTGAAACACTTAATAAAGTATATGTACAATTTGTTCCCAAAGGGAGTTCACACTAAGTTGTCAGTACAGACATAGTAACTATTCAATCATAACACATGTCAGTCAAATACAATTTGCAATATGAGTGAAATTAAGTCATCAGAATGGATCTAAATCACAGGACAAATCAAACAGCAGTTAGATTGAGGTGATGCAAGTATGAATATTGACTGTTGTATTTACTTCTTTCTGCACAAGCCAACGTATAAGATCATTAAACTACTCAATGCATGAAAAAAGTGAGGTAAATTCAGTAACATTTTTATTTTATTCAAAATGCAATGAATGTAGTTTATTGAATGGTACTTAATCAATGTCAAATATTTTGACTCTCCTACAGTCACTTATACATCAGTATACGGCACAAAAATTAGTGGGTTTCTGCCAAAAGATAGAGAAAAGAAATCACAGTATATACCGCAACAAAATAAATGTCTTTTATTTAAGTCTGATCTTCTTCTCAGATATAGTTTTATTTACTTCTCTGGTAACAATGCTAGTTTTTAAAAGAGTACCTGCTGTCCCTCACAGTTTGCTCCTACCTCTTCATCAGACCTCCTCAGCAGTTACTGGAACCTCCCCAGCGTAACTGGAACTACACTGTATACCAGATCAGTGAAACACCTGTGGCTATTAAAAAAATAAAAGTATGCCTTTTGGGAAGTTGTCTCCTCCCTGTCCTTTCAGCAATCCAGTTTACAGCATGGCCTAGCTTCAGCACAGCTGCAGCAGCAATGACACTGGCACAGGAATAACAATCTCCTTAAACAGCTCTACAGTTTCCCCTGTTGCAATGGATTTCAAACCACACTCTCAATCCCACTTTAAAAAAAAAAAAAAAAGCTAGAATACAGCAAATTCAACTACAGAAGCTGGGAGAGAGGAGAGAATTTGGGAGGAAATTCCTCTTTCCTTGCTTCTGTTTCTCAAGAAGTTCTGGACATTGGTAGTCTTCATTCATTTCTTTGTCCTTCATTTGTAGATCAGTGTCGCAAAATGAAACAGAAACACTCAGCTACGAGCTAAAAACTGTACCTAAATGAGAAAAACAGTCAAGAATACTGGCTGCAGCTACAAAGAACCACCTGAACAGTTCAAGATGAACAGAAAAAAGGTTAAATACTGTTTGCTCAAAAATGTTTATGCCTTCGATGGACTCCCTAAAACTATAAGATACTACATTATGCATTACATTTCACAAAGTTCTTGCTCACTTCCTCTCCCCTTTTTCTGCCTTCTAGAAGAGTATGTAGCAGCCTTGTTTTCTTTTGTTTTAAGAGAAGAACTAGGAATATGTTTGGAGAAAGGTTGTCTATCAGATGTCCGTATAGCACAAAAAACTACTTCACGCAGGCAAAAGCAACTGTGCCAGATCCTGGCTTTGCTCAGCTATGGAAGATTACCCTAACTCATACTGGAGATACTACATAAGGCTGTGTATTATTTTTGCAGTATGTTGGTAAGAACAGCTACATGAAGATAAACCGAACAGCACTATTACACCTTCATTGCTTTATTCCACTGCAGAGCTTCTTTGCAGTGTCTATATTATGCAACACTACCCTACCACACACATCAAGAACGCTAAAGATACACACATTACCCACAGTATCTCAATACCATTTAAGCAGGAAATAAAGTCAGCTGACCACACCTACAGATTCTCAAAAAATAATAATAAAAAATTTAAAGAGGTACAGACTTAAGCCTGGGTTACCTACCTGCTCTCCAGAAACAAGCTGTAGTCTAGGCAGCACAATACCACATACAGCTACTATATTTGCAGAGAGGTCACCCGATACAATATGTCCTTGTGTATATTGCAGTTCTTTCTCCTTTTGCCAAAATGAGGAGTCCGGATTGGCCAAAACAATGGCTTGTTCCACATTCTGCAGCTGAGATTCTTCTAGTAACCTGTGAAGTCCATGTTTATTAACTCAACTGAAAGCCATCGACAAAAACAAATAGTGTTGAAGATTTTAGAAGTTCTTACTTTAGTCTGAAATGTATCAGCTCCTCAGAATTGAATATCTTCTTCAGGAAAGATAATTTATGCTCATCATTCATGCACGTAACCAGAGCAAGACAGTTTGAAGTATACCTAAAAATTATATTTAGAACAAAACATGTCATAACATAGTCTTAAGAAATTTAGTTTGACAACTGTCAATTGCAAACCAAAATATGAAATTTGCAAAAACATGCAGAAAACCTTCTTCATAGAAATTATTTTAGTGCTATACTTAACACTCTTTAAGATTAGAGAAATATCTCAGAACCAAGAAAAGCAATTCTATCATGGCACACTTTATCATTTATACACCAACTAGCTTACCTTTCTGTGAAGGACTGAATGATCAAGAAATATAGCAAGGGAGAGCACCTTACCAAATAAATGAAGGTAAACATATAAGACAATGAAAATCAGCTTTTCTTTGCCTAGTTTTTGCTTCTCCTCCCTTTCAAAATTGCTTTTTACTTCATGCTATTTCTAAAATAACCCTAACACAACGAACTCAAGACTTGGTGCCAAAAGAAGCCAACAACTCCCAAGTCTTGACTTCATTACTACATAAAGCTGTCTCGCAACAAAAGGACACTTAGTACAAATCATAAAACATTTTCCAGTTATTATACCACTGTTTTTACCTTACAAGAACAAAGCTTTCAATGAACTTGGGGGGGGACGCAGGGCAGAGCTGGGAAGAGTTACCAGAAGATAGGTTCGGGGCACAATTTAAAAATCAGCTCATTCACTTACTTAAGATTATTAGCTGAACACCAAATAAACCAATTCTAGTCAATGAATTAGAAATTCTATTTCTTTTTTCTAGACCATCTAAGTGTATGTCATCCTGCAGAGCTTCATAAATGGCTGATGGGTTTGACAACACTCTTGTCCCCGCCCTTCCTAAATTATACACCTTATTTTAAAATTATGTATTACTAACACAAATCTGAATTTATTTAAAAAAAAAAAAAGAAGATTAAAGATCTTTTCCTTAAAATAAATAAAAGGCACTATCAATACTACTACTCACATAAATAAGGAGATCATATGACTAGGTTGAAGCCCTGCAGGCAGACACCTAACACAAACCACCTGACCCAAAACTACACGCAAAGTCTGCAACAAGGCCAGTTAGGAACCATAGCTTAAATAAGCCAAACTTTACAGTGACTGAGATGTCTATACACAAGCAACAGAAAAAACCCAACTCATTCATAGCGTATCAGTGCAGAATAGTACAATATATCATTGTAATGTATTGCAGCGAGAATAGATTCATCTCTGCTTTTTTCTAGGATAACACGCTAGAATGCACGCAATGCACCAACAGGCTTACAGTAGAGGTGAAGTGATAAATTCACCATCTGCCCTGACTCCAACTTGGGTAAACTAAAGTTATTTGAAAAAATCCTCCAGACCGTAGCTTTATGCATGACTAAGAGCTAGCCTAAGTTTCACTCTGTGATAGATCACTACAGCTTTCAAAAGATCAGGTAAGAAGAACAGGTACAGATACCATTGGTACAGATTTTTCTGGTATTATTTGAAGATTCTTTTCTACTTGCATGTGAACATTGTTAAATACAATTCAAGATACAGATCCATATTTTCAATGGAGAAGATCTGGGGGGTTAACTTACCAACGGACTAAAGTGTCATGACTCCTTAGAAGTGGAATACACACACTCCAGTCCCATAACTCCCGGAAAACCGATTGTTCCTTTTGTAAAAATCTATAGGCTGCCTCCATGAGGTCCCGTAACTTCATTCGTCTGCGCCCATATCGGACTGTGTTTGCATCTGAGCTCTCCAGGAAAAGCCTCTGGAAAACTGGTGACGTATTCTTAAAGTATCTTAGAGCAAATCTTGAGAATAAAGAGAAAGAGAGAAAGAGATGGAACACAGACATCTACGCCAGAGGAAAGGAAAATAGCCACTAATAAAAACATCAGGACAGAGGTCCTGAAACAGTAATTGACGGTATACTAAGAAGTAAGGCCACACTTGGGAAAGACAACCACTTCGGCAATCAGCTGACAACAGATATTTTACCTTAAATCAATACTTAATTATCAAGGGGAAACAGTACTGCCTTTGGTGAAGCCTCTTTGATTGCTCTTGTTTACTCAAAAAGTAATACTGATTCCTACTTATGTAACTTGATGCAAGTCTAATCTTAAATGCAGAGATTTTGGTTGTGAGCAATTTTCATGCCGGCTGTTTTGCTTTTCTTTTGATCATTAAGATGAAAATCACATTAGATCTTAGGACACAATTTCATTTAAATAAGCTGTGTTGAAGACTCGTGTTTTCTAAATCATTCTTTCGATTCAAAATACTTTGTTATTGTGGGAGACAATCCAAACTGTAACACCACCTCTCATCACCACTGAAGACTGACAAGCATATACTCCCAAAGTTCAAACATTCCACAAGAAGACATTATACTACTCACGGCAAAACGTCAGGGTGGTCAGCAACCAGCTTGCTCATTGCTACACACAGTCTTTCATGCCGATCATGGTTGATTTGGCCACCAGCTTTAATGGCTTCTGCATTTCTTTCCAACAAATCCAACAAGATTGGCCGAACTTGACGGCCAATCAATAGAGTACATTCTTTATCCAGTAATAATTGCGCTAAAGTATCAAGGATGCATTGCCGATCTTGCTGAGTCCAAATCTAGAGGAATGGAAAGTAAGAACAGGAGAAATGGGAAAAGATTTGGACTTTTAACTTCAGAACTATTCATGCAGGTTTCACAGTCAATTTTACAGAAACAAAACTTTCAAAAAACCTTGGGAAACAGAATGAGTGACATGCAGAATCATACCCTAAATAGGAATTAGAAAAAAGTCCCCAAATCCTAAATTATATTTCACAGTTGAAAGATAAAGCAAATAATTTTTAATATTTTTTGAAAGAAAAAATTGGGAAAATGTTATAACTACTAGTACATCTTTGTTAATCGAATTCCCACTGATCTCAACAGCTCGGTCTCACAAGAGCCACAAAACATTTAAAAATGCAAGTTCTTAAAGAAAGTCCAAGTTGTATCACATTCACTATCTCTTTTCAAAAAAGAAGTATTCCATCAATCATGATCACAGCCTTATTTCCATATTTCTGATAGCAATTATCGTGAGCAATGCTCTTGACAAGAAGCAGCATGTATCTGCAGTTTTGAAGTTGAGATATTTTTTTTTTCTTAATTTTATATAAAAACGGTCCTTTAGTGCAAACCAAAATATTAGACTTTAGAACAGATGGAACACATTCACAACTGCTAGGAAAAAAAAAACCAAAACAAACACCCACACACACATATACAACCCCCACCCACCCCCAATCTTCCTAACTTTGTTACTGAAGAACAACAACCCATTTCTTGTGTCTTATGTTTAAATTTCTCTAGTCTTTGAGCTCATGTTATTATCCAATCATCTCTCCACTTCTATGATGTTTAGCATATATTGCAATATAAACAATTTTGATTTGTGAAAAATCGGGATTATGAATTTACACTGTACTGGTTTTCTCTTAACTCCTCCACTCTCCCCTCCCTTATACTATCAAGTCAATTTTATCTTCCTTTGCAAACAGTCATAAATACAGCTAGGCAAGGTAGCTTTCCAAACAAAACAAGCACTTACTAAACTCCTACAGAAATATTCTGTAATTTAGGTAATCTCTCATTTTGTCAACATGTGCAGCCAACTTCTGCTTCTCCTAGACTTTTGTTACTGAGATAAAACCGGCTCCTGGGCCTGCAGCTGAGATGGTTTCATTGCTTCAAGATAAATCAGAGGTCCTACAGCTTAGTTTTGAAAGGGTAACCTCCTCAGGTTACACTCCTGTCATATTCTTCTAGAATACACGCATACGTTCAAGTTCCTTGGGTTTCCTTCTGAATGTGAAAAGACATTCATTCCCTAACAGCACATAAGAAATCAGGGAAACTGCAGCACATACACTACAAACACCAAAACAATCGCATTAATAATCACAAGCAGTTTCTTAAATGCTTTGTGTTTATTTTTATGAAACATGATGTAAGTTTATCTTCTTCTCATCTACCAGAGCAGCATCGAAAATATTTTTTAAAATGAAGCATTCATCACAGAGCAAGCAAGACACAGTTCAATATAGGAGATCAGATTTTGAGTGGCAAGATGATTGACAAGCTGTTCAAAGGCAGCATGGCTCAAAAGAACTGGAGACAAACTCCACTGTAAAAAATAAAAAGTGCCCTCAGTTTCCAAATCAATTACATCTTTGGCTACCTAAACAAGACACAACAGGGTGTTTAATTTCTTAAGCAGATCTTTCAATATCAAATAAAAGGAACAATTAACAATAAAATAGTAAATAAACAATGTGACTGACTCAGTAAAATTCTGTAGTTACATGACTACTGTACAACAAATCCATTCCATCAACAATTTTGTGAGAGCAAGCAGTTTTTTAATCATTGTGTATAGTACCCTTAGGACATATAAAACTGTTCAAAAATCACAGTGGCAACATTGTCATTCTACAAGGAGACCATCTGTTTGATTTCAGAGCTTTTCACAGTCTAAATTAAAAATTTTATGGAAAAGAATACTGTCAGAGGGGTTTTTAACTAAAGGTGGCTTTGTGAAATACCCAACTTTGTCAATCAGTAGCAAAGGACAGCTGATCTGAAAGTGTTTAATTCTAGTGTTCAAATCTGGGATAGTAAATCTGCACTCGAGGTTCCAAACAGTTGCCTTAAGAAAGCATCACAAAAAACTGGTCGTCCAAATATAAAATATATACACACATGGTGTATTATTAATGAAAGAGACATTAAATAGAAGCACAGCTAGGAATGAGACCCGAAGTCAAACATGATCCCAGTTGCTTCTCTAGCAGCCTGTTGCACATCACCTTCCCAACCTGCACAGTACATTTACACAGTGCACACAAGGTACAGAAATATTTATTAAGAACTGGCTTAATTACTAAAAGAACAGATCACAGGAACAATCTGGGCCCACGTAAAAGCCACATTTCTGATCATGGCTCACAGGTGTTTCCACAGAACGTTACACCATACATATATTTAACCATGGGATACTTCTAAGGGGTGGGAGGGCATAAGAGCCACACGTGGGAAATCCTTCTTCCCCTCCAACACAAGAACACGTGTTCTTGGCTCCATTCCCTCTCAAACAGCATAAGTGTGCAGCAATCAATTTGGCAAGATGATCCAAATTAATCCTTCTTCCAAAGCCTTCCACGGGGTGGGAAAGTTGAACGGATTTTCCGTGTCAGCACATTCATCAGTGTCAGGATAAGAGAGGCAACAGAAAGGTCTGGCTTGGCCTTGGGAACAGGCAAAAAGAAAACAGAGCTGGACCACTCTTTTTGGCAGCTGCCCAGTTCAGTAAGATAAAGCGAAACATGAGCCTGCACTCTTCTTATAACCCTCATACTTCAAGAAAAAAAAATATGTAAAGAGGTAGGGGAATACGCAGTCTCACAAGGAGATCGTGATAACTTCAACTACCTGCAGAACAAGCTAGAACATCCTACATTTGCTCCAGCAGACCATATTTGATAGAGTTGAACAGACCACTCCTTCAAGGATAACAAGAAAGTTCTCTTTGACTTTGTATCAGTGTATTTATTAACATATTGTCTCCCAAAATTCACAGCTCTTCAAAAACTAGAAGCAGAGGGAGATGAGAATACACTCCAGGATGGAAGCAAAAGTGCAACATACCTTCCCTTATTTATAATGCTACATGAGGTAAAGCCTAATTAATCTTTCAAATAAAAAGCTGAAGTAACATTTTAGGAAAAAAAACAGTCTGCCTTAGTTGTCAGGACACTCTTCTGACAGCCAATGAGTAGTTGGATGAATTTGGGACAGCTAGGTCACCTCTTTTTTCCTACGTTTATCAAAAAAAAGGAATAAAGGCACTTTCCAATATCAAACACTAAGAGTGAAGGGCTATAAATAAGAGCTTGGAGTTATTATCAAAACAATTTTCACTCCTACATAGAAAAATGAAAGGCAAAATGAAACATGCCAAGCTAAAACAGCAACAGAATAGAACAGGAGATCCAGAATGGCATCCTCAAGATCTCCAGTTCACTTAAGATGGTTCCACAGACTAAATAGAGGAAATATCCAAAACGGTCAGTTTTTTTGATTTATCTTTTCATATATGCACAGTGGCAGATATGAAGGGGAGAAACGAATAAGGACTTTTTTGCACTGAAGTTCCATTCCAACTAGCATTTTAACCTTCACATTAACAAACTTCTCTACTGAAACTACACCATCACATGGAGCTGAAATACACACATTTGCACAAAATCTGCATTTGGAATTCTACGTAGGAAGACACTACTTGCTTAAATTATCCAAAAAAACAGAAAGGCAGGAAACAAAGACTGTTTTGGAGAGCTTTTCATCTCATTTTCCTCATTAAGAACACATAAATTTGCTGTACCTTTGCGGAGTTAATAGTATACAAATACTTTACAGAAAAGGTTCTATTTCCGTTACATACCAATGCACACGGAACAAGATCTTCCATCACCACATAAATGCTGCCTTACTATGAACCTCAAAGGACCGTTCCTTACTTAGCAGTTGTGGGCAAGTTCCATTCCATTATGGAATACTGAAGAAGTAAGTCACCAGAAAGACACAGTGAAGCTGCGGAGCCAAGAGAGCTCCAGATTTCCAGAATGCATGCTTCCTAAGTTACATACAAAGCAACTTGTAGGAAATCGGGTACAATGACTGGAGCCAGTGGTTGTTCAGTGGCAAGATAAGCCTAACATGCTCCTAGATCTATAGCTTCCAAACTTGGAAATGGCAAATCAGTTTTCAAAAGCACGTGTCATTCATTAGCATGCTGTTCCAGGCTCTCTGTATATGATCACTCCTTAATAATTTCCATGTAGCAAGACTTTTAAACCTGAAATATACCTCAAAACAGTTGCCAGAAAGAAAAGGGCACAGTCTCTCTCCTAGTTTCAGATCTCAGTGACTCACTTCTGGTTCACCACTCCATCTGTCTGCTACATCATGTATCCGCATCATCCCCATCGCTATTTCTCAGCTGTTTCTTTCTCTTGAATAACAGCTCTTCATCACTGCTTCCCAGCAATTAGCATCAACTCTCCAACACAGGAATATATATTCATTTCAATTACACTTTAATCCTATGATTTGTAGTGACAGAAGAAAAAGCCATCTGTCTACCAACAGGGAATCTTGACTATCGGTACTGAAAACCTTCCCCAATCATAACTAAGAGATAGTAATTCTGACTGAAAGCAAATATTCCAGAAAAAATATGATGATTTAGACTTTTCATTTTCAAACACGTAGGACATTTCCTAGACACTCAAACAGAAATATGGATTTTGAGCTCCAAAGTGTGGACACAACTGAGAGTCTTCAAAAGCTCTACCATGAAAAGTATTAATAATATAAAATCTGATGAGTGGATCTCCTGTTACTACATGCCTTCGAGTATTTCAGAGACAGAAATGAGCTAGACCTCAACTCTCCTAGAGGTGTGCTTTTCACAGTTAAGGCAGCCAAAGCATAAAACCAGTGAACATAGGAACATCTTTCCTGCAACACTGTGATTTAAAAAAGATGAAGCAAAGCCTAGAAAACCCAGTCCTCTGTCTTTCTACCCCGCATGCTGCTTTAAGGCTATGAAAGAAGACACGCAGATAGCTTCAGGGTAACATGCTGCAGCTAAGGAACTAGATACTGCCTCGGTGCTCGCTAACAACGTGCCATCTCTCGCTATCAATGCTTTCTGAGTCACCTTAAGGGACACGGGAGATACTGAAGATTTCAACTGCGGGGCAAAATGCCTCCTCAGGGAGACACGCAGATAGCTTCAGGGTAACATGCTGCAGCTAAGGAACTAGATACTGCCTCGGTGCTCGCTAACAACGTGCCATCTCTCGCTATCAATGCTTTCTGAGTCACCTTAAGGGACACGGGAGATACTGAAGATTTCAACTGCGGGGCAAAATGCCTCCTCAGGGAG